>NC_139555.1:13512721-14096414 GCF_965112155.1 Podarcis liolepis | reverse complement strand
GAATTCAGCCTAATGCAAAGGTGATTTCTGTTTTCCCAATGAAACAAACTCCCCTCTCCTTCCCCATAGGCCGCTCTGGGGCTTCTCAGCCTCCAGAGTTAATTTGGGGGAGGCGCAGAGGGGAAGGAAATCCATGTTGCCCTAGTGGGGAATCAGATTGACTACCTGGACTTGAACACATTTATTCCTTTTTGCTCTACAGCCATGCATTGCATGCAAGCATAGGTCAGCAACAGGCTTGGTAGCCCTCGTGTCTGCTGTTCAACTGGTTGCAAAGTAGTGACACAGTATGGACTAGCACCAGTGTTGGGTACTAGGAATCCAAATGAATAACTTGAATAATGTTACTATCTCCATTGATCTGAACATATTCTACAACATCATTTAATCTTTCATAACCTATTGGTTGCATGGGAAGCTACAGTGATTCATTTCCTACGTTCTATCTTAGCACACAAGCTGTTGCAATAGGCTTTCCAGCCCTGTTCAAAATACTTATATTTAAAGGTTTTCTTCAGAAACGTGTCCCAAAGCAAATCTTCCCCACCCCCAGCTTTCCTCTTTTAAGAATCTTTCAATATTTTGCATCGCAGAAGGAAATAAAAACCTTTGCTCTTGAAGGCAGCGTGTTAAAAAGAAAGAAAGAATATGAGCTAGTGATGAAAAGAAAAAGGTTTATGTTTTCTTAAAAAGTGTCTCTGGGTCACTTTGGAAACAGATGGCCAGAACCACTTCTAAACAACCTAATTTGAAGATCAAACCTCCAATGTACCTTGAGAGGAGAAGAAGTGGGTTTTTTTGGGGATGGTAGATCATGATTCTTGGGACTGGTTAAAGAAGTGTCAATATGTTTTAGTGCAGGATTCCCCAAACTTGGGTGCCCAGCTGTTTGTGGACTACAGCTCCCCTCATCCCTAGTTAGCAGGACCAGTGGTCAGGGATGATGGGGATTATTGCCCAAAAAGAGCTGGACACCCAAGTTTGCGGCCCCCTGCTTTAGTGCATGGGTAGCCAATGTGGTACCCTCCAGATGTTGCTAAACTACAACTCCCAATCATCCCTGACCATAGTCTGGAGGGCACCACCTTGCCTACCCTTGTTTTACAGCATTTGTCTGCTGGATAGTGCAAGCCATTAGCAAATAAATAAGATTAAGCGTTTCTCAGTGAGAGATTTGACTGGGATTTTCAGTAGATATAATTGATTGGCCTTGCAAAACGCTTGCTACAAAAGATACAGCATGTGGTGGTCTTAATGAGGCAGTCATTGCTTCACTGTTTTGTAGGAAGAGGAAAACTCTGGCTGGGTTCCAGAAGGAGATTAAAATGTGGAGCGTGAATTTGTCAGCATGCCTACTTTGGCTGAAGCAAAGTGCGGAAACTCCTTTGCTGTTCAGTATCATGGAAGTGTGAATATTGAAAGCAGGTGTTTTGTTTCATCCGGGGAATAGAATTAAAGTTAATCCATTTGTGACAGGTGCTGCAAAGAACCTTTCCCCCTCAATTGTAAGCATTTAAACAAAGCTTATCTGTGCCAAGCGTAGTGGTAAAGAGGCTGCTAATCACTTCCTAGAAGACATTAAGAGTCTCCAAAACAAACATCGCCTCTCTGTTAACAAGTTGACCGAGTTCCTCATAAGGAGTAGATGAGGCAACCTGTACAATCCAATCCCCATAGCCTTCCAGAAGAAAGTTTGCAATCGTGCCAGTCTAGTGCATGAAAAAAAACAAACTGTTTTGACTTTAAAGCCAGATTTTAAACACACACATATGAACACCACTCCCACTCGGCTCAATCCATGAATGCTTACGTTCTTTGCCTGTCCCCCTGCTGCTTCGCCTTCAGTCTCCCAGCCCCCACAGCAGTTGCTATGTATGCCCAAGGGTGTTTATTTTCCACCTACTTCATCAGTTCTCAGCCATCCAAAAGTGCAGTGCACATGTTTGCAACAACTGCATGTTGAATAGAGGTGGTGCCTGAATTTGTGCAGGGGGCAGGGGCTATACCATTAGGGTTATGTCTGTAAAGAGCTGAAAATGTCTTTCTTCCAAAACGGCACCCACTTAGGCGAGAGAGCCTGTGGCAAACTTAATTCCCCCAGCCCAAGCATAGCCAATGCGATGTTCCCCAGATGTTGTGGACTACAACTCACATCAGCTGCAGGCAGCATGGCCAGTGTGTTGGGGTGTTTGCGATAGCTACTTAGGGTCCTTAGGTACTAACACCAACACTCTTTGTCCTTGCAGTTTTGGCATGGGTTGACTTTATATTTGCCTGATCCTTTCTAAAGAATAAAATCTGGATTAAATAGCTTCCATTCAAGACAGCCAAACCGATAGTATTCCCACTGGAAGCTCTGATACCCAGTGAGAGTTTGCCTACTGTGAGCACTCTGGTTATTTATTTAATTTATAGAGGCCTGACGGGGTGTGCTTATTTTCCATTAAGCTAAAGGAGCTGTGGTGGGAAGGGGGGGTGTTGCTTATAGCTTTATTTGGGTTTATTTTGAGGATAAGCATAAAAAATGCTTACACAGTTATGTAACTCACAACTTAATTACCTCCCCAAATGAATGTTGGTACTCTAGCCACCTCATAGCCTTGAAACACACAGCTGGACACCACCTTGATCTTTTCGATCATTTTCAGGCATGCATAGAGTTGTGCAACTTTTGTATTGGAAAAACACTAGCGGCTAATTAACCCTCAGCCGTAAGTAGCTGCAGGCTGCATAGCAGAGCAACTTGCTTTTTCATTACGCATGTATGCTGCTACAGCACATGACCTAGGTGCTTTTATTTTTCCTTGCCAGACCTCTCATTCCAAACCCCACCTTAACCGTAAAATGTTCCTTCTGCCCAGTGTCTGCAAAAACAACATCCCAGTCCTATGATGAATGCTTTCTTGTGAATTGTTACTCACTTTTTTTTTTTAAGGTTGCTAGTGTCTTAGTAAAAAGCAACGTTATTGTTGGCTGCAAGTTCTTTTTCTAGTGTGCTGCTGAGTTGCAGTTGCATTAAAAGGGTCTTTCAATGCTTGACTGTAGCTTTTAGTTCACAAATGGTGGAAGAAAAATCCTGCACTGAATGTGCAAATGCAAATCTCACACGTACGAACTTGGTGTTGGCACACATTAACAACCAACATGTGATGATGGTGCTAGTTTGGCAGAAACCTGCGTCAAATGAGAATCTTTTCTTGAGCTTGTAATATTACATTACACAGAGAGAGTCTTGTCTCAGTGAGCCATAGCCAAAAGGGCAAACTATTAAAGCAGGGCAGATTCATTGACCATTTAAACAGTGTATACATAAAGACCACAGTGTAGACTAGCTGACTCCTGACAATATAGCTGCCCTGTAAATGTGACAGGCACGTTGTCCTGGCCTGCACTGCCGAGTTTAAGCATGTTTCTTTTTAAGAAATGCCAAGCCCAAAGTCTCAACATGTGAGAGTGTTCATGAGACTGCTTAACTCACAGAAGGCTTGCCGGGTAAAAATAGGTGCTGTGAACTGATCCCAAGGCAAACTCTTCTTGTTGTTGAACTCTGAAACTCAACTTTACCTTTGATTTAATCTGTGCATTCTGTTCCATCATTGAATACAGCAAACATAATAATAACTTGTAATTTTCTTATTTGTACCCCACCCATCTGGCTGGGTTGCCACAACCATTCTGTATTCTGCACCTCTTTCAGATTTTACTATCCCTCTCCTTCTCCAATCTGCCTGCTTTCAGAATTGAGGCCAAAAACAGTTTCCTTGTTCATTGTTAGATTTACTGAAAGTAATTAAGAGGTTTTTTTATATCTGGGAATCTCAGTAATAGAATCATAAAGTTGAATGCAATATAGAGTAATAATAGGTTTTATTACTGTGGTTTTAGATTAGCTCCTAGATACCAGCCTTGTTTCAGCTGCAATTATTGGATGGCCTTGAGTGAATTGCCTCAGCTTCAGATTCCTAAATCTGGGCTCTTATTAAAAAAAAAATTGAACAAACCAGTTTGCAGCCTGGAAGTGCATTCTTACTCCTTATCTAAGAGCTGCTGTATCAAAATACCGATACATATTGCACAGATTTGCACATTTACTTTATTATTTCTTTTAGATGTCTCTCCTACTTTCTTTATATATATAAATAGCTTGTTGACTATATGGCATTTAGTTTAATGGGGTTGGAAGATTCAGTAACCGCATGTTTTCTGGTTGTAAATATGCATCAGGGTGTGGCGTTGATTTCCTAGGAAACTGCAGTTTGTGATCTTTTTCCTGTAGAAATATTTCTACATGCACGTGACTAGTATTGTGCAAATTTCCCAGAAGCAATGCATGTGATTCAGAGAAAAGGGAATAATATGTCTCTGGTAAACAGCTTGCTGAGAGTTTGGTCACCCTCTTAGTTCCCTTTGAAACAAGGAGCTGAGACTCTGATCTTTCACATACTTCCCTGTCTCTTAAATAGATACTATTTTGAGTAATGCATGAGGTATGCTAATCATAAATCTGGCTGTATTATTTATTTTTATGGAGCAATAAACCATTATGTGAAATCAGACGAGATTGAAGAATAAGTGTTATGCAACATAGAGTAATATACTTTGCAGCTTGTGCCAGCCATCGACATTTTCCAGCATAACTGTTAAATATATACAGTGGTACCTCGGGTTAAGTACTTAATTCGTTCCGGAGGTCCGTTCTTAACCTGAAACTGTTCCTAACCTGAAGCACCACTTTAGCTAATGGGGCCTCCTGCTGCTGCCGCGCCGCCGGAGCACGATTTCTGTTCTCATCCTGAAGCAAAGTTCTTAACCTGAAGCACTATTTCTGGGTTAGCGGAGTCTGTAACCTGAAGCGTATGTAACCCGAGGTACCACTGTATATATCTTACCTTGTTTTTGTAGTGGGAGGGGGAAAGAACCACCCCCATGTAACCTAATGGCTCAGAATCCTCTTCCTTCCCCAGTTCTCAGATTTTAAAGGTTTGGCCTCAGTTGTTGATATCAGAATATAACCACAACTTAATCAAAAATGTATCAGCAACAGTTTTGAAATTGATCAGAAGTAGGCATTCCTGGAATGGGCATGATGTGTATACCCAGCTCAACTGTGTTTCTTTGGTTGCTGGAATCCTAGCAGCATTGAGACCGTTGTTATAGCAAGTTATGTGTGCTGGCCTCTTGCAAACCATAACAGGTTCTGCTCCAGCTGCAACCACAGGATGGATCCCAGCCTGACATTCTTCTTCAACAACTCATACCTGCACGCTAGCTAAGAAGACTCTTAAGAGCCCTGCAATTCTAGTATACACACACAGAGTGGCTTGAGCTGCAAAACTCAGTTTGGTGTCCTTTCATGCCTGCACATGAGGCATTGCAGGCTGACCCTTGTAACACTTCTAGCGTGCAGAGGGCTTCCTAATCTCTGTCTCATTAATCCTTGCATCTGTGTTATAGGTCATTTTTTCCAGTTTCCAAGCACAGAAACTTGATTGCTCAAGACTACCAATAGCTGAGGAGAGATATGAGCCCCAGTTTCCCAGGTTCTAAGTCCAACTTTCTTTCCAGTGTGGACATCTGCCACGCTGTCATTTTGTCTCAGAGGATCTTTTTGAAATAATTTAAGTCCACCATTTTCTAATTAGGGGTTGCCAACATGGCACCAGTATCTCCTATTCTTCCCATGAAAAATCAGTAAATATCTTTTCTACAGTGTGCAGTGTGCGAGAAGCTGTTTGCTCTTCCTGCTCAGTACCTGTTTGTCCTGACTTGGCCTCTCCTACATTGAATATGCCCACATTTCATTGGATGCCAATGTTGTGAACAGAGGAAAGGTGCTAAGAATTTCTTTCTGTGAACAAGCACTGGCATGGCTAGTGTAGGCACTTTTCACATTGAGATGGAGGACACGGCGGCACCATTTTGTAGTCCTGTCTCTTTCTTTGCTCTTGTAAATGTGGCGGCCATTTTGTGGCTTCCCCCTCTCTCCAAACAGCATCTGTTTTGTGACTGCTACCTATGGCAGTTCCTCATAATTCCAAATGTGTTCACTGGTCCAAAAAGGTTGCCATGTCCCAACCACAGAGGCATTCTTTAACAATCCAAGTGATACAAAATGAGTATCCAAAATAATCCTGGATTAAGGTGTGCTGTGGCTACAGAGATACCATGTAATTCCTCAGAACATGTATGCAATCATTGAAACAACCAGAGCTAATTAACCCATCTGATTTGAAGAGCAGACAAGACACACCTGACCACTTTATTTACAAAATAATGTGTGGTGTGGTCACTCTGCATGCAAGTCCATTTTCTTGCAGTCCTTCGAATCTTACTCCACAGAACATGCACAGGGTATTTCCCATCTTGTATTTAAAAAGCAGCATATTGTGAAATTCTGCTGAAATTTGTGTATTTTTGCACACTAAAGCACTTCACGTTCCTGCAGCTTCTTCTCCATAACAGTCACACCAGTCTGCTTGGAGTTGACTTTGATTCTACTGAATTGTTTGGTCACCACCTCTTGTCTCTCTTTGCTGAAAATATGCCCGATAGCCTATTAATGTCACACAACTCGTGTGAACATCTGTGGCAGCCCCTCTTTACTCAACAGTAGTTGCCTTCCCACCAGCACTAATTTACATGCACGGTAACTGCAAGGTCTACACAGGCTGCAAAACTTTGTTTTTTCTGATAGCGTTCTGACACAAGAGGCCACGTTGTCCTCTGAAATGACCTCTTCCCATCCTGAAATGCTCAAGATGTTGGTATTGGTAGCCCTAATGCCACAATACTTAGCGATGGAAATACATCCACAACCATTCAGTTGCTTGATGTTCAAGGAGTTGCGCTGCACTGTTCCACTAGTTATTTACAGCTGCATACATGGAAAATGCATTGCCCATTTTGGAGTGTGCATCATTGCACAAGGGAAAGAAATGCTGTTGGCTTTCTGTTTCCTTGACATCTGTGAGATGCATATGAACATAAGACGAGCTTGTTGGATCATTCCAGTGGCCCATCTAGCTCAGTTTCCTGTTCTCACAGTGGCTACCAGATGCAGTCATGGGTATGAGTCTTGACTGGGCCATGCACACTTAAGAGATAGATTTCTATGACCAGCAAGCATCTTGCTCAGATGTGTAATACGCAAATGTTTCTCCCGCTTGGCAAATGAGTTGTGAACATTTCATGAAGTTTTAAGGTTCACTGATTGTCGTTGGTTTTCTTGTCTATTCAGTTATTTGTTTATTGCTTTGACATCTGGTGGCTGTCTACCAGCTCTACCTGGTACGCAGAGTAAGACCCTACCTGCCCGCAGACTGTCTAGCCAGAGTGGTGCATGCTCTGGTTATCTCCCGCTTGGACTACTGCAATGCGCTCTACATGGGGCTACCTTTGAAAGTGACCCAGAAACTGCAATTAATCCAGAATGCGGCAGCTAGACTGGTGACTGGGAATGGCCGCCAGGACCACATAACACCGGTCCTGAGATAGCTGCGTTGGCTCCAAGTACGTTTCCGAGCACAATTCAAAGTGTTGGTGCTGACCTTTAAAGCCCTAAACGGCCTCGGTCCTGTATACTTGAAGGAGCATCTCCACCCCCATCGTTCAGCCCGGGCACTGAGATCCAGCACCGAAGGCCTTCTGGCGGTTCCCTCATTGCGAGAAGTGAGGCTACAGGGAACCAGACAGAGGGCCTTCTCGGTAGTGGCACCTGCCCTGTGGAACGCCCTCCCACCACATGTCAAAGCAATAAATAACTATTTTACTTTTAAAAGACAACTGAAGGCAGCCCTCTTTAGGGAAGTTTTTAATGTCTAATGCTGTACTGTTTTTAACATTCAGTTGGAAGCCGCCCAGAGTGGCTGGGGGAACCCAGCCAGATGGGTGGGGTATAAATAATAAATTATTATTATATTCTCTTCTCGGACGTTAGTGTCACCGTGCTAATCACTCCAAGTCTTTATAAAAGACTGCCCTGGAGTTACTTAACTCTTCGGCTTGTCCTAGCAGATGGATTCTAAGTGTTAAATGTGTTTGGCATCTCTCCCTCTGTTGACAGTTATTCTGACAGATGAAGAGGTTCAGAGGAAAAGAGAGATGATAATGAAGAGGAAGGAAGAGGAAGCCCTGAAAGAGAGCCTAAAGCCCAAATTGTTGGAGGAGCAACAGCGGACCATCGATATCCTCCTGGAAGCCCACCGCAAGACCTATGATTCCACGTACTCTGATTTCAACCAATTCCGGGTAAGCTTCAGGCCACGCTTTCCTTCTGACTTCATTACGGCTGTGACTAGTAGGACATCTGCTGGTGGAATAAGTAAATTGAAGCAGTAGTTCTGAATCAGCGAAACCTTTGCTCCCTTCTCACTTGGAAGAAAGTAACATGCAGCCTGCAAACTGAAGCCAGTTAGGTAGACCCGTAATCTACCTGCTGTGAGTGAACTACAGTCATACCTTGGATAAAATATGCTTCAGGTTGAGCATTTTCATGTTATGCTCCGCGGCGACCCGGAAGTAACAGAGCGTGTTACTTCCAGGTTTTGCAGCTCACGCATGCACAGACACTCAAAATGACCCACGCACACGCAGTCGCGGGTTGCATTCGCTTCAGGATGCAAACGGGGCTCCGGAACAGATCCCGTTTGCATCCACAGGTACCACTGTATATGATATTTCCTTACCTTTGCCTTTGGAACTGGCAGGTGGTGCTGTGGTCTAAACCACTGAGCCTTGGGCTTGCCAATCAGAAGGTCGGCGGTTCGAATCCCTGCAACGGGATGAGCTCCCATTGCTTGGTCCCACCTCCTTCCCACCTAGCAGTTCGAAAGCACATCAAAGTGCAAGTAGATAAATAGGTACCACTCCAGCAGGAAAGTAAATGGCGTTTCTGTACGCTTCTCTGGCTCGCCAGAAGCAGCTTAGTCATGCTGGCCACATGACCCAGAAGCTGTCTGCGGACAAACGCCGGCTCCCTCGGCCAGTAAAGCGAGATGAGCGCCGCAACCCCAGAGTCAGGGTCCCTTTACCTTTACCTTTAAGAGAAGCTTTTGAAACGTTGGCATTCATAATTTTTTTTGGTGCCTTGTCAAATGCCATAATTAACATGTGCGCTGAATCAATATGATCTGGTTGCGGGTGAGGTGCTTTCAAACCTCATCGCCTCTGAGCCTGCTGCTTGTTTTTGAAGGCCTAATTGTGAAGCCACTTATTCCATTGGACGGTGTGGATACCAGAATGCCAGGCTTCTGGTGGGCGGGTGTACCATTTAGCCACCTGTTGGCACATCTTCCTCAGCTGCACTCACGTCCTGAAACAGCTGTTTTCCTCAGTTCTGAGGAAGAAAGAGCAGGGAGGAGAAAGCACTTGTGGCTGAGGCAGCCACAACTCCTTCCTGTTTGGTAAGAACTAGTGAAACAGCTGGGAACTAGAGCTCAGCTTTGGGGTTTGAGTGACGCACGTAAGAGCTAGGGAGAAGGGCTGGGGCAGAGAGAGAAGTGGGGGAAAGAGAACCAGCTCTGTCTGACTCATGGTTTTGACAACTTGGAGCTGGTAACACTTGTTGTTTTGTACTACTTCCCAAAAGACTTCCACCTCTCCTCTCTCTGCCAGCTGATAATATTCTAAGCAAAACAAATGTCTCCACCATGGGATTATCGCTTCCAAGTACCCTTCAGCTCCTGGCCCCACCCTGAAAATGACACAAATGTGATAATTAAATATCTTACACGATGTGAGTTGGCATTTGCAGATGCCTTTTCAATGTTCACATACATAAGATGCTAAATACATCAAATCATATTTGCTGTGGCTTTCTGGCTCATAACATGCTTTCTCTCTCTCTCTCTCTCTCTCTCTCTCTCTCTGTGTGTGTGTGTGTGTGTGTGTGTGTGTGTGTGTGCTTTCTAAGTCTGCCTTTCTACATTACCGTAGAGATTAGCCATGTTGGGGCAAAATCATGGTACATCAGAAACATTTTTACCTAGGGGGAACCGTTAAACTTAAGGAAATGGGTTGACAGGGTAAATGAATTAGGCAAAATTTAAAAGAAGTCAAACATAGTGGGTGGGAGTTTATAAAAGTATTCTGTATCCATCTGGCCCCAATTCCCATTTAGTTCATTGGTGGAAAAGCTCTAAGGATATTTTAGAGATGTAAAACCAGTGCTTATTTTCTGGGGGGATGCAGGGACCCCTAAACATTTTGTGAATCTAAGTTTGGCCTCATTGAGGAGCAGTATTTCAATACGAGTAGGAAAATGAGAATACCCCTAAACATTTTTTTATTTTTTTTTAGAAAAAAGCACTGTGTAAAACCGTTCTTTTTTCCTTAGCAAGGGGCCCTTGTCAGTGCACAAATTTACCAGCAAATAGAACTAAAGTGGTGGGGTCAGACAGAGATGTTCTTTGAAAAGAGCAATTGACAAATAGTTGGAATGGTACCCTTTTTTGTTTCAGCCTCCTGTGAGACTTGATTCCGGCAGAAGAAGCACAAGCAGATCTTCCTCTCTTATGTCACAAGGTTTCTCTTCTTCAGAAGACTCTTCAGACACTTTCAGCTCTTCCCCAGGTAATGTGAAGATTGCCAAATGAGCTCTAGGCCCACAGCAAACAAATCCAGGAATGTTATCTCCAGCTATGGATTTGTTTTTCTCATCTGCCAGATTCAGTTTCCCGTTGTCTTGTAGATCAGAGCTCCTTGGGTTGCACAGCCCACCCCCTCTCATCTTGTGGCTCAGTTGCTGGACTTCAATCCTCCTTCACAGAAACCTTTAATACATTTGTTAAAGCTGGCCTTTTTAAAGCCTTAACTTTTGATTTAAAAAACAAAAAAAGCCCTACACCTGAAATTAAAATTTTAATCTGTGTGCTTTCCCCTCTGTCTTGCAGAGTCCAGGATGTTATCGAATGTGGAACTCAGTGATGACAGCGATGAAAGTGCAACCATGTCCATGGACTTCTCACACCTCTCTATGCTGCCTCACGTGGCCGACCTTGTTAGCTACAGCATCCAAAAAGTGATTGGATTTGCAAAAATGATTCCAGGGTTCAAGTAAGGATGCTTGCTTTGGTTTTTTCAGAATGGTTCTATGCGTTTTCCTTCCCTTGAATGTATTTGTGTGTGTGTTTAATACATTTGTTTTAAAAATTGTACCACACCACACAGCTTCCAGAAGGAGACTTCTGGGTTGGTTGCAACAAAAATAAAAAAATTGAAAACTAAACAGTGTCAATAAAAACATACAGGAAATCATTTCCCCAGGAGAACGGTATTTTTCAACTCAATAAGTTTAGGAACTTAGAATACATTTTCCCAGCTGCCTTCTATCTGGACATAATTTGAGTAAATCCTTCAATATGGCTGTGAGCCAGAACATCCATGTCATTAATGCCTCTGCTTCTCGCTCTCCTCATCCATTTAGCCTGCAGTAAGGTTGCTTATTAAGAAATCTTGTTGTAAATTGAGCATTAATGGAGCTGTTAAATGATTACTCTGGCACATGGCTCAGTTGAATGAGGATTTCCTCAGCTTCTATATGCCCACACATTGCAGGATGTGCATCAGTTATGACTTGACATGATTGAACTTAAGCTGTTCCTATCTACTGGACAGCACTGCACTCCCACAATAAAGAGCAATGGTTATGTCAAGCTGGGAAATTTAACTGGGCTCATAGTTGGAGTTTATGAGTTGTTCATGGATTACTCCGCACTTGATGGCTCTTAACCCAATATGGGGGCTATTTACATTGAAAAGTGTTGTACAAGAATTGGGGGATACAATTCACATATGCTACAGTCAGTGTGTTATGGGCACAAATGGGTGAACCAACCCATAGTATAAATAAAATTATTATTACAGTGTGTTGCACATGGTTCTTCAGAGGAGACTGGAGGCTGACATTCGGAGGGTTGAATAAATGAGATCAGTGAAATGATGAAGTGCACAATTGTTCACTGAGGGAGCTCCTTTGAGTATCACACAGCAAACTGTAGCGCTGGAAGGAAGCAAATAATCAGTTCTAACCCCTATATAATGGAGTGTTATGATGCTGGATGCTTTGAGGTTTCAGATATATATTCTCTCTTCCCTAAATGTAGAGATCTAACAGCGGAGGACCAGATTGCTCTACTGAAATCCAGCGTCATTGAAGTAATTATGCTCCGTTCAAATCAGTCATTTTCACTGGACGATATGTCCTGGACCTGTGGCAGCAATGACTTCAAATACAAAATCAGCGATGTCACTCAAGGTACAGTAGTTTCAGGTGTGAATGGTATAAGATTCCAGTCAAGCACAAGGCTGCTCTGGAGCAGCCACCGAAATGTGCTTGTCTCATCTTGATTTGCTTACAATTAATATTAGGTATCATTATCCCTAGAAGATACAACTCAAGGCCTACAGAAGGCCAAAGTAATGCAAAAGTTAGGATAAGCAGAATCCGTGAGGTAGTGGTCCAATGATTTGCTTAATTTATTGATTAAAATATTTATATATTGCTTTTTGGGTTGTGCAAAATGGTTTGCAAAATATAATTTTGGAAATAATGCATGTTAGGTGATGAGTCCAAGAACGAGGGAGAGTTGTGTATCTCACTTAGTCTATTGATATTTTGGAACCAATTCATGCGATTGCCTTTTCAGGTTTCCCCCCAACTGTGAAGACACCATTGAGTCATTACAGTTAGGGTACGGAGGCGGGCCATTTCCTTGCTTCATAATGGACTCACTTCCAGCTTTTAGCATGCCACTACAAACACTAGCAAAAAACAGTGTTGTGTGATGTGTTCAATAAAAAGCTGGGTGCCTGTTTCAGCATTCAGACAACCACTTTGCCATCTCTGTTCTCCACCTGCAGAAAGTCAAAAGTAACTTCTCCAGCATGGAGAAGGTGGGAAGTTGAAAAAGCAATCGTATAAATTGGTCCTTATAAGTAATGGGTGAATCGTCAGTTTGGGTATTCTGTTCACATCAACAACTGAAGTGCCAGCAGCCCATCATATCCATCATATTTATAATTCTCAAACCCCTAGTTATTTGAAGATGCCGTGGCACTTGCAAAATGGAGCCAAAGTCACAGAATGGGAGGTGTCAGAATGTATCATTGCTAGCCAACCCTGAAATGGCCAGGAGATAATTTAGTGAAATCATACCTAAGTGACTTGCAGGCTGACTATGCTTCATTTTGATGGAGGGAGTGTGCAAACACCAGCTCTCGCATCAGAAGGGAAAGCTCTTGACCCTTCATAGTTCCTGAACGTGTGAGTAAAAATGGTAACAAGGCATCTGAAAATATATATTCTTTGTACAGCCTTGGCACTCATTTTGTACCTGAACATATGTGGAAGTTTCCAGGACTGGAGCGTTTCCTGTTCTGAAAGGAGGATAGTTTTATCATGCCAACTGAGCACGAGCGAGCTCGTCTCTTTTGTGAGGTCTCCAGGCAGGATTGGCTGACCAGTCCACGTGTGAATTTATCTTTAATTTTGCTTCTTGCTCTGTTTCACGTTAGCTGATAAATCTATCAAGAATCTAGAGCCTGCCTCTCAAAAGGGTTTTTATGTTTCTGTTTCAGCTGGGCATAGCCTGGACTTGCTTGAGCCCCTTGTTAAATTTCAGATCAACCTGAAAAAGCTGAACCTGCATGAAGAAGAACATGTTCTCCTCATGGCCATCTGCATCCTTTCTCCTGGTAAGAGAAACTTTTGCCTTTTCCGGCTGTATTTTAATTGTAGATTAAAACCAGCACCAACCACGGGTGGCATCTACAAGCCAGCCACTTCTGGGATATAATTTCTATATAGGAAATGTAGTGGTTGGGAGTTACTCATGCGTAATCCTGCCCCGTTTGAACATCGGATTGCCTGGTTAAACCCTCTGGACTGCACAGCCCATCTCAGCGTGGCTGCCCTTAGTCACTCGTAGAATCTGTCTGTGGGCGTTTCTTAAAGCGTTGCCAACATAAGAGTTGTTTGATGCCTAAGCGTCGCTGCCTCTCACTGCGCGGGAGTCTCCTGCGCAGGGTGGGCGTGGGCAGCAGGGTGCTTGGGCTCTCCTCACTAACTTCCAACGAAGAGTCCTGGAGCCCCTGCACCTCCCTGTCCCGTTGCTCTCCTGGATCCCTGGTGTTACACTCATTCTCTTCCCCTCTTTCCCAGCTGAGTCTCCCCCTAGCGCTGGGACCTCCTCATGCAGAATCAGAGACCCTCTCCTTCTCCCGTGCCTCTGATGTCAGTTCCCTGACAGGAAATAACATGCACAGTGGTGTATGCTGTCCTGTGTGAAAAGAATGCAAGCATCTACTTTGCCACAATTACATTTTGAGTGATGGGTGTACATGGAAGGAAAAATATAAGCCATAAGATTGGATTTTGTTCTGGGTTTTTTTACTATCCCTTCCACAGAGCAGAACAAATGTATCCTTAAAGGTAAAGGGACCCCTGACCATTAGGTCCAGTCGTGGCCGACTCTGGGGTTGCGGCGCTCATCTCGCTTTATTGGCCGAGGGAGCCAGCGTACAGCTTCCGGGTCATGTGGCCAGCATGACTAAGCCGCTTCTGGCTAACCAGAGCAGTGCATGGAAACGCCATTTACCTTCCCGCCGGAGCGGTACCTATTTATCTACTTGCACTTTGACGTGCTTTCAAACTGCTATCGTTACCCTTTGGCAAATACTGAGAAGCCGTAGCCTCCTTCATTGATCATGCAGGAATCTTTGCTACTCTTTTATTATGATTATTCAGGATCCTAATCATTTGTTGATGCTTAGGGAGGGGAGAGAAATTCTCTTCATTTTGCATTCATAGGCAAATCTACCCAATTTGCACTTTCCCATACAACACATAAACTGAAACATAGCCATCCTTCAAAATCCACAAATTTTGCAATAAAATTGTCCAGCCAAGTAACATGTGCAGCAATGCAAATAAATACCAATGCAAATACCTTTATTGGCATTACGAGTTAAAACATTTCAAAACACTAGGATACATTTAAAAGGGACAGCGGTGAGGCTGTCGAGGATCACAAGGTACTTGATCGTTCTGCTTCACCCTGTCTATTCCCTAGAGGGATGATTCATTAAGCACCTTTTCAGGTAAGATGGAGGTTAAAAAGGAAGCCACTGGGGCAGTAATGTCCTTGTCCCTATCCGCTAGGAGGAACATCATTTGGCTTTCTCTTTGAGCTGTGGGTCGCAGGAATGCATATACTAGGGTATAGTGTGCATAAACATGCATGTGTCAGTGAAAATAAGATATAAAAATGCATTACACTAGGGAAACTTGTTTTGCAGAAATGTTTACATTACGTAAAAATTGCAAAAGAAGTACGGTATATTAGGAGAAATTTGTAGCAAATTTCTGATGAATTTCCACAATGACTTCTTGTAAAAATAAAAATGCAAACTGATGATGTGGAGAACTGAATTTAACTACTTCTGATTTCCTACTAGTTTGTTTCCTTAGCACATAAAGCTGAGGAAATGGAGTCTGCTGAAGTAGGGCCTCATTTTGAGTGGCTGCTTTTTCCTGAACATCCAAGGGGGAATCAGCCATTTGCCTGACAGCACAGGGAGGTGCTTCAACATCATCAGCACCTAGCCTCCCCCTCTCCCTTATTTTTAAAAATGTTGCTAGAATGTTGGGATTGCAACGAATGAGCAGCAGAACCCATGGAGTTTTCCTTGCCAGAAGCACAAGGCAAGAAAAAGTCCAGCAAGTGGTGCAAGGGGTCTCTTTTGCTGCCTACACAACAGGGGTGGGGAACCTCCAGAGGCCAAATTCAGTTATCGAGGCCTCTCTGTCTGCCCTGTCCCTGATCCGCACCTTCTCTGAGTATTTTTGCCTGGGCTGGAGTGTTTCCTTGAACCAGGGATGGTGCCACTTGCTTGCTTGGATGGAGAGAGTCACTTCTGACTTTTGCATGGCTGGAATGTAAACTGCCGTACAAAAATAAGAGTCTCATCCATTGCTCCACCCACTTTTTTTGCTGTTTGCCAATGTCATGGGTTCCTCAGAAGAAAAATGGCAGCTGGGAAAGGTTCCCCACCTGCTATAAAAGCTTCAAAAGGAAGGAGATGGCTGCTTTCTTCAATAACCTAAGAACAATCAGCAGGGGCAGTAAGAAAGTAACATGGGCCTCAGCTCTGATAATTGCATAGAACACAACCTAAGCTACATTCAGTGATCTGAACTGTTGCTCTTAAAGGCCCGGTGCTCATTTTCCCCCCATGCAAAAGAGACCTGGGCTGATATCTTCCGCAGCTTTATTTTAGCAGAAATGAAACATGGTATTTCACGATCCTCAGATCTTAATACTCCATTTCACGCCTCTGCTTTTGGCACATGGCATGAAACGTCTTAGAGGATGTGTGAGTGTAACTGTGCAAATTCAGCAATGTTTTGTAGATTTTTAAGAGCCGAGTTGGTACCTCTGAGAGTAGTTGTGGGGATGTCCATAATAGGAAACTAGTATCAGGCAGCATGGGCTGATTGTCGGGAACTAGCATTCAGAAGACAAAAGAGGGGAAAGGACAAACTTAACCACAAGTAGAGGGAACAGAAGACTCTTGTTGTCTTTGTCTTTTTGCCTACCCTGGTCACTGGAGGTGTGTTTATGTTTTCTGTTCCTAGACCGCCCTGGCGTTCAGGACACGGCTCTGGTGGAGTCCATCCAAGATCATCTTTCAGCTATCCTGCAGACATACATTCTCTGCCGACACCCTCCTCCGGGCAACCGCTTGCTCTATCCCAAGATGATCCAGAAACTTGCAGACCTCCGGAGCCTGAACGAGGAGCATTCCAAGCAATATCGCTGCCTCTCCTTTCTTCCGGAGCACAGCATGCAGCTCACTCCGCTGGTCCTCGAAGTCTTTGGCAATGAGATCTCCTGACTCCGTGGCTGGCAATGAAGCCTGTTGAAGTAAAGGGAGACGTCAGGCCAGCTTCCCGCTGGTGGCAAACTGAGAGCTTTGGCCCAAGTTGAAGTTTTGTATATTCTGTCGGCAAGGGTTTTGATTATTTTTTTCCTTTCCACACTACCAGAGGGACTGCGTTGTTTGTATATCTTCAGCCTCATATTTTGCATTGCTGCTGAGCAGCAATTCGCAAGCTAGCCCCTTCTCTCCTGCCTATCAAAACTAAAGAGCTTTCTCACTTGTTGCTTTGCCATGATGAAACCGCTTGTTGCTTTCTTCAATGTTGAGCTTTTCAAGCCAGCAACTGAAACGTCTGTGCTGCGTCTTAAATGGAAGGTGAATGGTTGAATAACAACTGGTGGAATTTAAGATTTGTGATGGATTGGACATGGGATATTCTTTCTTTTTAACACGTTGAGAGCTTTTGGTTCAGAATGGCTATAACATGCAGGGAAGAGTAACTGTTATTCTTGGTGCAAAATGTCAACTCCCCTCACCTCTCATAATTTTCTGCCAAACCTCAGAGCTCTTCAGTACTAGAAAAAGTAGTTATTAACCTAAGAATAAACAGGAAAAACACAAGCTGTGTACACATTACCAGCTTAAAATGCAGCTAGGTTGCTCTTTTCCTTAATTTGGATCAAAGGTGATTTGGGAGGAAATGCAGGAGAGATGGAAGAGAGATACGGATTAAGATAATATCGTATGTACACCTCTTCCGAAACCAGTGGTGGGAGTGCATTGGCTGCAGAGTAAAATGGGGGGGGGGTGTACACAGCCAAGTTTACAGGAATAAATAACCTGTGTCATCTTTCTGACTTTTTTTAGTGTGTATAAATGTGCCTGGCACATTGTTGTCACTAAATAAATTTGTAATGGGAGGAAAATTATATTTGGCCTGTGACCTGGTGTAGACACTCTGGGAGTTGACTTCCTAATAGCCAAGCCCCTGCTTGGAGCGCAGCCTTGTTTCCCAAGAAATAAGCCTGCTAACAACTCACGTCCTGTTTGCAGCATTAGTTCTTACACTGTTTCAGGCACAGCCAGCTGCCAAGAGGAGTACAGAACTGGCTTTTCATCTAGCCAGCAGGCTTGAGTTTGTTCAGGATCACATTGGGTTACTTTAGAGTGGCAAGGGGAAAGCCCTGTTTATCAGGATAAGCCACATGCAAAGTAGCACCTAAAATATTCCAGCCATCATATTGAGAAGTACTCTGCAGAGGTGATTTTCAGATGTCTCCATGCTGGAGCCATAATCAGCCCTTAGTAACACTCAGGAAGGCTGAAAGTGACATTTTGTGAGTTTGACAACTTCTGGACTACTGTATATGACCTCTGGAAAAACAAAGCACATGTGAACTGTGTGCTGAAAAGGGAAGTAATTCATTACCAATATTAAAATAATTTATTTGCAGAGAACATGCTTGGGATATTTAGTTGTGGCTTCATTGGTCCCACAGAATCCAAAGTAAGATTGGAGGATACATGGCTAATAATTGCACAAAACAGAAATGTAAAATTAACTGTCAACAACAGAGAGAGAGCAAAGATGAATATAGATGTTCTCTCCTAGTCGCTTGATAGATAGTGGCCTATTCATGAAATACATACAAACGTACTACTCTCTTCAAACACATAGTGTACATTCACCAATGTGTTATTGTATTTGTGTGGTTTTTTTATTACTGCAATAGCTGCAATTTGCACACTGTATACACAGCTACAGATTGTCACTTAAAATGTCTGGTGAGATGACGAGAATTCAGTTCCGTGAATAAAGGAAGGTCACATTGAACCCCTTAGTTTAACAAATCCTTTGGGGTTGTGCTGGCATATGGGAATAAAGCAGGGTAAGGAAGGGAGCTTCCATTTTTTGGATTGAAATCTCCCTCTTGCTCACTAGGTGTCAGTAGGGTAATAGGGTAGGGTAGAAAGTAATTATGGTGCAAAGTGCCTTGAGTCAGAGCAATGAATCGGTTCCTCCCAAAGTTATGGCTAGATTCTTTTACTCTAAAATTAGTCTTAATTACTAGGATTTGGTAGGATTCATCAAAGTCTTTAACTTCCTTCTATGCTCGTTGGAGAGTTGGCACAAGGGCAGCCCACCCACATGGAGTAAGTCTGTGGTGTCCCACCCCCCAACCTCCCAGCAGTACAACTATTTCCCTTTTCACAGACCTCTGCAGCCTGGCAGTGGGGACGAAGAGAAAGTTCCCATTTGCTTCATGTATCTTTAGATAGATAGGCTTGTAATCCAAGCCTTCCAAACTCATTTTCAAAACCCACTTCAGTTGCAGGGGCAAATATCAGCTGCTTTATTCAGTTCCTTCAGAAAGGCTGGTCAAACGTTTTAAATAAAACAGATATTCTAGGGTTTTTTGGATACTGTAGTGGCATTTGCAACTTTGCATGTAAGCATACAGCCACTTACATGGTTAGCAGTGTTTCAGCCTCCTGCTGTTGCCACAAGTGCCATAAGGTTTGAAAGGGAGATGTGCATCTGCGCGCACACGGTGGGCATGCGCCAGGGAGTTGTGGCAATTCCTCGGCATGCGCCGCTGTGCTGAAAGATGCCCAGCTGCTTATCTAGGAGAACATTATTGAGTGGATGCACTTTGCAAAGCCTGCCTGCCTCCAAAAATGTGAGAAGCAGCTGTGCTAAGTTAGAGGGCATGCTGCTGATTCTGAGAGAGGTTTCTGTGTGTAGCTTTGCTTGTTAGGCTTATTTGCAAGGGGGGAATTAGCAGTTCCTTGCCATTCTTTCTTTGGTTAAGGGATGGAGGGAGAGTGGGACTTGCCTGAAACAAAAAGGCATATAACATTTGTAGGAATCACAGTCTTAGGTGCGAGATTTCCATCCTGTCTCAGGAAATAACCCTCAAGCCTAAAGGGATGGGGGTATCAATATGCTTGTCCTGTCAATGTGGAGAAGAATGGAACCTAACATGCTCCCCCAACCCGTGTGTTATTTTAAACTGCTTATAGATGAGCTAGCCCTGGGTTATTTTTTTATTTTTTAAAGCCAAGCCAGCTCTTAGTTCTATTGTGAATCTTTCGCACAGATCTATTGCTGTTTTTCCTCTGATCCTTTTTTTTAAAAAAAGAAGGCTTTTTGGGGGGTTGTCTTTTGGTTGTCTGCCCTAAGCCATGAGGATAGAAGACTGTTTGCAATCATTGGAAAACAAACCAGGCCGCTGTATTTTCCCAGTAGCTTGGGAGAGTGGTTTAGATACCCAGCTCCTGTGTTAAATCCATTAATGATGCCTACGCTGAACAATTTGCACCAGGTTTTGTGGTATAATTGAATGTGTAAATAGCTATTTAATATGGGTTGAAAATGGTCTATTGTAAAATGTAAATTGGATTTTAGACATTTTAAGGACAATGATATTTGAATCATAGCTGCTCTTTTTTCAGAGATGCTGGGGTTTATTTTTGCCAAGTCTGCATGTGAAAGCCAAACCTGTACAATAAGAGAGGAGTAGCTTCTTTCCAAATGTGAAACAGAAATCATCTCTTGTTGCCTTGTGTAATTTAAATCATGCAATGCACTTTATAAAAAAATCAGTAGAATTATTTAAAGAGACAAATCTATATTTTAATTATAGTGGTGGTAAATATGATGAAGACCTAGAGGCGAATGCTATCTTTTTATTCCTCTGTACATCTTTGGGCTTTTTTTCTAATGGATAAATAGATCTAATATTTAAAAAATCAAAACCTATTCCAGAGCTTTATTGACAGGACAAAGAATGATTGAATACTGTTTTCGTAGTTGTAAGTGTAGAATGCTGTTACCTTATTAATAAAAACGTACTGCTTTGTGAGAAAAAGATCATTTCACTTGAGTGATTTACTTACATATTATACATGTCTACTCAGAATTAAATCCCATTGAGTTTAGTGGGGCTTACTCTCCCAGGCAAGTAGAATAGGATTGCCACTTCATTCTCTTTGGGACAAAGTTGAGCTGCTCATAACCAGGTTTTTAAAAGCAGATTTCCTGGCTGCATCAATTCCCTGTTATATACCCCACAAAGAAGAAGAAAATCCAAATGTACACAGAGCTTTGCTCCACTCTTGCACCGGTTGTGGTGGTGTCTCCATAGGAGTCTGTAGTTCTTATCTCCTATACAGTGGTACCTTGGGTTAAGTACTTAATTCGTTCTGGAGGTCCGTACTTGACCTGAAACTGTTCTTAACCTGAAGCACCACTTTAGCTAATGGGGCCTCCCGCTGCTGCCGTGCCGCCGGAGCCGATTTCTGTTCTTATCCTGAAGCAAAGTTCTTAACCCGAGGTACTATTTCTGGGTTAGCAGAGTCTGTAACCTGAAGTGTCTGTAACCCGAGGTACCACTGTATAGCGACAATTCATTTAAGAACCTGCCTTAGTTCAGTAACTAACAGACACAGACACAGTGAAGAAGCACTTCAAGGATATTTTCAAAGATGCAACATGCCTGAAGATGAAAGCAAAGAAGAGTTTCTGTCCCCAAAGAAGGTGTTTCAACATGCTTTGGGAAGTTTCTTTTAAACACTGAAACAGCGTGTATTCTAATTGGATGGGGGGGCCCTGTGGGCTGAGATTCCTGCATTGGAGGGAGTTGGACTAGATTAAGGTTACCAGATTTTTTTCAATGAATCCGGGGACAGTTTTCAATTTCCTACTAAATAGATGGATTTTGTCAGGGGACTGATTTGTAAATCCGGGGACTGTCCCCGTGAAACGGGGTCGTCTGGTAACCTTAGACTAGATGACCCTGGGGAAGCCTTTCAACTGCACAATTACACACACACACACTTTAGCACAAGGTTATTCAAAATCACTGCTATCTGCCATCCTCATTTGTACCAAACATTAGAAAATGGGGAGCAGCATTGCCAGAAGTCCCTGTTCCACTCTGCATGGGCAGGAAATGCTTTGTTTGGTCTGCAGACTGTCTCGCTCATCTAGAGGGGTGAAAACTGCCTTTTTTGGAAGGAGGTTTCTCAAACTGGGAAAGAAAATGCAGAAGAAAAAGAATAAAATGCTTGTCCCCTAAATATACTTACACATGGCTTCTATTTGTGTTCAGGAAGGCGGGTGGGTAGGACAATTACTGCTTTAAAACAACAACTCAACAACCTTCACCCTTCCTTAAGGAGGGTCACAACAAGCCTATGAGGTAGGATAGACTCATAGCTGTCAACTTTCAGATTTGAAAATAAGGGCTTAGCAGCCTCAAAAATAAGGGATCAGCAGCCTCACCTGTCCTGGGAACAGTCTACGGGATATATAACAATCCGGGATAACAGCGGGAAATGGCGCTGGAATAAGGGAATCTCCTGCAAAAAAGGGAAGGTTGACAGTTATGGATAGACGGAGAGGGAAGGAGTGACTGGCCGAAAGTGAGCATGTGCAGCTGAGGGAGCATTTGAACCCAGGTCCTGTGCAAGACGATATGCAACCCACCACAGTGGCGCGTGTGTGCGTGTAGCTTGGGCTTTAAACATTTGAGAAACGCGTCTCGAGACCATGCCTGGGTGCTCCTCACGTTACTTTTCCGAGACATGACGAAGAAGCATTGCGAGGCTGATGGATTCAACTCCCAGCCCGCTTTTTGGTTGTTTAGTCATTTAGTCGTGTCCAACTCTTCGTGACCCCCCGGAACAAAGCACGCCAGGCACTCCTGTCTTCCACTGCCTCCTGCAGTTTGGTCAAACTCATGCTGGTAGCTTCGAGAACACTGTCCAACCATCTCGTCCTCTGTCGTCCCCTTCACTACTTGAAGAAGTTGGTTCCAGCCTTATGTCATATTCATTAGCCCGAGGGAGTGGACCCTCGTCCATAAATTCATGCCACAATGAATTTGGTAAGTCTCTTAAGGTGCCACAGAACTCTCTCCTGATCTGGCTGCAACAGATTGATAGCAGGGGTAGCCAGCGTGAACTACATTTCAATCATACTTGAACACTGGCCATGCTGGCCGAGGATTATGGGAACTGTAGTTCAAAACATCTGGAGGCTGCCTCACTGATCACCCTTTTAAGGGATAGAATTGTTGTTGTTGTTGTCGTTGTTGTTGTTGTTGTTTAGTCATGTCTGACTCTTTGTGACCCCATGGACCAGAGCACGCCAGGCACTCCTGTCTTCCACTGCCTCCTGCAGTTTGGTCAAACTCATGCTGGTAGCTTCAAGAACACTGTCCAACCATCTCGTCCTCTGTCGTCCCCTTCTCCTTGTGCCCTCCATCTTTCCCAACATCAGGGTCTTTTCCAGGGAGTCTTCTCGTCTCATGAGGTGGCCAAAGTATCGGAGCCTCAGCTTCAGGATCTGTCCTTCCAGTGAGCACTCAGGGCTGATTTCCTTCAGAATGGAGAGGTTTGATCTTCTTGCCTTCCATGGGACTCTCAAGAATCTCCTCCAGCACCATAATTCAAAAGCATCAATTCTTCAGCAGTCAGCCTTCTTTATGGTCCAGCTCTCACTTCCATACATCACTACTGGGAAAACCATAGCTTTTACTATACGGACCTTTGTTGGCAAGGTGATGTCTCTACTTTTTATGATGCTGTCTAGGTTTGTCATTGCTTTTCTCCCAAGAAGCAGGCGTCTTTTAATTTCGTGGCTGCTGTCACCATCTGCAGTGATCATAGAGCACAAGAAAGTAAAATCTCTCACTGCTCCATTTCTTCCCCTTCTATTTGCCCGCTTTTTCACCCCTCCATAAAATCCCCCTGATGGTTCATCCCCAGCAATATTTCCCAAACTTGTAGTCGTTATTTCTGGACTACAAGTCCCATCATCCCTGACCACTGGGTCTTGCTAGCTAGGGATGATGGGAGTTGTAGTCAAAAAAAAAAAAAAAAAAAGCTGAGACCCGAGTTTGGGAAACAGGAGGCAAGACTTCGTAGTGCTCTTGGAGTCTCAGAAATACGGTAGAGGTGGGCGGGGCGAGCGTGGGGGAGGCAGGAAGCAAAGCGCCTTCCCGGGCCGGCGTCCCATCGCTATGCGCATGCGCCGCGTGTTGGCTGGGCTTCCCCGCCTGACTCGCAGCTTCATGCCCGGCCCGAAGCGCCCCCGACCGGCCCGCATCGGCACCCACGGCGGCACCTTCCACTGCGACGAGGCGCTCGCGTGTTTCCTCCTGCGGCTGCTGCCCTCTTACCAGGTACGCAGCTGGGGGCTTCTTGTGCACGGGCCGCTTACTCCGAAGTAACGCGACCCCCCCCCGCGCGCACGTGCGTTGCGACCTCCTTAATCCGGTTCCGATTCGGAAGCCTTTTCGGATAGCCTCCATTTCCTCCCACACCCGAGATTCAATTCACATGTGACGTTCCACCCCCGTGTTGGGTTCTTGCAGGGCCTGATCTTGGGACTCCCAGCAACTGCGTGGATGCGGCAGCCTGCACGCCACGCAACGCCCCCGGGCAATGCACTTGCGCAAATATTTGAATTCCTAAGCTAATTGCACCAGCCGTGCAATTAGAATGAGTGTGCATTGATGTACAAATGGGGGGTCGCGGGGGGTGTCCTATCCTGGTTGTGACAGCAGCGTGGAGATGCGATCTTTAGCTGTTCCGGTATAAATGCACGTGGGCGTAAATCTCCGCTTGCGTATGTGTAAAACCTGGAGGTAAATAGCAGGGAATGTAGCTTGTTTGGTTTGCGGTATTTTATACAGTGGTACCTCGGGTTACATACGCTTCAGGTTACATGCGCTTCAGGTTACAGACTCTGCTAACCCAGAAATAGTGCTTCAGGTTAAGAACTTTGCTTCAGGATAAGAACAGAAATCGTGCTCTGGCGGCGCGGCAGTAGCAGGAGGCCCCATTACCTAAAGTGGTGATTCAGGTTAACGAATTAAGTACTTAAACCAAAGTATCACTGTATCCTTCCCTTTGGTCAAGACAGCAAAAGCAAGCACAAGTTATTAAATTGTAGTTCTTACAACTCCTGGGCGGTGTCAGTGGCCATTCTGGGTGTAAAGAGAATTCCACCAGCGCCATCGCAACACTTTCCCCAGATCGGATCCAGGAGCAGAATAGATGGCAATGCCCAGGCCAGAAGGGCAAGGCAGTTTTTCCCTTTGCATCCACATGTCTATTTATACCTGACAACTGAAGATCACACTCTGTGCAGCTGTTGAAGTTCACCAAAGCTACACCACAATAAAATGTGTTAGTCTTTAAGGTGCCACAAGACCCTGTACAGTGGTACCTCGGTTTAAGAACAGTCCTGTTTACGAACAATTCCATTTACAAACTCCACAAAACCCGAAGTAGTGTCCTGGTTTGCGAACTTTACCTCAGTCTAAGAACGGAAGCTGAATGGTGGAAGGGCACTGGCGGCGGGAGGCCTCATTAGGGAAAGCGCTCTCGGTTTAAGAACGGATTCAGTTTAAGAACGGACTTCCGGAATGGATTAAGTTTGTAAACTGAGGTACCACTGTAGTTTTTGTTGCAATTAATTTGTTGCAAACCACACCAAGTCCTAATAGCATAAAGGCAGGAAGCAGGAGCATTGTGCGGCTGGAATGGTGTTGGTTTATTCCCTGCGGAAAGGCAATTTGAGGATTTCCATCTTGTTAGGACTTGGTGTATTTTGCACTTAATTAGAATTCTGCACCAGGGAACCTATATAGATTATGCAAATTTTCAAGTAGTTTTGCGGTTTCCATAATTTATACAGCCTCTCCTATCAAGCTTTGGAGGGGGCTGGGGACAGAAGTTGGGGGGAGCCCTCTCCTTGCTTTCTGAGATTTCACCAGGTGTTGCCGAGATACTTTAAATACTGTCTTCAGTGTTGTGAGAGGTAGAAACTGTTCACTGTTCGTTTTTTAAAGCTATCATCATACAGGAACACACACCTCATGAAGATCAACTCAAGGGCTTGCATATACAGTGGTGCCTCGCAAGACGAAATTAATTCGTTCCGCAAGTTTTTTCTTCTTGCGAGTTTTTCGTCTTGCGAAGCACGGTTTCCCATAGGAATGCATTGAAAATCAATTAATGCGTTCCTAGGGAAACCGCCTTCAGACCAGGTCCGGGGACAGTCTGTCCCCCGACCTCTTCTGAAGGCTGGGGGGGGCAAGGGCTTTTCTTCCCACCCCCAGCCTTCAGAAGGCTGTTCTGAAGGCTGGCGGTGGGAAGAAAAGCCCTTCTCCCCACCTCCCGCCCCGCAAGCTCCGGGGACAGGAGCGCTTTGCTGCCGACCGCCAGCATTTTAAAAGAGGTCCCCGGAGATTTCCCTATGGGCTTTCTTCTTGCGAAGCAAGCCCATAGGGAAATTCGTCTTGCGGAACGACTCAAAAACGGAAAACTCTTTCGTCTTGCGAGTTTTTCGTTTTGCGAGGCGTTTGTCTTGCGAGGCACCACTGTAGGAGCAAATGGTCCCAGTCACAGCTGTTCATCTGCTTACCTTGTGTATCTTTTTCACCTGAAGGCACCAAGGAATGGTGAAGGGATAGAGATCAGAAACTGCAAAGTGGACAGCCAGGAATAGCACTGGGGCACGTTTTGTTTCACAGCTTTTGTTTGTTTTCGCCCTGCTGTGCCCTCAGGATGCAGAGATCATCCGGACACGGGATGCTCAGCTGCTGTCAGAGTGCGATGTGGTTGTGGACGTTGGAGGCGAGTATGACCCTCAAAAGCATCGCTACGACCATCACCAGAGGTACTGTTGAATTCCTGCAGCCTTTCCTCCCAGTGCTGCCAGCTTACCCTAGCAGTGGACCTTTCAAATCTCTCTTTTTTAAAATGATGTTTTTATTAAATCTTCCAAATCATTACATAACTCCAAACATATACAGTGGTACCTCTGGTTGTGAACGGGATCCGTTCCGGAACCTCGTTCGCAACGTGAGCGGAACGCAACCTGCATGTGTAGGTCGTGATTCGCTGCTTCCGCGCATGCGCGTGACATCATTTTGAGCGCATGCGCGAGCGGCGAAACCTGGAAGTAACCCGTTCTGTTACTTCCGGGTCGCTGCAGGACGCAACCTGAAAAGATTTAACCTGAAGCAAATGTAACGAGGTGTGACTGTATCTCATTTTTTTGTCACACATTTTCTTCTTGACTTCCTGTCCCTCCTTCCCTGGTGGTGGTGGTGTTGCTATTTATTATTATTATTGTTATTATTATTCCCCCTTAAGAGCTGCATTAAAACACATCTATACAGTCAAACCTCAGTTGCCGAACATAATCTGTTCTGGAAGACTGTTCGACTTCCGAAACGTTTGACAACCGAAAACTGAAAGTGGAAGCCTCAATACAATACAATAGGGAAACTCAAAACGGAAGCTGTGTAGCACGTTCAGCTTCTGAAAATCGTTCGAAAACTGAAGCAGTTACTTCCAGGTTTTCAGCGTTCAGGAGCCAAAACGGAGGTGTTCAGGAACCGAGGTTGACTGTATTTATTTTCTAAGCCCCCCCCCCCCCAAATCCATTCTCCACATTCTTCCATTGCTCATATCTCAAATCCTGCACATGATTTCATAGAAGAATGATAGTTTGATCGGTAATCCTTACCAGTGGCTTCCATTCTTTTATGAAGATATCATTTTGTCCTCTTATTTTAGCAGTCAGTTTCACCATTTCCACGTAGCCCATCGGTTTTATAAACAATTCTTCCATTGTGGGGAGTCTCTTTGTCGTTCCATTTCTGCAGTTCTAGCTGCAGTTGTTGCATACATAAAAATGTTAGTCAAGGGTGGTGGTGTTTTTGAATCTCCACCCCTATTATCCCCAACCAAAAGGCTTTAGGTTTTTGGGGAATGGTCAATTTCAACATCTTTTTCAATTCATTGTATATCATTTCCTAGAAACCCTTAGGCTTCAGAGCTTTCAAATCTAGTCCTATCCTATCTAGTGCTGCCCACCACCTTCTCATCTGCTGTGCAGTCCATGCAGAACCGAAAGGATGAAAGACAACAAGCCCAGGAGCAAAGAGACAGGAAGACATCATGGACATCATGTCCTAAATCAGGACAGAGAGCCTGTGGCCCTCCAGATATTGGGCTCCATCAGCTCCAGCCAGCACCAACAGTGGTCAGGGATGATGGGAGTTGTAGTCAAACAACATCTGGAGGGCCACAACCTCCCCATCTTTGCTGTAAGAGGCTCAACCCTAATTAAGGAGAGTTCTGTAGTGGAGAAAACCTTGGTAACTTGAAAAAGTTGTGCAAACTGACATGCCTATTTAGGTGCCCCTAATTCCCTTTCACATTCTACGTTTCCTTAAACAGCTTGTTCCAGATATATAATGCACTTCCCTCCTTACAATATTCCAGTTGCACTGCTGTTTCCAAGAGTTGCCCATTAATGTTGTTGTTTAGTCGTGTCCGACTCTTTGTGACCCCATGGACGAGAGCATGCCAGGCACTCCTGTCTTCCACTGTCTCCTGCAGTTTGGTCAAACTCATGCTGGTAGCTTCGAGAACACTGTCCAGCCATCTCGTCCTCTGTCGTCCCCTTCTCCTTGTGCCCTCCATCTTTCCCAACATCAGGGTCTTTTCCAGGGAGTCTTCTCATCTCATGAGGTGGCCAAAGTATTGGAGCCTCAGCTTCACGATCTGTCCTTCCAGTGAGCACTCATTCTTATCCTTGGAGAATGGAGAGGTTTGATCTTCTTGCCTTCCATGGGACTCTCAAGAGTCTCCTCCAGCACCAAAATTCAAAAGTATCAATTCTTTGGCGATCAGCCTTCTTTATGGTCCAGCTCTCACTTCCATACATCACTACTGGGAAAACCATGGCTTTAACTATACGGACCTTTGTTGGTAAGGTGATGTCTCTGCTGTTTAAGATGCTGTCTAGGTTTGTCATTGCTTTTCTCCCAAGAAGCAGGCGTCTTCTGCAGTGATCATTGAGGCCAAGAAAGTAAAATCTCTCACTGCCTCCATTTCTTCCCCTTCTATTTGCCAGGAGGTGATGGGCCCAGTGGCCATGATCTTCGTTTTTTTGATGTTGAGCTTCAGACCATATTTTGCTCTCTCCTCTTTCACCTTTGTTAAAAGGTTCTTTAATTCCTCCTCACTTTCTGCCATCAAGGTTGTGTCATCTGCATAGCTGAGGTTGTTGATATTTCTTCCGGCAATCTCAATTCCGGCTTGGGATTCATCCAGCCCAGCCTTTCGCATGATGAATTCTGCATATAAGTTAAATAAGCAGGGAGACAACACACACTAATTGCAGTAGTTTGTATATGAAAGCGAGGGTCTCCTAGTTTTGGGTCTGGGGCCCTGGGAAATTTCCATCTCCTTGTGGTTGGTATTATTTGCTTGGAAAGGGGAGTGTTCCAGGCTTTCCTCCCTCCTTTGGGTTCTTTTTTATTGACTCTCCCAGTCCCTCCTTGTTCCCACAGGTCATTCGGGGAGTCCATGCACAGCCTGAAGCCTGATAAACCTTGGCAGACCAAACTGAGCAGTGCAGGGCTGGTTTACACCCATTTTGGCTCTGAGATTTTGGCAAACCAGCTGGGCCTCAAGGAGGAGGATCCTGTCGTACGTGTGCTCTATGACAAGGTACTTGCGTGTGTGCATATCTGTGAGACCCCTTCCCAGCATCAAAAGCCTCTGGAACAGTGGGGGAAATGAACGAACTCAACCGCTTGGCTCTTGCAGGGATGCAGAACCTGTTTTTAATGTTTAATGCTGTTTTTAATGTTTTTAATAATAATAATAATAATAATAATAATAATAATAATAATAATAATAATAATTTATTATTTATACCCTGCCCATCTGGCTGAGTTTCCCCAGCCACTCTGGGCGGCTCCCAATCAGTGTTAAAAACAGTACAGCGTTACATATTAAAAACTTCCCTGAACAGGGCTGCCTTCAGATGTCTTCTGAATGTCAGGTAATTATTTATCTCTTTGACATCTGATGGGAGGGCGTTCCACAGGGTGGGTGCCACTACCGAGAAGGCCCTCTGTCTGGTTCCCTGTAGCCTCACTTCTTGCAATGAGGGAACCGCCAGAAGGCCCTCGGCGCTGGATCTCAGTGTCTGGGCTGAATGATGGGGGTGGAGACGCTCCTTCAGGTATACAGGACCGAGGCCGTTTAGGGCTTTAAAGGTCAGCAGCAACACTTTGAATTGTGCTCGGAAACGTACTGGGAGCCAATGCAGATCTCTCAGGATCGGTGTTATGTGGTCCCGGCGGCCACTCCCAGTCACCAGTCTAGCTGCCGCATTCTGGATTAATTGCAGTTTCCGGGTCACCTTTTAATGTTTAATGCTGTATTGTGTTTTTAATATTCGATTGGGAGCCGCCTAGAGTGGCTGGGGAAACCCAGCCGGATGGGTAGGGTATAAATAATAAAGTATTATTATTATTATTATTATTATTATTATTATTATTATTATTGGGCATCTCCACCCCTCCCCGGCTTGAGGGTCCTGCAAAAGTTCCTTGGTGTATTCCAAAGTATTCTGGGCCAAGGTGGAAGAAGTACAATGTATCCCACATTTCTGAATTAAGACAGGAGGTACATTTCGCTCTTGAGGCCAAAATATTTATTTTTAAACAATGAAAGAGCCAAGAACTATCTGCCCCGGGTCCCCTTTGTTCCTGCACGAGTCACTGCTTTGAACATGCAATCTAACCGGAGGCTGTGTGCTCTAGAGCGCCATCAGGTGGAGCCAATACAAAACGCCAAATGAGGGCATCACAGCAGGACGTTGTTATTAAATGGGTGCAGAGCTAGACTTGGGTATTGCTGTCTGATTGTGGCCACAATGATCAGGGTGGTGAGATCTGGAGTCCCAACAACATCAAGAGGACCACAGGTTAGCCACCTTGGCTGTAGTGGCGGTGGTGGTACTGATCCAGCACTGCTGCAATATGCATATATCTGTGGGGCTTCCCCTTGATGCCCTTTCTGCTACATGTGACCTTGGGAAGTATCTGCCATGCCCCTAAAGTATGCAGGCACGGGGGCTGAATCTTACCTGGCTTCCAGCCTCTCTGTGATCCACAAAACCTACTTTTCCAGGGCAGGTCACTAAACTGAACTTTTTTTTTTTTTTTTGCAAATAAATTTTTATTGGTAATTATACATATTATACATAAGTACGAATAAACGTATACAAAATTCAATACTTAAATTACGCAAAATACAATCATTCCATAAGTCTCGAATACATTGATTTTAGGCTCTGCCGAGCCTTGCACGTCCTTCTACAACTTTGGTAAGTATCAAATAAACTTTATATTCACGTATTTTATTTCTTTCACATACTGGCATTCACATTTCTTTCACATACTTAACCCAATTGTCATGTAGTTTCTGTTCATCTTGGTCTCTTATTCTAACGGTTATTCTAGCGAGCTCGGCATAATTTGTTAAATTAATCTGCCAGTCATAATATTGGGAATGACATCCGTTTTCCAGTTTTGTGCTAACATGATTCTTGCGGCTGAACTGAACTTTCTTGTTCTCTCCCTCCCTCTAGTTGTACGAGAACTTTGTGGAAGAGATTGACGCCATAGACAACGGCATCTCCCAGTGGGAGGGGGAACCTCGCTATGCCATGACCACCAATGTCAGCTCCAGGGTTGCCTACCTGAACCCCCGCTGGAATGACAAGGATCAAGACACCGAGGTAGGGATCTGAATTGTAGTTGTATTTTCCAGCTCTCTGTGTCCCCGGTAGGAAAACGAATGCTGTCAGTCATTTTGCACTCTGCACGTACTCAGAAACACTGGGCCCATAACCTGTCAGTGTTTGTAAAAAAACCAAAAGGGTTCTGACCTCCCTTTGTCGCCTCAGCCTGGTCCTCGGACCCTTGTCGGCACAAAAGAGTCCACGAGAAAAGTATCCTTGCAGGGTACTTTCTGCTTTTATTTTTTAAAGTCTTTCTGCAAAAGCGACTGACCAACTGTACATACATCAACACTACCAGCTTTCAAAAGGAGAGAACTAGACTCCTTAGAAATCAACAAAACAATGATCAACATTCTATACTCTAAACAACGTTTCTATGAATATGGAGGGAAAAACTCCAGATTACTAGCAAATAGATGTAGGAAAAAAGCACTCAAAACAAGAATACACTGCATCACCAAAAAAGACGGCAACATAACATTCTCCCCCAAAGAAATAATTTCAGAATTTGCAGAATTTTACTCCAACCTATACACCTCCCATAACCCACCAGAGAGGGAAATCAAAAAATTTCTAGCAGGACTGACCATGCCTACCCTAACTGATGAGGAACAGGAATTCATGGATAGCCCTATCACCCCAGAGGAAATAGATGCGGTCCTCAAAAACTTGAAACCACACAAAGCCCCAGGCCCAGACGGCTTCACAGCAGAATTCTATAAGAAATTCAAAGAACCCTTGATGCCCTACATGACCCGCCTATTCAACGACATCATAAAAGGGGGCCCCATCCCCAAAACCTGGACCCACTCCAAAATAGTCTCCATCCCAAAACCACTAAAAGACAGCCTCAAAGTAGAATCATACCGCCCAATCTCATTAATAAACCAAGACTACAAGATATTCACATCAATCTTGGCCAACCGCCTAAAAATCTTCCTACACAAGTTAATAGCCCCAGACCAGACTGGCTTTGTCCCTGGCCGCAATATAACAGACCCCATCAGGAAACTACTGAACCTGATCGAACACAGCAAGGCAACCAAATTCCCATTGACAATTATGTCCCTAGACATCCTCAAAGCCTTTGATTGCTTGGAGTGGAAATACATACTAGCAGTACTAACTAACATGAAATTTGGCCCCAACTTCCTACAAATCCTCAAACAAATATACTCCCAAGCCTCAGCAAAATGCAGAACTAACAATATGGATTCTAACACTATAGCTATCCAAAGAGGCACGAAACAAGGATGCCCACTGTCTCCCTTCTTATTTATCCTGGCTCTGGAACCCCTAGCAATCCGCATCCGAGCAGCCACAGACATCAAGGGAGTGGAAATAAAAGGCAGGACCTATAAATTAGGGCTCTTTGCAGATGACCTAATGGTCACAACACCAGACCCCATAAGCACAGCAACCTCCCTAATCAGAGAACTCAACGCATTTGCAATGGTGTCGGGCCTACAGGTAAATTTCACAAAGTCAGAAGCTATGTGCTTCAATACCCCTCCTCACACCCAAAAAGAACTCACGAAGGTCACCAAAATAAAACTTTGCCACACCAAGTTCAGATACCTAGGGGTACAAATAACCAGAAACCTCAATAAATTGTACCTCCACAACTACAAGCCCCTGTGGCGACAAATTAACAAAGACCTAAAGAGATGGAATAACATGAACCTCACTCTCTCAGACAAAATAGCCATGATCAAAATGATCACACTCCCAAAACTAACCTACCTATTCCAAACCCTCCCAATCTGGATCCCCTCAACCCAACTTCACAGTTGGCAGAGAAAACTACACTCTTTCATCTTCTCACATAAAAAACCAAGAATAAGCCCCAAATACCTGCACCTCCCCACCTCAGGAGGAGGATGGGGAATCCCCAACATAGAAGCATATTACAACGCCAACCAAATACGACATATAATCCCATATATACTAGAAGATGAGACAAAACAATGGGTACACTTAGAGAAGGACACAATTGAAAACACCTGCACCACAACATACCCACTCCTCCCAAACAAACTAAAGAAAATTCCCACAACACTTAACAGGTACACACAGACCATGCTCAAAGCATGGAAAACACAAATAGGCAAACTATCCCCAACCCCATCCCCACTAATCCCCCTGGCATACCACCCATTATTCCACCATGCAGCACAAAACCTCAAGATAAAAACCTGGCGAACCAAAGGCTTGTATCGCCTAATAGACTTTTATAAAAATAACAAACCCTTGTCAACACAAGAAATACAAGACAAACTAGAAGACACCCAAATGCCCTGGTTAACACAACACCAACTACATGCCCTCTTAAACAACCCAACAGTAAAATCAGCAGCAACTAGGCCCCTGACAACCTTCGAAAACCTCCTCCTAACAACAAAGGGAAACGGTAAAGGGATGGTATCCGCAATATACAAAATACTACTCCAAAATCTCGCAAATCCCCTAGACGCAATCAAAAATCAATGGGAGAATGACATAGGCTATGAGATAAACCCCACTCAATGGACCAGAATGTGGTCTAAACCCCCCTTTAAATCCATATCAACGAAAAGAAAAGAACTCACACTGAAACTCACCTACAGGTGGTACCTAACACCAAGGAAACTAGCGCTAATACACCCAGGAACCTCACCAAAATGTTGGAGAGGGTGCACCTCCACAGGCACATACTTCCACATGTGGTGGGAGTGTCCCAAAATCCAACTGTTCTGGACAACAGCCATACAAGAAATTTGTAAAATAACTAAGCAAGTAATAGACACCACCCCAGAATTGGCCCTACTAAACATCTTCCAAGACAACAATGCCCATTTACACCACAAAGAACTCATAACCCACCTGCTCTCAGCAGCCAGAAACACCATAACCAGACACTGGAGAGACCTGTCAGGAGTAAGCATGGACCAATGGTATCAAATAGTATGGGAAACAGCCCTACTAGAAAAATTAACTAATAAACTGAAACTGACCCGGGGACAAACAGAAGAAGATGCCTTCACCCCGGTATGGCTCCCCTTTATCACATACACAGCCCAACAGGACAATGACAATAATCCACCAACAGCATACAAATCAATATGGCTAACCTGATCCAAAACACCCACCCACCTCACTCACACACGAAAACAAAGATCACCGCAGCCAATCACAAGCAAACAATCACACCCTAGGCCAACCCCAACCTCTCTCACCACCAAAGGAACACAAGTGAACAACACAAGCACGCTGACACCAAACTCTACATACATTAAACATAATAGAAACACCGCCACCCAATCCCACCCTTATCCATCTTCCCTCTCTCCACCCCCTCTCTTTTTTCTCTCCTTTTTTATTTTTATTTTTATTTTCTTCTCCCCCTAATGCCTCAACAAATGAAACGGATTTGTAAAAATGTTACATGGGGAAAAATATATATGAGGCACTACACTTCTGTAAAACAAGAAAATCCTTAATAAAATATTTAAAAAAAAAAAAAAAACACTACCAGCTTTCACTAACCAACCAACCAACCCAACAACAAACTAACATTTCTCACTCTATATATACAACCCGGTGCTGGCCGCTGACTCATGCTGACCCAGCTTTTTAAGCATTAAAGAAGCAGCGGCCATTTTAGCCGTGACAGGAGTAAATAGACCTCCAAGTAGATTCAGGCATAAAATAATAAGACACATTTGTTAACTTGTGCCTTTCACTAAACGAGGAGCTGGTTCTGAATGATGGTGCTGCATCCTTAAGAACCACAGAGTGTGACCTCAGCGGTTAATTCTGGAGATCTATGGAAAGAACAGTTTAGATTGGCCTCTTCTAATCTGCATGAAGCAGTTGTGAGTGGAGGGCCTCAAGGTGTTGTGCGAGTGTGTACCCCAGATTGGTCAAGCTTTGCAACGTCTCAAAGTGACCGGCAATTTGTACTGGGACGTCCGTTCCAACTTCCCAAAGGCTTTTTCCACCCGTTGCTGCCAACTCGGGTTCAAGTACTCAGGGGCCTGGCACAGCGCCCTAATCTCTTTCCTTGCTCCTTGTGGCGTCTGTGGCCTGGTGTCTGCCTCTGCCTGACCATCACTGGCTAGGACGTGTCTCTCCTGCCCGCTGGAGCAAATCTCAGCTGATAAAGAGCAAAGAGGCAGCAGCAAGATTAAAAACCCGAGTCGTTGGCTTATCTCGAACGGTGTTGAGAGAGGTTGTCCAGGGCCGCCACTTTGCGCTCTCCAAACAGGCCAGTAGCTCAGGCATGTGTGGGGCGGGCTGCATGACCCGAGGGAGCGATTCCACATGGCTTCGGAGTAGATAATTTGCCAACCCTGTGCTTTGTTTCCCAGCCTGGTTTCCAGAAGGCCATGGAGCTGGTAGGCAACGAATTCTTGGACCGCCTCGATTACTACTACCGGGCCTGGATTCCTGCGCGCACCCTTGTGGAGAAGGCCATCCAGCAACGCTTTGAGGTACCACTGCCAAGAGGAGGGATCAAGTACAGTGGTACCTCGGGTTACATACGCTTCAGGTTACGGACTCCGCTAACCCAGAAATATTACCTCGGGTTAAGAACTTTGCTTCAGGATAAGAACAGAAATCATGCAGGGGCAGTGCGAGGCCCCATTAGCTAAAGTGGTGCTTCAGGTTAAGAACAGTTTCAGGTTAAGAACAGACCTCCAGAATGAATTAAGTACTTAACCCGAGGTGCCACTGTACTCTGAACACACCTCTGAATGTGCTTCCTTTCCCGTGAGATGAAATCTCTCTTGAGGTGGCTCCCCAAGGAGGAGAAGGGTGTACACTGCAATTTCAATTTCATGATGTGTGCACATCTTGCTGTTTGTTTGCATGAAGGGGAAGGACCATAGCTAAGTGGCTGAGCATCGGTTTTGCATGCAGAAGGTCTCAGGGTTTAATTCCTGGCAGCTGCTGGTGGGATCCAGGAAAGTCCCCCCGTCTGGAAATCCTGGAGGGCTGTTGCCAGTCAGTGTAGACAATACTGGCCTAGATGGATCAGTGGCCTGTGTTCCTTGCAGGTAGGAGGACATGGGTGGAAATGACTGGTACACTAATAATAATAATAATAATAATAATAATAATAATAATAATAATAATATATTTATACCCCGCCCATCTGGCTGGGCTTCCCCAGCCACTCTGGGCGGCTTCCAACAGAACACTAAAATACAATAGTCTATTAAACATTAAAAACTTCCCTAAACAGGGTTGGCTTCAGCTGTCTTCTAAAAGTTTGGTAGTTGTTGTTCTCTTTGACATCTGGTGGGAGGGCGGTCCACAGGACAGGTGCCACTACCGAGAAGGCCCTCTGCCTGGCTCCCTGTAACTTGGCTTCTCGTAGCGAGGGAGCCGCCAGAAGGCCCTTGGCGCTGGACCTCAGTGTCCGGGCAGAACGATGGGAGTGGAGACGCTCCTTCAGGTATACAGGACCGAGGCCATTTAGGGCTTTAAAGGTCAGCACCAACACTTTGAATTGTGCTCGGAAACCTACTAGAAGCCAGTGTAGGTCTTTCAAGACCAGTGTTATATGGTCTTGGCGGCCATTCCCAGTCACCAGTCTAGCTGCCGCATGCTGGATTAATTGCAGTTTCTGGGTCACCTTCAAAGGTAGCCCCACGTAGAGCGCATTGCAGTAGTCCAAGCGGGAGATAACCACAGCATGCACCACTCTGGCAAGACAGTCTGCGGGCAGGTAGGGTCTCAGCCTGCGTACCAGATGGAGCTGGTAAACAGCTGCCCTGGACACAGAATTGACCTGTGCCTCCATGGACAGCTGTGCCTCTTGCTTTCCACCCTGGCGGAAGCTCACTTTGCACCCTCTCCAGTTGTGGAGCCGTAAGCAGAGAGAGCATGTAATACTGAGGACTCGAAACTTTAAAAGAAATATAGAAAGAGGAGAGGTTAAGACCTCCAGTGGCCTGATGGTGCCCCTAGGTTTTGCACAAGAGTCTGGAACAATCTTACCTGGTGGACATCTCTCACCTTCTTGCACATAGTCCTCCTATGTCTGTTGTTCAGGTGGCGCAGTTGGTGACTATGAATGACATGCATCTCCTTCCTTGGCAGGTTGACCCTAGCGGTGAGATTCTGGTGTTGGCCCAGGGTGGCTGCCCATGGAAGGAGCACCTTTTCAACCTAGAGCAAGAGCTGGATGTGAAGAAGCCTCTCAAATTTGTCCTGTACACGGATCTGGGAGGCCAGTGGCGGGTCCAGTGTGTTCCTGCTGGGCTGCACACCTTCCAGAACAGGTGAGCAAGGACTCTGAAATGCCCCCCCCCACCACTTGTGTGCTGTATTGTGGGATGGGGAGAGCATTTTGAAATCCCCTAGCTCTGCCCCCCCCCCCCAATTCAGGACACCATCTCTCACCCTTGCACCCTAGACTTACATTTTTATTTAATAAAAAAAAACACGAAAAATGAAGATCATGGCCACTGGTCCCATCACCTCTTGGCAAATAGAAGGGGAAGAAATGGAGGCAGTGAGAGATTTTACTTTCTTGGGCTCCATAATCACTGCAGATGGTGACAGCAGCCACGAAATTAAAAGACGCCTGCTTCTTGGGAGAAAAGCAATGACAAACCTAGACAGCATCTTAAAAAGCAGAGACATCACATTGCCAACAAAGGTACATATAATTAAAGCCATGGTTTTCCCAGTAGTGATGTATGGAAGTGAGAGCTGGATCATAAAAAAGGCTGATCGCCAAAGAATTGATGCTTTTGAATTCTGGTGCTGGAGGAGACTCTTGAGATTCCTGTGGACTGCAAGAAGATCAAACCTCTCCATTCTGAAGGAAATCAGCCCTGAGTGCTCACTGGAAGGACAGATTGTGAAGCTGAGGCTCCAATACTTTGGCCACCTCATGAGAAGACTCCTGGAAAAGACCCTGATATTGGGAAAGATGGAGGGCACAAGGAGAAGGGGACGACAGAGGAAGAGATGGTTGGACAGTGTTCTTGAAGCTACCAGCATGAGTTTGACCAAACTGCAGGAGGCAGTGGAAGACAGGAGTGCCTAGCGTGCTCTGGTCCATGGGGTCACGAAAAGTCGGGCACGACTAAGCGACTAAACAACAATAATTCTATCCCTTAAAAGGGTGATCAGTGAGGCAGCCTCCATATGTTTTGAACTACAGTTCCCATAATCCTCGGCCAGCATGGCCAGTGTTCAAGTATGATGGAAATGTAGTTCACGCTGGCTACCCCTGCTATCAATCTGTTGCAGCCAGATCAGGAGAGAGTTCTGTGGCACCTTAAGAGACTTACCAAATTCATTCTGGTATGAATTTATGGGCGAGGGTCCACTCCCTCGGGCTAATGAATTGAATACGACATAAGGCTGGAACCAACTTCTTCAAGTAGTGAAGTGATCACCTAAATGGGCGTCTGAGGAAGATCAAACGTAAATCATAAAAACAAGATCCCAAGGAATCTCCTAGACTTCCGTCCACCCCTTTGTGGGTCCTAATTTAATCATTTCCTCCCGCATCTTCCGATCATTTCAGCATAGTCCCATCGACTTCATCTGCCATTGCCCTCTTCCTCTTCTTGTTGGGTATCATCCTTCCCATTTTCTTTGGATGCCCTTCCTAGAGCTAGTGTCACATACTGGTCAGAGTCTTGGTCTATAACCTGGGAGAACAGGATTCAAATCCTGACTCAGCCACGAAGCTGACTGGGTGACCTTGAGCCAGTCGCAGCCTCTCAGCCTGACCTTCCTGACAGGGTTGTTGTGGGGGATAAAATAAGGAGAAGAACTCTGTACGCCCCCTGGAGCTCCTCTGAGGAAAGGTTGGTTATAAGCATGATAAATAACATTAGATTCAAAGCTTTTGGGTTGAATTAATTTATAATGAATGATTTTAGAGTGTTGTTTGTGCTGTACTTTTGTACTGTTTTGTTGTTGTTGGCCGCCCTGAGCCCGTTTTCGGCTGGGGAGGGCGGGATATAAATAAAATTTATTATTATTATTATTCCTGGGGTCCTTTGGCTGGGTCGGGACGATATGGGATTGGGGGCGTAATTAGTGCCAGCACCGTCCGTTAAGAGTTTGGGTGTAATCTTCGACACCTCCCTTTCCATGGAGGCGCAGATTGCAGCTACAACAAAGGCGGCATTTTTCATCTCCGCCAAGCTAAGCAGTTGGCTCCTTACCTCTCTCGCCCTGACCTAGCCACTGTGATCCACGCAACAGTCACCTCCAGACTGGATTATTGTAACTCCCTCTACGTGGGGCTGCCCTTGAGACTGACCCAGAAACTCCAGCGGGTGCAGAATGCCACGGCGAGACTCCTTCCGGGGTCCTCGCCATGGGATCACATTCACCCGGTGCTATACCAGCTGCACTGGCTCCCAGTGGAGTACAGGATCAGGTTTAAGGTGCTGGTTTTAACCTTTAAAGCCCTATACGGCCTAGGACCCTCGTACCTACGGGACTGCCTCTCCTGGTATGTCCCACGGAGGAACTTATGGTATTCTAACAAAAACATCCTGAAAGTCCCAGGCCACAGAGAGGTTAGGCTGGCCTCAGCCAGAGCCAGGGCTTTTTTGGCTGTGGCTCCAATCTGGTGGAATGCTTTGTCACAAGAAACTAGGGCCCTGCAGGACTTGGCATCTTTCCGCAGGGCCTGCAAGACAGAGCTGTTCCACCAGGCCTTTGCTAAGGCACAGCCTGACCCCCTCCTCTGGTAATCCTCACAGAACTCTAGCCCAATGGTTGCCATTAATTTGATTTGAACTGATTTTATAATGAAATGATTTCAGAATGTGGTATTATTTTATTGTTGTTAGCCGCTCTGAGCCCGGCTTCAGCTGGGGAGGGCGGGATATAAATAAAATTTTATTACAGTGGTGCCCCGCAAGACGAAATTAATTCGTTCCGCAAGTTTTGTCGTCTAGCGAATTTTTCGTCTTGCGAATCACGAAATCCCATAGGAATGCATTGAAAATCAATTAATGCGTTCCTATGGTCAAAAAAAGTCCAAACAAAGCCAAATTTGATACAACAACAGTTTATTAACTGCTCTTTAAAGTCACACATACTGTAAAGAGCAGTTCAAAAATTGAAGGGAAAATAAATTAACTTTATAAACAAAACATGTCTTTGTTTTTAGACAAAGGAAACAAAGTCGCGAGACGTTTTCGTCTTGCGAAGCAAGCCCATAGGGGAAATTCGTCTTGCGAGGCAAATCGAAAACGGAAAAACCTTTCGTCTAGCGAGTTTTTTGTCTTGCGAGGCATTCGTCTTGCGAGGTACCACTGTATTGTTATTATTGTTCTTTCAGTCACTCTTGGCTCTCTGGCTCTCCCTCCCCTCAGGTTGTCGCTTCTGGCCGAATGGTGTGGCTTGCGTGACGAGGAGCTCTCTCAGGCCAGCGGGATACCCGGCTGCGTCTTCGTGCACTCCAGCGGCTTCATCGGGGGGAACCACACCAAGGAGGGGGCGCTAGAAATGGCGCGGAAGACACTGGCGCGGCAGGTCGAACCCGCCGCATGCAGCTCATGAGGCGCAAAGCCCCACACAGTTGGACTCGGGGGGGACGGGGACAGGTTGGGGGCTTGCCATAAACTTTGATTTTTTTAATTAAAAAAAAACAGCTTTTTTGTATCTTTTGTGAGGGAAATTGTTGGTAGAAGCAGAGGGGCTGGGGAAAACCCAGCCAGATGGGCAGGATATAAATAATAACATTATTATTATTACTACTACAGTGGTACCTCGGGTTACATATGCTTCAGGTTACAGACTCCGCTAATCCAGAAATAGTACCTCGGGTTAAGAACTTTGCTTCAGGATGAGAACAGAAATCGTGCGGCAGCGGCAGCAGGAGACCCCGTTAGCTAAAGTGGTGCTTCGGAACGAATTAAGTTCTTAACCCAAGGTACCACATTATTATTATTATTATTATTATTATTATTATTATTATTATTATTAATTAGGGTCACCAACTGGGGGTGGGGCTAGTAGCGCATTTGGAATTTTGGGGAAGCATTATTGGGTGCCAGTCGCAAGACAACTGCAGTACATGTGGTGGGGTATGACCCAAGACAAAATGGCGGTCACTTCTTAAAGAGAGGGAAATGAGACGGGATTACAAAAGGGTGTGGGCAGCCCCCTTCCCCAACTGCTTCATAAGTCGGGGGGGAGGCATCTACATAAGCCGCTGCCCCCACAGTCATTCGTAGAATTTTTTTGCACCTCTCCACAGTTCAGAACGGATAGGAGGGTGAGCATTCCATCTTGCCATCCAGTGAAATATTTGTGGGCACGTTCAATGAAGGAGAGGCTGAGGCAGGGCAAATGGGAACCTCAGCAGGAAGAGCAAACAGCCTCTTGTGCAGTGCAGATTTTTCTGGGTATATTTTACAGAGACTGTTTTGTGGGCACTGCAAGTATGGAAGGGGACACGGGGGGCCTGTAGGTAAGAGGTAAACCCTCAAAGCTGCAGTAGGACAACAAATGAAAGCAAGCCTTTGGGAACGGGTTGAAAGCTTCGCCTGCTCTTCCCAGAGTCTTTCAGGAGTTGGGCACATGGGAAGATAACCCGGGCTTTGGGGGCTTCTATTTATATCCCGCCTTTCCCCTGGACTACGCAGGTGGTGCTGTGGTCTAAGCCACTGAGCCTAGGGCTTGCCTATTGGAAGTTTGGCGGTTCGAATCCCCACGACGGGGTGAGCTCCCGTTGCTTAGTCACAGCTCCTGCCAACCTAGCAGTTTGAAACCACATCAAAGTGCAAGTAGATAAATAGGTACCACTCCAGCGGGAAGGTAAACGACGTTTCCGTGCGCTGCTCTGGTGTCGCCAGAAGCGGCTTAGTCATGCTGGCCACATGACCCAGAAAAACAGTCTGTGGACAAATGCCGGCTCCCTCAGCCGGTAAAGCGAGATGAGCGCGCAACCCCAGAGTCATTCGCGACTGGACCTAACGGTCAGGGGTACCTTTACCTTTTACTTCCCCTGGACTGGAACTCAAGGTGGCTTACAAGACCTACATTGGCTCCCAGGACATTTCCAAGCACAATTCAAAGTGTTGGTGCTGACCTTTAAAGCCCTAAACGGCCTTGGCCCAGTATACCTGAAGGAGCGTCTCCACCCCCATCATTCTGCCTGGACACTGAGGTCCAGCTCCGAGGGCCTTCTGGCAGTTCCCTCGCTGCAAGAAGTAAGGTTAAAGGGAACCAGGCAGAAGGTCTTCTCGGTAGTGGCACCCACCCTGTGGAATGCCCTCCCATCAGATGTCAAGGAAATAAACAACTATCTGACTTTTAGAAGACATCTGAAAGCAGCCCTGTTTAGGGAAGTTTTTTAATGTTTGACTTTTTTTTGTATTTTTAATATTTTGTTGGAAGCCACTCAGAGTGGCTGGGGAAAACCAGTCAGATGGGTGGGGTATAAATAAATTATTTTTATTACAAAATGAAAGCAACATGGATAAAAACAGAACGCTAAAAACATAGAAGAGACTGGTTTAAAAGTAATTACACTATAATAGAATTCAAACAATATAAAAACAAATCATTAAAATACAGATTGTGAAAACGGCACAGCACTATTCAAAGCCCTTTTTTTAAAAAAAAAAAAGTTCCCAAAAGCCTGTCAGAAGAAAATGCTTATCACCTGCCAGAGGAAGGACAAAGAGCTCACTGGGAAGGACGTTCCAAAGTCTGGGAGGCGCCACCACCAAGAAGGCCCTCTCCTGTGTCACCACCAAACATGCCTGTGAGCGTGGCAGGACTAAGGAAAGAGTATCTGTGGATTATCTTGAAGCCCAGGCACCAAGGCAAGTTCATAGGAGGGAAAATGCTGTTTCAGATAGCCCAAGCCATGCCAAGTTCTCCACATGTCAAAACCAGTACCTTGAACTGTGCCCAGAAACAGGAAGTAGAGAATCAAAGTGATGGGTTTGGAAGCAAATACAAGAGGAAAAGGCTGGCACAACAATGACAACTCTCTGCCCAGGAAGTTAAAACTGAATAAATAATGCAAAGCTGTGGAATTCACTTTGCATAATAATATTAATTTTTAAAATCATTTTTTTGTAGTTTGCTTTTACCAACCATAGAGATAGGGACAGTGCTGGCTACCCAGGGCCCTGACCTGTTGCAAATGTTCATTCGGGCAGTTTGCTGGCTTCAGATTTAGGTAGGCATTGCCTCCATGCTTTGAAGCTTCTAGGTTACAACCTTAGGATCAAAAATGGGCTGGGAGCCCTTTTCCACATTCCCTATTGGGAACTTGGAGGGCCACACGGCCGTGGTGTTGGGCCAGGAGCAAAGTGGGCAGTGCAACCAAAGTTAAACCACAGAGCCTAGGCCTTGCCGATCAGAAGTTCGGAGGCTCGAATCCCCGTGACGGGGTGAGCTCCCGTTGCTTGGTCCCTGCTCCTGCCAACCTAGCAGTTCGAAAACACATCAAAGTGCAAGTAGATAAATAGGTACCACTCCGACAAGAAGGTAAACGGCATTTCTGTGCGCTGCTCTGGTTCGCCAGAAGCAGCTTAGTCATGCTGGCCACATGACCCGGAAGCTGTACGCCGGCTCCCTCGGCCAATAAAGCGAAATGAGCGTCGCAACCCCAGAGTCGTCCGCGACTGGACCTAATGGTCAGGGTTCCCTTTACCTTTAATAGTTCCCACACATGCTCCATCCAGGCAAATGAGGTAAAGAGAACGTTGACAGAGGCTGCAAAGCAGGGTTTGTGAGGGGTGTGGGCCTGGGGAAAAGACCAGACAGAAGCCTAGAGGACCATGCCTGGCCACTGGGTCTGAGGTTTCCCCACCCCTGATCGAAAAGATCCAAGCTAGATGGACTAACACAACAGCAACCATCTTCATACCCTGATTAGTGGCTCCTGCACTGAAATTTATTGCATCCAAATTCAGGGACTTCACTGCATTATTTTGCTTTGTTGTTTTTTAGTCGTTTAGTCATGTCCGACTCTTCGTGACCCCATGGACCAGAGCACGCCAGGCACTTCTGTCTTCCACTGCCTCCCGCAGTCTGCTCAAACTCATGCTGGTAGCCTCGAGAACACTGTCCTCGGTCGTCCCCTTCTCCTTGTGCCCTCCATCTTTCCCAACATCAGGGTGTTTTCCAGGGAGTCTTCTCTTCTCATGAGGTGGCCAAAGTACTGGAGCCTCAGCTTCACGATCAGTCCTTCCAGTGAGCACTCAGGGCTGATTTCCTTAAGAATGGAGAGGTTTGATCTTCTTGCAGTCCATGGGACTCTCAAGAGTCTCCTCCAGCACTGTAATTCAAAAGCATCAATTCTTCGGCGATCAGCCTTCGTTATGGTCCAGCTTTCACTTCCATACATCACTACTGGGAAAACCATAGCTTTTACTATACGCACCTTTGTTGGCAAGGTGATGTCTTTACTTTTTATGATGCTAAGTTTGTCATTGCTTTTCTCCCAAGAAGCAGGCGTCTTTTAATTTTGTGACCTGCTGTCACCATCTGCAGTGATCATGGAGCCCAAGAAAGTAAAATCTCTCACTGCCTCCATTTCTTCCCCTTCTATTTGCCAGGAGGTGATGGGACCAGTTGCCATGATCTTTGTTTTTTGATGTTGAGCTTCAGACCATAATTATTTTGCTTAGCACCCTCCTTTTCTTACATTCATTCCTCCTAAGCCCTTTTGCCTCTCCTCATCCAATGCACTCAACATACCTAGTCTCTGGGTTCAATTCTGGGCAATTGAGACATTTCGGTCAATCCTAAATACAGTGGTATCTTGGTTCTCAAACTTAATCATTCCGGAAGTCTGTCCTAGAACTGAAGCGTTCCAAAACCAAGGCCTGCTTTCCCATAGAAAGTAATGGAAAACGGATTAATCCGTTCCAGACTTTAAAAAACAACCCCTAAAACAGCAATTTAACATGAATTTTACTATAACGAGACCATTGAGCCATAAAATGAAAGCAATAATCAATGTACAGTGGTACCTTAGGTTACAGACGCTTCAGGTTACAGACTCCGCTAACACAGAAATAGTACCTCAGGTTAAGAACTTTGCTTCAGGATGAGAAGAGAAATCGTGCGGCAGCAGCAGCAGGAGGTCCCATTAGCTAAAGTGGTGCTTCAGGTTAAGAACAGTTGCAGGTTAAGGACGGACCTCCAGAACGAATTAAGTTCTTAACCTGAGGTACCACTGTACTGTACTGTACTGTACTGTACTGTACTGTACTGTACTGTAAAATAAATAAGATGGTATTGTAGATGATAAAAAATAAAATTGAATTTTTTTCTTACCTGCACTGATAGTCATTGTTTGGATGGGGGGCTTTTATCCATTTCCGCACTCACACAATCAGTAGCTGAACAGGGTTCCACACAGTCACAAAAACAAATGAACAGAAAGAGCCTCAAAAATAAAAACTCCAAACCTAATCCGTTCCGGAAGTGTTTGACTTCCGAAATGTTCGAAAACCAAGGCGCAGCTTCTGATTGGTGCAGGTGCCCCGGAAACAATAGCCGACAACCACATTGGATGTTCGGCTTCCGAAAAATGTTCAAAAACCGGAACACTTCTGGGTTTTCAGTGTTTGAGAACCAAGGCGTTTGAATCCAACAGATTCCACACAAAAAACGCTTATGTCCCTGTGGAGATGGCAGTACTGAATCGGTGGCGCATGCCCTCCTGGCTTGCACTCTTTATAAAGACTTGAGTAATGATATTAATCACCCTCTTTTATTGTCCATTCTGGGTCGCCCAGCCACTGCCACAGTCTCCTTCCTCTTGGCACATCAAGATGAGCAGGTGACGGCAAAGGTTGCAAGGTTTTTAGCTGGGGCAATCAGAATAAGATCCACTATTTGACTATTGATTCAAAACCCTAAAATGTATTTTATATAAAGGTAAAGGGACCCCTGACCATTCCAGTCGTGACCGACTCTGGGGTTGCGGCACTCATCTCGCTTTATTGGCCAAGGGAGCCGGCGTACAGCTTCCGGGTCATGTGGCCAGCATGACTAAGCCGCTTCTGGCGAACCAGAGCAGCGCACGGAAACGCCGTTTACCTTCCCGCTGGAGCGTTACCTATTTATCTACTTGCACTTTGACGTCCTTTCAAACTGCTAGGTTGGCAGGAGCAGGGACCGGGCTACGGGAGCTCACCCTGTGGCAGGGATTCGAACCACCGACCTTCTGATCAGTAAGTCCTAGGCTCAGTGGTTTAACCCACAGCGCCACCCGCATCCCCTGTATTTTATATAACTGACTTTTTATTTCTATTCTTTGTATATCGTATTGTTGTTTCATTGCTATGGCCAATGGCTGGTGTAAACAAAAATTCATTCATTCATTCATTCATTCATTCATTCATTCATTCATTCAACCAAGGCATTTGGGAACCAGGGTACCACTGTACAGCAGAACTGAGTTGCAAAAGCCGAGCTGTCCCTGCTGCTGTTCCTTGTGCAGTCCAGCAGGGGCAGGCTCTCCCCTCTCGGTTCTCAGCGCTTGTGTGTGTCTCAAGCTCTTTTGCTGATGGGCAGTAGACAGAGAAGCTGAGCCAGGAGGATGCACTCCTAGAATCCTGCCCGCAAGGTTTCTGCCACCTGCCCACATGCTCCCAAAGGAAGGCCAGCAGATGTTTCGGGTGCTACTGAGATGGTCCCTGGAGCCACAGTCAGACCGGACCTGTTTCGGACCAGACTGACCACGAGAGCGCTGTTCACACAGGTGTGTTTGGAGCAATGAGAAGTACGGGGTTGGGGGGGTGCAGGGTGAGAGTTGCAACTAAGGCTTAAAACAGACTCCTGTGGTCTTTTGACAGCAGTCCGAGACAGAAACTCAACGGACTGTGCTTTCCCTAGCACTGTATTCAATTGATGGTTGTGGTTTTGAAAAATCTAGAAGATTATCTAACAGGAAATCCTGCTAGAGTGGGGTTTTGGTTTTTTTGTTGTAAGGTGGGGTTACATGGATCTCCCCCTCCTCATTTAACCCCCAAAGCAACCCTGCTAAGTACGCTAGGCTGAGAGGAATGACTGGCCCAAGGTCACCCAGCGAACTTTTTGGATTTGAACCCTGGCTACCCAAGCCCTCTAACCATTACACAACGCTGAGGTTTTGAGTTCCCAAACTGGGGAGGTGTATGGGCCTGCGCTCACGCCCTTGAAGAGCATGCTGAATTTGCAAGGGGGTCTTTTTCACAGCATCAAACCAAGCGAGATGACCCTGCTAACGTCTGCATGCGGCTCTTAAAGGCGCTGCGCAGAGGCTGCTAGGAAATTTGGCAACCCTAACTGAGCAAGTGACTTGAGAAACGCAGTCAACTGTTGAATAAGTCACTCAGTACAGACTAACCCACTTCGTACAAGTTTTGGCAATGTTCCTGAACGAGCCCTTTTTGGGACACGGTAGCTAAACCATTTAATACAGTCCTGAAATACCAGGAGCGTTTTTTTCATCCTTGCGGCTGCAATCCCGTCCCTGCTTAACCTGCATGAGTGAGACCCAAGGGAATGCACTGTTACAGCACAAATCGACGTGTATTTACCTGGAAGTAAGATCTACGGTGTTCAATGGGGAATGCTCCCCTCAGGTAAGCATGCAGAGGATTACGAGCCTTTATCTACTCTAAATCTGTATTTCTGCCACCTGGGTGCTTAATCCTAAAGGACAGAAAGCATGGCTTGCTGGAGAAACCTTGAAAAAAGAGAAACTAGGGCACCAGCAGGAGGAAATATTAAACCCAGGGTTCCTCCAGATGACCTTATTGTGCATTCGCCCTGATTTGCTTGCACAAAGCTTAGATGGACAAGGTCAGGTCTTCAACGTTTTGATTTCCTTTTGTGGGGTGGTTATATGACAATAAGCAGCCGCCTCGATTTGCTTGAGGATTGGTTACATGTCTTATTGTTCATTCAACCTACACTTTTGAGGGCCTTTCCCTGTAATTTTTCCAAACTGCAAGAAGTCTGTCGCTATTTAAGTGGATTTGTTGGGCTGGGGCGACAGGGCGCTTTAATAAACTTTTAGTACACAAATCTAAAATTCCACTATGCACTTGAATCTCAGAAAACTGTGACCGTCTGGAGGAACCTGTATTTAATTCAGAGTGAGATAACAGCTTTTGATATATACTTTGGATCGCCCTCTTTTGGAGGTAGGTGTGTAATTAGTAAAAGATACATGCACAACTCAGGTTATACCATCCCAGTGCAGAGGTGCAACAGATTTACTCACCCCCAGAAGAAGCACAACCAAAACAGTGACTCATACAGAAGCAAACAGGGTGAGCACTGGTTTTCTTACTCAAGGAATCGTAGCTGGAAGAGACTTTGCAGGTTGTTTAATCCAGCATTAAATGGTTGTATTTTGGTAATTCTGCTCCATACATGACAAAAAAGGGAGATCATAATCTTTCAGTTTGTTCTTGTTTCTGACTCCCCTCATTCTGGTAAATTCAGTTAATTTCACCATCGTTGTAAAGTCGTATGCTTTCATAATCCAGTCTTTTTTAATCTTGGTATTTGAGATGGGCGCCATTTGGCAACAAGTGATGCATAATAAAATTTCTTACCAGAATGACATGCTCAGAACTGTATCTTTTCCCATATACCCCAGAATAATCAACAATGGGCTTAAAAGTAATTGACATCCAATTATAACTTCAATAGTCTGAATAGTCTTCCCCCAGTCATCCTTCGCTTTTTCAGATTAGTTGCCACTTTTCTAGAACTGATCATCAAGATTCTTGCTATGTGGTGGAAAGTTAGATAGTCCAAGAGTTTTTAGTGTTATTCTTATTACTTCTCCCACACATTTTATAAGCACTGAACATCATTCACCACCACCACCCCAAGTATTATTCTAATAGACTATTTCCACTGTCGAAGCTGGTTTAGCTGTGATTGTGTGTCTGTCATTCCAATTTTCCCACACTCAGCTACACACACATTTTATTTGCTGCTGAATCAGAGGGGGATGTGAAAACTCTGAAGGGGCATGGCATGGGCATTTAAAAGACCCCCCCCAAACATATTATGCTGTTGGAGGGTATGTGTCAAGAATAAAATATAAAGCAAATTTGGAAAGAGGCTCCTTTCACAAAACTTATGGGTACAGAACTGAGCACAGCAGCCTTTGCAACATATAGCAGGATTTAAAATCTGGAGAGAGAAACGCTAAATAAGTTTTAGAGAAACTAAAGGGCTGGGAGGTGGCAAAAGCCGGGGCGGGGAGAGAAAGAGATCAGTTGTCCCAAATGGTCACTATGGTAATGATCAGATCTCTACAAAGAACCAATTTCCACTTTTAAAAACAAGAAGATCGCAAATCAAGGTGAGATGCAGACTGCAGCGCATACCTGGAGCAGATGTTGAAGCCTGGTTAGAAAAAAATATATATGCTAGTGTGGTCAGTCCTTTTTTAGGGGGGGGGGAGCTACTCAAGGGTACAAAGTACCCGCACATTTTTTCTGGAAGGAAAACATGGGTTAAAAAGGTGGTCCTTACTGTGGTTAAAAAAAAAAAGAAAAAAGGTAAAGGACCGCTGGATGGTTAAGTCCAGTCAAAGGTGACTATGGGGTTGCGGCGCTCATCTCGCTTTCCGGCCAAGGGAGCTGGCGTTTGTCCACAGACAGCTTTCTGGGTCATGTGGCCAACAGGACTAAACCGCTTCTGGCGCGATGAAACACCGTGACGGAAGCCAGAGCGCACGGAAACGCCGTTTACCTTCTCGCTGGAGCGGTACCTATTTATCTACTTGCACCGGTGTGCTTTCGAACTGCTAGATTGGCAGCAGCTGGGACAGAGCAACGGGAGCTCACTCTGTCGCGGGGATTCAAACTGCCAATCTTCTGATTGGCAAGCCCAAGAGGCTCAGTGGTTTAGACCACAGTGCTACCCGCATCCACACTGGGTGTGGTAATATTGTTAAAAGAAACCCATGGAATGTGTTAGGAGGCTCTTTCTCACTGGCTCATTTTTGTCTCCCCTGCCCTCTTTTCCAGGTCAGATTCTGGGCCCTTCTCCACCTCGTGACCCCCACCATACCCAGAGAGAGAGGAGAGCAATGCAGAGATGCCAGCATCGTCCTCCCTCTTCCTCCTGGTCCTGATCCTGCACGGCGGCCTCCCCTGCCCGCAGAGCTGTGACTGCCCGCCGGGGAGCGGCGTGGTGTGGTGCAACCGGAAGGACCTGGTGACCATCCCTTTCGACATTCCCCCCGACACCCGGGTCCTCTACCTGGACTCCAACTGGATCACCCACGTCCCCAACGGGGCCTTCTACGGCCTGACGCAGCTCCGCGAGCTTCACCTGGCGGACAACCTGATTGAGAGCATAGCGCCGGGGGCCTTCCGCGGCCTGGGTGGGGGGCTGAGGCTGCTGGACCTTTCCGGCAACCAGCTGGAGAGGATGGAGTTTGCCCCTTTTGCCATGCTCACCTGGGTCCGGCTAGAGCTGTACGACAACCCCTGGCACTGCGACTGCTCCCTGCAGAAGCTGGTGGAGGCTCTTCCTCTGGACGCAGAGACCGTGGAGGACGTCGTGTGTGCCACTGCGGAGTGGGAGGAATACACCGGGAAGACCTTAGCTCGCTTGCTCAACACCGGCGTCAACTTCTGCCTGGGCCAGCAGAGGAACACGGACCTGGCCATGCTGCTCACCATGTTTTGCTGGTTCGCCGTGGTCATCACCTACGTCATCTATTACGTCCGGCGCAACCAAGCGGAATCCCGACGCCACTTGGAGTATCTCAAGTCTCTGCCCCTGCCCAGCAAGCAGCCCAGCCCGGAGGAGTTGGAAGAAGACACCCTCAGCACCATCCTCTGACAACTGAGGGTTTTGAGGAGCCCCACCCCCAAACAAACAGAAACTGCTTTGAAAACGGTTCTAAAACTTAACTGTTGTCAGCTTCTTCCTATCAAGAAATCTGGGAATTAGGTGTGTGAGTGGGTTGACCTCGGTGGGTTGGTTCCCCCTTAAAACGGCCCTTGGACCCCAGTTCTTGCTTCCCTAACCCTATGACCTCCTAGCAAATGAAAGAGGGCCAACCCCATATGCCTTCAGGGGACGCTGGTTGGAAGCCAAAAATGAGTTGCTTAAAATCCAATTTCCCCCTTCTGCACAATACATTTTTTTCTGAATTACAGGCTGCATTGCTCCTATGCAGCAAACCCAACCCCAACCCCCCCCCCCAGAGAGTCCTCAAGCTTCTCTTTCCCCATTTGCCAGGGATTTAGGCAAAGATATTACAGCTTAATGCTAGGGGGATTAACCATGAAACAATCATAAGTCCCTGTTCCCTTAAATCCCTTATTTTGACTGGGGCGTTTCTGCCCCATCTGTTCTGCTGCAGCCACTTCCCTTTCAGTGGCTTTTTCTGCCTCCTTCCAGTCCCCTTTTCTCCACATTGTGGGGCAGGGAAACCTGCAGACGGAACAGCTGCATTTAATCCTGCCTCTTTGGTGACTGCAGAACGTATATACTAAGTCAGAGCTTTGGGTCTATCTAGTTCAGTGTCATCTACACTGACTGGCAGCACCTCTCCAGGGTTTCAACTGGTTATGAGTGGCTCTCCAGTGCCCCAAGCAGGGTTCTCTCCCAATCCTCCCTGCAGATGGATGGAGCCTGATACCTTCTGCATGCAAAGCAGTTGCTGCAAGCTGCAGCCTTTCTCCTTTCTGGGCTGCAGATAAGAAACCTGTTTCCAAACACACATTTTTCCCACTCGCACATTACGTTTTACAGAGACACACTTTAAACAACTTGGACCAGAGCTTCAAATGAAAGCAGTGTGTGTAAACAAGGTCTCCAGTTTCCCGGTTGTAAGAAATCAATTTTCACAAGCAGCCACCACTATAAAGACGCAGAGACTGGGTGGTTATTCAGTCCCATTCCAAAAATGCAAGTGTTTTCTGCAGAGGAGCAGAGGCTACTCAATGGGAGCTTCCAAGGAAAAGACCCTCCAAACTCAGGAAGTTAGGAGATTTAAGAACCCATAAAACGGCCACTTTTTATTTCAGTATCAAAAAGGAAGTTGAACCCATAGCTGGGATGGCTAAAAGATTCATGCACTGCAGGAGGAGGAAAAGATGATCCCTTGTGGTCCATTCCAACTCTACGGTTCTACGATTCACATTTCTTGGGCCTGAAACAGATTTAGGGCAGGCAATCTCTTTACAATCAGGTACTCTTGTAAGCATTCCAGATCCTTATACTTTGAACACAGATAGCAGGCAGGTATGCTCTTAAAGTGTAAAGGTAGGCTCACTCATAAGATCACTGGTTGAAACTTAGCCAGATCCAGAGTGTTTTTTGAGAGCAATGCAAGGCCCAAGACTCAAACCGGGCATTGGGGTGAGGGAGCGAAAATAATCTTATTTTTATTACTGGATTGCTTTAAATGTCCCCTTTGGTTCTAAAATGCCCCATTGGTTCTAAAAATGTAACTGTCCTTCATGAGACTTCTGAAAGACACAAAATAAAATGTATGATACCCAATAATATGGAGCTTGGTCCTTCTTTCTAAATATGCCTTTGGCGATCTTTAAGAAGAGGCTGTTCAATTTCAGTCCTCAGATTTCATCGTTTCTGCTTATTCCCTAGTGCTGCTGCTCCTAGCCACTTTTAATTGACCAAGCCTTTTAAGTAACTGAACCGAATCTATTTTCATATTTTCAAATAAGAGGCCTTTGTTTCCCTCCTTTGCATGGCAAACTGCTGACCATGCCTTCTTATCTTAAAATAACTCTTCCGGTTATTAAAGACTGCAACTGCTCTAGAGAACTTTTCCCCCCTTTGCAATTATGGTAATCACACGGCACTTGAGCAAAAAGTCTGCAGCAGGGAGGCTCAGATTCAACAGAATCTGCAGAGGCAGCTGATAAAGGCTGCAACCCACCCGACACACACGAAGGAGTCAGCTGTTGCTGAAAACGAGAGACTTTTAAATACAAATGCACGGGATGATGGATGAGGGGGCAAAAGGGGGGGTTTCAGCAGGTGCTGTCGTCTTCACATTGGTACTAAAAACTACCTGCTGAAAAAGAGGTCTTTTAACACCATTCATAATTTTATAACTCTCAAAAGCCCCCAGACACTTGACAGCTGTGCACACAACTGCTTAGATGTTTTGACAGCTGCACACAATACCGGGATCGAGACACATACCGTATTTTTCGCTCTATAGGACACACTTTTTATCCTCCAAAAATGAAGGGGAAATGTGTGTGCATCCTATGGAGCGAATGCAGGCTTTCGCTGAAGCCTGGAGAGCGAGAGGGGTCGGTGCGTCTGCCTGCTTCCCGAAGCCCGGGGATCACTTCGCAGCGCAGCGCACCCCGGGCTTTCGGCAGATATCAGCAAGCCTTGGGAGCCCGGCGGGAGTGCCTGCCGCGCTCCCAAGGCTTGCAGATAGCAGCCTGCATCCCGAAGCTCGGAGAGCGCAGAGCTGGGCTCTCCAGGCAACTATCCGCAAGCCTTCTGAGCGCGGGGGAGTTCCCGCCGGGCTCCGAAGGTTTGTGGATAGCAGCCTGTTCTGGGGGCTGGGGTCGGGGGAAGCTCAGGCTTCCCCCGTGCCTGGGGGTGGAAAATAATGTTTTCCCCTTTATTCCCCCCCCAAAAAAAACCTTGGTGCGCCCTATGGGCTGGTGCGCCCTATAGAGCGAAAAATACGGTATATGCTCCACTATGCGCAGGATACAAGTGCAACAGTTTAACTTCTGTATTGCCCCTAAGATAATACGCTGGAAGGGAAAGCTGCCTTTATACAGAAGCAGGCCTCTGGGCCACACCTAGCTCAGTACTGTTCACACTGACTGGAAAGGTCTTCTGGGGTCACCCCCTATCTGGAGATCCCAGGGACTGAGCCTAGGATCTTCTGCATACAGTGGTACCTCGGGTTACAGATGCTTCAGGTTACAGACTCCGCTAACACAGAAATAGTACCTCGGGTTGAGAACTTTGCTTCAGGAAGAGAACAGAAATCGGGCTCCGGTGGCACGGCGGCAGTGGAGGCCCCATTAGCTAAAGTGGTGCTTCAGGTTAAGAACAGTTTCAGGTTAAGAAAGGACCTCCGGTATGAATTAAGTACTTAACCCGAGGTACCACTGTACAAAGCAGATGCTCTACGACCGAGCTATGGCTCCTTGATCTCTCATTATATGTTTCCCCCTTTTATGAAGTGATACAGATAGCATTGGTCAATTCAGCTCAGTACTGCCTACAGCACTGACTGCCAGTGGCTCTCCAAGGTTTCAGACAGAGGACACTCCCAGGCCTACCTGGAACTGCCAAGCACAGAACTTGGGACCTTCTGCATGCAAAAGGATATGCTCTGCCACTTAGCCATGGCCCTGCCCAACTTCAGTCTCCTGGCCGCCCTCACACCTCTTTCATCCCAGCATGCAAACAGTGGAAAGGGATGCGAAACTGGCAGATCCATAAGCAGCACAACGATCTGTGAAAAAGATCCTTGCTGGGGAGGACGCAGAAATAATTGAAATATCCAGGCACTGCTGCTTGTGCAGATGGAGGGTGTTGACTTGGGATAATTTCCGAGATACGATGCCCTCTGAAGCCGATGACGTAAAAGCCCCAAGAATGCTTCTGTTTGGAAACGTTGAAGGAATAAAACATTCACCCTTTGTTGTTTTTATTTTCTGTCTCAAATGCGAAAACTACAAAGTGGTCCATCTCTGGCAGACGTTCTTCTGGCTTCAAAGGCTGCTTGTGGATAGCCTACTAACACTATCAGCATGTCAGCTGCTCAACGCCTCAACTGCAACTGACAGAAAGAAGACGGCGCTCTCCAAAGTTGGACTTGGGAAGAAGCAGCCTTCACAGTGTGTATCTCCAATGTTCTGAAGGTATCTGCAATGTTCTGAAGGCACACAGGCTGGCAGGGAGGAAGCCCAGGATGTTGACCCTTAGAGTTCAGAAAACAATGGCTGCTCCCGTGTGCTGCTTCTACTGCCCAAGGGTATGAGGGGACTCTGCCCAGGACTGAAAGATGGAAACTGGGCAACCACAAAGAAGAAGGGGATGTGGCTGACCTTTCCTGTTGACCAGCACTGAGAAGAGAGAGAAGAAATAAATAAATGAAGTAGGAGCAGAAGATAACCTTTTGCATATCCTGCCCTGACCTTCCAGGCTTCTCAGTCATACTGTTTGGCCCTCAACAAGAGGGGATCCTTATGGTGGGATGGAACACAGAGGGCCCTTTAGCAGGACCGCTGCATATACACGCCCCTGCACTAGGAAACTTGTTCCAAGAAAAGGTGGGTTCTGTCACCTATAGATATTACAAAACTTGGCATATTTGTTTGCTACGTTGCATCATTTCATCTGCTTCTCGTGGCTGGAAGGAGCCCCTCCCTCCTGGATCTGGCCTCTGAAATGGCACTGGACACACACTTCTCCTGTGCTCCCAAGCGGCGGTTCCCAAACTTTGCCCTAGGCAAGCTAGCACGCCGTAAGAAAACTCCTGGCATGTAACAAAAAAATAAGGAAGCCCCAGAACATCCAACCACAGGGGGAAGCTGCCACTGCCATCCTAGGAAGCGATGCAAGAGTGACCCATTCTCAAAAAGTGGTGGTTTCTTGCATCTCTGAGTTAAATTGCTCCTCTGAGCTTAACTTCCTCCATTAAAGCAGTATGCCCAAATCAGTTCACGAGAAGCACAGGAATTGAGCACAATAAAAGTGGGCAATTTATACTCTAACCCTTTTCAGCTCTTAAGAGGGACGTACGTATGTGTCGGGCTCTCAGAGGTTGGGGGAAAGAGTCTCAAGGGCTAGAAGCTCAATTTAAAAAGCTTGAGATTTGTGGATTGTTGAATTCTGTGCCGAGCCCAGGACAGAATCATACACAAACCTGAGTGGTGCACAAGACACCCAGACCCCAACTGAACAGATCAGCCGCTGCCCTCCAGACACACAGTGTGCCAAAATCACAACAGTATGTGCTCAACAATGATTCCAGAATCCTTAAAGCAAACAAGACAATATGCATTTCACAGCCCGTGAACATTTTGACCCACCCTAAATAAGGTTACTGGTAGCATTCCGAACATTAGCAAAATGCATCCTGCAACTGGTACTAACCCGAATTTGCGTAAAATAGATTATTCAGCTTTTTCACCAAGGAAAAACCCTTGAGCTGATAACAGGAACTAGGCCACCGTTACTGCATAGCTCATGTTAAAAAGGTAAAGGGACCCCCGACCATTAGGTCCAGTCGTGGCCAACTCTGGGGTTGCGGCGCTCATCTCGCTTTATTGGCCGAGGGAGCCGGCATACAGCTTCCGGGTCATGTGGCCAGCATGACTAAGCCGCTTCTGGCAAACCAGAATAGCATATGGAAATGCCGTTTACCTTCCCGCCAGAACGGTACCTATTTATCTACTTGCACTTTGACGAGCTTTTGAACTGCTAGGTTGGAAGGAGCAGGGACCGAGCAACGGGAGCTCATGTTAGCCTAGCAGTAATCCAGGTGTGCTATGGTGCCTGTGTTTGACTGCAGAGCATGTTGAGTCCTCCAATTAATGCCTCATACCAACATGCATGAGGGACGCGGGTGGCGTTGTGGGTTAAACCACAGAGCCTAGGACTTGCCGATCAGAAGGTCGGCGGTTCAAATCCCCGCGACGGGGTGAGCTCCCGCTGCTCGGTCCCTGCTCCTGCCAACCTAGCAGTTCAAAAGCACGTCAAAGTGCAAGTAGATAAATAGGTACCGCTCCGGCGGGAAGGTAAACAGCGTTTGCCAGAAGCGGCTTAGTCATGCTGGCCACATGACCTGGAAGCTGTACGCCGGCTCCCTCGACAAATAAAGCGAGATGAGCACCGCAACCCCAAAGTTGGCCACGACTGGACCTAATGGTCAGGGGTCCCTTTACCGTTACCAGCATGCATTATAGTTACTGTTATCCCTTTCTCCTACTAGTCCACAGGCCCGTCTAGGTGTGCTGCTTAGCCAAGTTAGAAGTCATTCCAGCAGCTCCTATCTGGGGCAATAACAAGCCCTTATCAGCATTCCCACAGGCTATAGCAAATGCTCCTCAAAATCTCGGCGATGGCTTAACGCTTACCACTGTCAGAAGAGCTCCCTTCTTAAAGCAAGGGTGGAAAGCAACTAGTTGTGGCTGAGCCCCATCTTCTCCCTGTAAGAAACCACTGAGGAAAGGAGGGGTGGGGGAAAGAGAGATACAGATATCATTATTACAAGGGACACTCATAAGCTGTTGTGATTTGATGCTGCAGGCCTAGGCTCCAATACAGGCACACAAAAAGTAGTCTTAGGACAAAAAAACAGCCCATTGGCCTTTGCTGCTGTCTTATGTCTGAAACTGCCTCCCAGAGCACAGCCTTAAACTCCCACAAGGCCATCGGGCTTAACCCTTTAGCCTTTTCTTTCCTCCTTAGGTTTATTTATTTTAACCATTCAGATTAATTGAGAGAAGGTTGTGTTGGATTACAACTCCAATGCCAGCAGGTCTGATGAGAACGACAGTCCGCAACATTTGGGGGGCAACAGGTTGGCAGAAGCCGATTCAGACCATGCTGCTTCGATGAATCTACCCTCTTAAGGGAGAGCCGTAGAACCTTTTGCTTACGTTAACCCTGTAAAATACCATGTGTACTGGTGGTATAACCCTAATACTTTCTCAAAGGCATCAGAGAACTGACAGGTGCTGCATTTCTGGGGCACGTGCAAAGGAAAGGGCAGGCATCACAGGGGGAAGCAGTTGTGATGGGGTGAATCCTTTTGGCAGTATTGTCACCACCAGCAACAGTGGAAAAACTGTGCTTGCCAGTCTCCTACCCCCTATGGCCTTTGTGCTAAGGAGGGCATTTGCTTCTGGAGTGCAGAAGTGGGACATTTTAAAGCACTAAAGCTTTAAGTTAAGTGGGACATTTTAAAGCACTAAAGCTCCAGCTTTCATACAACATCCTTCACCTTGACTACAGTGGTGCCCCGCAAGACGAATGCCTCGCAAGACGAAAAACCCGCTAGACAAAAGGGTTTTCCGTTTTTCGATGTGCTTCGCAAGACGAATTTCCCTATGGGCTTGCTTCGCAAAACGAAAAAGTCTTGCGAGTCTTGCGATTTCCCCCCCCCTTTTCTAAGCCGCTAATAGCCTTTAAGCCGCTAAGCCTTTAATAGCCGCTAAACCGCTAATAGTGCTAATCCGCTAATAGGGTTGCTTCGCAAGACGAAAAAACCGCTAGACGAAGAGACTCGCGGAACGGATTATTTTCGTCTTGCGAGGCACCACTGTACTTATCAATTTTCAGGCAAAGCATCTGTTCTCCAAAAAAATTAAGAAAAACATGCACTGGGTTTTAGTGACTAACATACAGGTGAGGATTTAAAAAATGTCTCACCTATTCTAAGATTAAAACACCAAAACAAGATGTTTTGCTAAAAACACCTGCTGAAAGCATTTGTTTAGGCAAGCCTATTCAGACCTATATAAGAGGTTGATTCTATTCTTACTGTTGATTTTCATTGTTTCTGAATGTTTCAAATATTTTTTTTAACTGTTTCTCTTACTGATAATTGCATTGTTTCACCTGTTTTGCAAACTGCTTTGAGGTTTAATTACAATCAAGTGGTACATAAATGTGAAATAAATACACTAAAGCTCAAAATTACAATGCATTAAAACCCATTTACATTAAACGGGCATTAATCAAGCTGCGATCTTTCGTCGATTTGGACTGGGGCAGAATAAATATGTAAACAATAATCCTCAAGAACTCAACTTCTGATTTTTCTATGCATGCATTGTCCTTTCCCGCATCCCACAAGTCTCCAGTGCTATTTTAGGGTAGGAAGTGAGATCAGTAGCATTTACTAGAAGTTAAGACATTCCCTCTTCAGTATTCCTATTAGAACTTCTCCCCTGGCGTTCAGAAAAGGCTGCAACACACATTTGACTGGAAGTTTGGGGGTTTGGTTAAGAGGTTAATTCATCACTGTTGTTTTTGTGCCGACAAATATAGGTTTTGTTTTATGGCACATGCTTCAAAGCTTCTTCTAAACTATTTTTAGACACTGCTTGTGAACCACCTTGAGTTATGAATAGGCGAACTATAAATATTTGAAATAAGTTAGGGCTGTCACTCGATTACAAAGTAGTCTCAAGGGAATAAATCTGATGAGTTTTAAACCCAGTAATAAGAGAATAGAAGAAGTATCTTCTGTTTGTTAAGATGATTTGTGTGTGTGTGTGTATATATATGTGTGTGTGTGTGTGTGTGTGTATATATGAATGAACTATTCTAGAAGAGGCATCCCCTTATGAGAGAGAGGAGTCCTTCTTCTAAGCCAAGCTTTTTTAACAAATGAGGCTCAATCAGAAACAGCTTTTAAATTAAAGAATATTAACTGATCAGCTCAAAATGCTATGGCCCATAAATAAATTAGAGGGCAAGATAATCAGACCTACGGTTACACGCTGAATTGTGGGATTTGGTATCTATGAAAGTTGCCTTGTGCTGAAAACAAACCACATGATGCTGCCCTTTACGGTCTCCTCTGGCTAGCAGAACATCTCTAAGATCTATCTTCTCATCCCATCTTTCCTACAACTGCTGCAACACATGTCACAATTGTCTCACTTGACTTCACTGGTTCATGAGCTCAATTTAAGGGGCTGGTTCTTTAATAAAAACATTTTTTAAAAAAATTAAAGGGCTGGTGCTAAGCTTTTAAAGCCCTAAACAGTGGATGACCTTCTTTCAAATGTCCGTCTTGCACATCCTCTGCTCACCAGAAACTTTGGATCTGTGTTGAGGCCTGGCAAGCAACTGCAGCAGCGCCAACCTTACAGAATGCTCTGCCCACTGAAGTTTGCTGGGCCCAGACTCTTCCTAAACTTTGCATAGGAGGCGTGCAAAAACTATTTAAAAAACAACTTTTTTAAAAAAATTCAGGTCTTTACCAAATGTTTCCCTGTTTTTGTTTTTTTCATTGCTCCCCCAATATACCTGTTTATTGTTGGCAATTTATTATTATTATTGCATCACTGCCACACAAGACACAATCCCTGCCAGCTCCCCCATGCAATGCAATTGTTCTTCAATCATTTTTTAAAGCCTGAACATCTCAGTTTTCATATTAAAAGAAGTGGTACCTCAGGTTACATATGCCTCAGGTTACAGACTCAACCTGTGGGTCCCCAGATGTTGTTAAACTACAACTCCCATCACCCCTAGCTAGCAAGGCCAGAGCTCAGGGACGATGGGAGTTGTAGTCCAACAACATCTGGGGTCCCATAGGTTGAGAACTGCTGATCTAGAGGGTCATATACTCTGACCAGGTTATAAGGCACCTTCCTAACATTTTGACACCTACAGCAGCACAAAGGCTGGAATGACATGGGGCTCACGGATTCCATTTCCAGTTTAAGAGCAACCAGAAAACCAAAGCATGTCAATACGAACCATGGCAAGAGCTCAAACACAGGGCTGTTGCGGGTGCGAAACACGGCAATGATGACCCTGCAGTCGGGAGCATCACGATTTCCTGCCAAAAGAAAACAGAAAAAGGTGAGGGAACAGAGCGACATGTAGAATTTATGTGCAGAAATCTGACAGAGCCTACTGTTTTAGATCTGTAGCCTTTAAAGCCATGATGATAGGCTTTTTAAAAAGTACAGTGGTACCTCGAGTTACATACGCTTCAGGTTACATACACTTCAGGTTACATACGCTTTAGGTTACAGACTCCGCTAACCCAGAAATAGTTCTTCAGGTTAAGAACTTTGCTTCAGGATGAGAACAGAAATCGTGCTCCGGCAGCGTAGCGGCAGCAGGAGGCCCCATTAGCTAAAGTGGTGCTTCAGGTTTAGAGCAGTTTTAGGTTAAGTACAGACCTCCGGAATGAATTAAGTACTTAACCCGAGGTACCACTGTATTTCCAATGCAATCTACAAAGTCTGCTGAGGGCAGGATACTAGGTGGGTAGGGGTTCAGTACCCTTGGTGTCTCTGTTGAGGCTTCTAGAACACCTGGATAATGGCCTGGGCTCAGACTGCAGAGATGGAAGTACACCAGACATCATGTTATGTTTATTTTTCGCAACAAGGGTGGCGACCCTTTTTTCAGACCGAGGGTCGTGTGCCCTTGTAGACAATCTTCCATGGGGCACCATGTCAGCAATGGGAGGAGCCAAAGGCAAAAGTGGATACACCAACTAATGTGACTGGAATGGTGCTTGTTTACTCCCTGCAGAAAGGTAATACAGTGGTACCTTGGTTCTCAAACTTAATCCATTCCAGGAGTCCGTTTGACTCCCAGAACTGTTCAAAAACCAAGGCGCAGCTTCTGATTGGCTGCAGGAGCTTCCTGCACTCAATCGGAAGCCATGGAAGCTGTGTCGGATATTTGGATTCTGAAAAACGTTCACAAACGGGAACACTCGCTTCTGGGTTTGCGGCGTTCAGGAGCCAAGCCGCTCGACAGCCAAGGTACCACTGTGTGCTGGTTTCTACATACACTCACAAACCTCTTGCCACCCGACACCCAGTGAAGCAAATGGCATTAAGAGGGCAGGCAAACGCATTCTAGCCAGGCTACAAAAACACTCAAGGAGGGTACGAAGCAGGGCTGGCAAAAGGTGTGGCTGAACAGAGAGTGTTGCCTGGGCCAGGCAGTGGCCTGCTTTAGTAGGAAAACCACAGTTGTCTCTTTCCCATTGAAACAAGTCTTTCCCATCAAATACGAAGCCACGAGGAAGGAGCAGGTGTGCTTGCAAACTGGTGCTGCTATCGTCCCTCCCACACTCTTTCAAAAGATTCAGGGCTCATGCAAAAAACTGCCTGGTTTAGAATTCGGAATCCCATTTTAGGAATTTTGGACCAAGGTGCAGCCTGGACCTCTCCCTCTCTTTCGCTGAAGCCCCAGCCTTAGAGAGGATCACAGAGTGCTTTAAAATGCAGATTAGAGAAGGGTTATTTTAAGCACTACCAAACACAAGCCATTTCGTGCTCTTAAGCTTACGCGTGGGACACTTGCCATCTCTCCAAAAGGACAGGGTGAAAAAATGGGCTGGTTCTCGTTTTCCTTTTGGGAGCAAGGTAGGGGTGGACATGTAGGGATGTATGGAAGTGAGAGCTGGACCATAAAGAAGGCTGATCGCCGAAGAATTGATGCTTTTGAATTATGGTGCTGGAGGAGACTCTTGAGAGTCCCATGGACTGCAAGAAGATCAAACCTATCCATTCTTAAGGAAATCAGCCCTGAGTGCTCACTGGAAGGACAGATCGTGAAGCTGAGACTCCAATAGTTTGGCCACCTCATGAGAAGAGAAGATTCCCTGGAAAAGACCCTGATGATGGGAAAGATGGAGGGCACAAGGAGAAGCGGACAACAGAGAACGAGATGGTTAGACAGTGTTCTTGAAGCTACCAGCATGAGTTTGACCAAACTGCGGGAGGCAGTGGAAGACAGGAGTGCCTGGCGTGCTCTGGTCCAGGGGGTCACAAAGAGTCAGACACAACTAAACGACTAAACAACAACAACAGGGATGGACATCCTGGTTTTCGGGTGCAAAAGCTCAACAACTTTGCAGGTGTCAGGAATTTTACTTTTTGAAATATGGCAACCCTACCTTAGGCTCGCCATTCAAGAAACGGGGTAGGACGAGGAGAGCCATACAAGTGCCACAAAAACCAAACCACGAGGACTAGAAACTTACAAGTGAGAAGTATGTGCGTATGTATCCTTTGTCCATTAAAACAAATGCACAAAAAGCAACTGGGAAAAGGGCCAGCCACTACCTGCGTGCATTTGAAAAGAACAAAAAAGAGGCAGACACATTTTTCACTTGACTATACACATCTGCATAAGGTGACTGAGGGTGCATATCTGTTGCTCCAAAAAGTAAAATAAGAAGCAATGCTTTATTGGGGTTGGGGGGAATGGGTGTCCCCCCCCCCAAAAATGTTGTCTTCTGATTTGGAATAAAAATTACCATATTGGCCTGAATATAAGCAAGACCGGCAAATAAGCCACACCTTTAAAATTCAAGGGGGGGGGGGGAGAGACAATACCCGAATATAAGCAGCTCCCTTAAAATTCCGCAGGCACTCATACCCAAAAATGTGAAAGAAAATCCTACAGCGATATCGTAAAAGCCAATTTTTAAGGTCGTGGATTTAAGCCGCACTTTAACTTTTCACGGTTGGAATTTGGGGGGGGGGAGTGTGGCTTATATTCAGGCCATTACGCTATGTACTGGCTTATTGTGAGAAACGCACCCAGCCTCCCCAGCTCTCCCTATCTTGTCAAAAGGTTTGGCTGTAGAGGACTTTACCTCTGATGACAACTGCAAGCCTCTCACCACTGGGGTCCCAGACCATGGAAAGAACCTCCCCTCCAATCCTGGAACACAAGAATACAAAGTGAAAGGCCAATAGAGGAACACTCAAGGTAAGACATCCATACTCAGGCCAAAAGAAGAGTTGGGGGTCACAGTCAGGATGTGGAATGATGACACTTGGGAGGGGGGGGAGTGGTACAGTATTTGTCGAGTACTAGGCCTAGGAGACCACCGGATGACCTTGTGCCAGTTACTGTTGGAAAACCAGCCCCATCTGGAGAGGCTGTCCCCTCTCCCTGCTCCTGGAGCTGGCTTACCGGTGATCTGCCTCTGGCTGCGTTCCCAGACAGGTCAGGGAGATCTTGATATAGGCGACATCTCCCAGCTCGGGAAAATGCACACCCACTTCTCCCCCTTCCACAGCGGAAAGAAGAGTAGTCAGAAATCTATTTACATGATGTTTATTTCTGACATTACAGCTCTACAGAAAACGTGTCCCATCACTTCAGTTTCCATCCAGCAAGAGACAAAGACTTCCTGTACATACGCAAGAGGAAGGTCTCAAATTACACACTTCAGAAAGACTTTTCCAGCCTGTGAACTTCCGGGAAGGTTCTTTCCCACAGCTAGCCATATCACATGATGTCAACAAGCTGACTGTCTGCAGCTGCGATGTTCTCATATTGTAACAGTTACTACCTCTCAGCCTAGCCTACCTCATAGGGGTGTTGTGAGGATAACACGAGAAGGGGAAGAACGCTACCTCAAATTCCTTGGAGGGAAGGTGGGATATAAATGTAATAAACCAACAAAAATGATAGCTGCAGGGCAGGACTTTTGCATATTCATACCCTGATTATTAAAACAGGTTTTTAAGATAAACAAGAAAATAATCAAAATGCTAAAGCCTTTATTCATTTCCCGGCTCGTGCGTATTCAGCAGTGGGTATAAAACTTAACATCTTGTTAATTTTGTTCCTATTGTTATTTTTAATAAAGCAGGTTTCCAGCCCTCCGAGACTACACAGATACACTTGCATTCATTCGTTTTATTTGTATGCCAAAAATTATGCTCATAGCGGCTTACAACAAAGAAACAGGACATTTCGAACAAACACTACAAAAATAATTTCAGAATAACGTTGCAAAACAAAAATATAGCAACATATTTAAAAACCCACCACATTTCTATACTATAAATATAACAAGATTACTTAAACAACATGCAGCACCCAATTGCAAAACTAAGAAGGGAGCTTCACTTTCTAGGCTATAAGCAATGCCTGGAAAAATTCACAAGCTGGTTGTGAATAGCAGAGTCCCCTGTAGTGAGAGTTTGGTAAGGCTTCAAAACCACGGCATATCACTTTTTGTCCCTCCTTTTGCATGTGACTGGCAGAATCAGAACCCAGCAAATTAAGCAAATGCTCATGCATTTCCAGGGTAATAAAAGCATGGATTTTTAGACCATCTAATAAATAATCACATGTTGGGGTGGGGTGAACTCTCTCAAAACAACACAGCACCAGTCTCTCTGATTCTGCTCCTAATGATGAAGGGAGTGCAATATAAGACTTTCTGCTCGGAAAGACCCCAACCCCACTCCCTTTCTGAGATTTCACGCAACACTGTCCATGTTCTGAATCCTCTCTTAGCAGCCTTAAAGGGCTAGAATCTTGCACCAACTAACACTCAGTTGTGTGCTTGTGCGGCACTTACAAGACACACGTTTTTCTCCCTTCCTCTCACCTCTCCTCTCCATACAGGGTCTCAAAAGTGGTTTCCGACAGATCAGCCACGATGGAAGCTGTTTTCGACCCACCAACCTGCCCTTGCTGTTCCCCTGAGAAGAGGATGGGAAAAGTCATTCCGAGGGAAACAAAACAATAGGAGGAGGAAGAACATAGGACATTTCCTTATAGCAGGTATGGGGAACCTGAAGCCTGGGGGAAATGGACCCCCACAGGGCCTCTCTACCTAGCCCTTGGACCTAGCCCCAGACCAAACGCCTCATTGGCTCTTCTTCGCACCCTGAGTGCTTTTGCATGGCTGAGAGATGTGTCACTCTCATTTGCCTGGATGGAGGGGTGTGTAAGCTGACTGTGCAAAGTTAATAATCACATTTGTTGCTCTGGCTGCACCCACCACTGATATGCAGCCCTCATCAGGGAATGTGACCCTCAGCCTAAAAAGGTTTTCCACTCCTGCCTTATAGGAAATCAAACTGTCTGTTTCTCTAATCCAGTACTGTCCACCTGCGGGAAGGAGAGTGGGTACTGGCCAGCAGGTAATGGCTTTTCCCACCTGCCTTGCCCTAGGAGCTTTTATAAGAAAGCTGTTTCCAGAGGAAGAACTGGGAGGGGAGACTCTGTTTGCCATCAGGGGGTGGTTGGTTTCACCTTGGTTCCCCCACCTCCAGCCTGAGGAACCTTCAGAAGGGAGTTGCTGCCACAGGCATTATATGGATTTTAAAGAGCAGTGAAACAGTGAAATGTTATGGTTAATTGGGTTGTGGAAAGTGTGTGTATGAACAGGGCATAGTTTACCTTTTGGTTGCTATTTTGTAGGTGCTGTTAATATTGTTTTATAGATTATAAATGCTGTATTGATTTGTTAATCATATACAGTGGTACCTCGGGTTAAGTACTTAATTCGTTCCGGAGGTCCGTTCTTAACCTGAAACTGTTCTTAACCTGAAGCACCACTTTAGCTAATGGGGCCTCTTGCTGCCGCCGCGCCGCCAGAGCACGATTCTGTTCTCATCCTGAAGCAAAGTTCTTAACCCGAGGTACTATTTCTGGGTTAACGGAGTCTGTAACCCGAAGTGTATGTAACCCCAGGTACCACTGTAATAGGACTCTTCCTTAATGTTTAGCTTATTTGCTTTGTTGACAAGCTGGAACGTGTGCAGAGGAGAGAGATTAAGGTGATCAAGGGTCTGGAAACTAAGCCTTATGAGGAGCGCTTGAAGGAGTTTGAAGGATGTATCTCAAGGGCTGTCACATGGAGAAGGGAGCATGCTTGTTTTCTCCTGCTCTGGAGGGTAGAACTCAAACCAATGGCTGTAAGTTACAAGAAAGGAGATTCTGACAAAACATTAGGAAAACTTTCTTGCTAGTAAGCTGTTCAGAAATGGAACAAACTCCCACGAGAGGTGGCAGACTCTCCATTATTGGAAGTTTTTAAGCAAAGGTTGGATGGCCATCTGTCCTGGATGCTTCAGCTGAGATTCCTGCATTGCAGGGGGTTGGACTAGATGACCCCTGGGGTTCCCTTCCAACTCTACGATTCTATGAACAGCGTTTTACAGATTGCAATTGTTTCACTGATGATTCATGAATGCTTCTGTATGATTTACGCTGCATTTGTGGTGTTCTACTACTGCGTTCTTTCATATTATAGTTACTTACTGCTTGTAAGCAGCTTTGGGATTCATTCGAATGAAAATTAGAGAAGGAATTCAATAAATAAAAAACATGACTGGCAGCTGCTCTCCAGGGTCTCAGGCAGAGGATGCTCTTCCCCAGCAGCTGCTACCTGATCCGTTAAAACACAGACACACAAAAGTTCCAGACAGAGGCATAGAAGGGGGGGCACTGGGTGCCACATTGTGGGGGGCGGCGGCACTTACCGCGAGACCTGCAGTGTGCCCAAGCCACGCATCTCTTCTGGGATTGACGCGGTGGCTCAGGCACCTACAGGCTCCACGCTGCACAAAACTGCAGCATAGTGTTTGTGTCTGCCTGCCACCTCTCCCTCAGGCTGTCGCCGTACAGCTAAGGGGAGGGAGAGCAGCAAGGCTCCACATAGCACACCCTGCCACAGCTCCCCCCGTCCCCATGAGTGGCTCGCTCTGCTCCAGGGTGCAGGGCACACATGCCGCCCCAGGCACCCGACCAGCTAGCTACGCCGCTGCTTCCAGAGGTGGTCAGGTATTGTATGTGCACACCTTCATTCAGCTACAGTCTCTCCTCTAGTAGTAGTCAGGAGCGGGAGTTGGTTGGGGGGAGCCAGAAGGAAGCTTTTAAATAGAGGGAAGTGCTGGTATACACAGGATGATAAACAATTGCGTGCGGTAGGTCAGAGTACCAAAAATAAAGGTCTGAAATTAAAGGGTGGTGTTATTTGTGGTAAGTACTAGGTAGGGAGAGCATGGCATCTGCAAGCAACTTTGAGAGGAGATAAATGCCTGTAGCCAACCCCCAACCAGCCACAGAGCTTACTGGGTAGCCTTACAAAAAATCACCTCTCTCTCAGCCTTCCACACCTCACAGGTTTTGTGAGGATGAAGCAGACACCACATAGGCTAACTCAAGGTCCTTAGGTGAAGGACAGCCCACATACGAGATGCTAGATCAGGGGTCTGCAACCCGTGGCTCCGGAGCCGCATGTGGCTCTTTTACACCTTTGCCGCAGCTCCGGGGCGGATACTAGCGAGGGGAGGAGGCGCATTGTGCACCCCGACACTCCCCACTGTGGCAGGCGCTGTACTGGCTGTGACGTCGCATGGGGGCAGTGCGTGCGTTAGTCACGCACCGTCCCGGCGTCACCTTCCCGCCCACCTGCCCGCTACATTGTAAGGGGCATGTACGCTGGTCACTGCATTGAAAGGGGGCATGTATGCTGGTCACTGTTTTGAAGGGGAGTGAAGAACACACACACAAAAAAGGTAACTTGTTAATTTAACGTTTATTTCTATGAGGAGGAGTAATTTTGAGTGGTCAAACAAAGAAATAATAAAAAAGTGACAAAAAAGTTATTTTTATAATGACGAGTTTTGCGGCTCCGTTTTTTTTTCTTCGGAAACAGGTCCAAGTGGCTCTTTTTGTCTTAAAGGTTGCAGACCCCTGTGCTAGATAGAACAGAATTGGAGGCTGCCAGGGGGCAAAGGTCCCTGTCGCAACCAGGATTTCAAAGCCTCCCCCTGTAGCACTTATAGCAGAGGTCGGCAACCTTATCCGAGGATGGGCCGGTCAATGCTCCGTCCGTCAGAGGATGGGCTGGTGTGCGCACACGTGCTATTCCAGATCGGAGGAGTGCCCGTGAGCATGCACGCACGTTATTTCCGGCGCTCCTCCGACCCAGAGGTGCACCGGAAATAGCGTGTGCACATGCGCACGGGCACTTCTTCGTCCCGCACACGTGCACACACGCTATTTCCAGCGCACATCTGGGTCAGAGGAGAGCCCGTGCACATGAGGACAGGCGCCATCAACCCAGAAGTTGGTCCCTGCGCTGCACTGCACCAGTAAGAGCAGGCAGCGGCAGGGGTCAACATGGCCTGGTTAAACAAGCCTCTTGGGCCGCTACCGGCCCATGGGCCTTAAGTTGCCGACCCCAGGCTTATAGCAAGGTTTCCCAAACTTGGGTCTCCAGCTGTTTTTAGACTACAACTCCCATCATCCCTAGCAAGCAGGACCAGTGGTCAAGGATGATGGGAATTGTAGTCCAAAACCAACTGGAGAATCAAGTTTGGGAAACCCAGGCTTATAAGTTAGAAACTTATTGAGACAGACAAGAAGATGCAGTGGTGGGCTTGGAACCCACTTTCTGCATTTGCAGAATCCACACAGCTTTACTAGTTACAAGCCGCTCAAGTTACAAGTTACTCACCGCTATATTCCAGGAAAGACAAAGAATATATCACCGATTCCCCCTGGACCGTGAAGAGCAAGCGGCTGCCGTCCGGACTCCAACAGCCAGTCTTTGGGGGAAGACACATAAACAGACACACTTTTAACTTAGGCGAGGGTCAAGGAGGGTCTAAAAATCCTGTGCTAAACACATAATATGACTTTCAAGGTGAGAAATGCCCCATTCAGCAAATGGGACCTCGTCAGGACTGTTGTAGCCGCGGATATTTCAGAGGCTGACTCATAAAAACCGAGGGGAGTCAGAATGAGGCTTGGGTGAGTCAGGTTGCTGAAAGTGGGGCTTGGAAGAAAACCCATGTGGTCAAGCAAGGAATAAATGGAGGCCTAAGTCTGGGGGGGCAGGGAATCTCAGCAAAGCCACAAACTCGCTGGGCACAAGTTACTCTATGTTTCTACAGCAAATAATAGCCTATATAGATTATTCTAACAGCGATAGGGACCTGTAACCCTGCAGGTGTTGCTCAACGACAACTTGCAACATCCCTGAACGTTGCTCACGCTGATGGGAGTTGTAGTCCAGCAACATCTGCAGGGCCACAGGCTCTGAAAGAGAAACCAATAGAAAAATAAGAGGGCCTGGACGGTTGCTTTTGTCAACATATTCCCCCATGCTGCCTCCCTGACTTACGCGGCAAGGACCTTTGATGGTCGGCCACTTCTCACAAGTCCACATCTGAACTTCCCATACCCTGCGAAGAGAAGCACAAGGGGGTAGAAAGAAGCAGAGTTACTTTGAGTGCAATTCAGTATAAGGAAACGCTCACGGGAGAACTGTGGCAACGAATGCTTCTCCACTTTAACCTGCTGCCATGGTCCAGCACTAGACAAGGCACAGAGGGCTGATCAATGTTGGCTGCTGACCACTGGGATTGGTGGCGTTGGAAAGCAGGGAGGCCAACAGCAGGTGGTGCTAGAGTCAATGGGGGAGTTTCAGTTCTGTTCCCATCCTCTCTGCTCAATTCTTCAAGGGCAACTCTGAGACTAAGGAGGAGGAAACTGGCAGGCAGGACCAACCCCTGGACTGGTTGCAAATAAGAAGGCAGGAAGGTGGGGGGTGGCTGAGGACAGGCTGCGGCTGGTGGGGCAGTGTGCCTCATTTACTTTAATGAAGCAGCCTCTCCTGGGGTTGACCCCATGCTGCTGGCTTCCAGGCCCTCTCTACTCACCTGAAGACTGCTGAAGGTGTGGCTGCTAATACTTTGCTGCCGTCAGGAGACCAAGCCAGGTATGTGACCCCTCCTCCTCCAAACCACTGCAACTGGATGCAGTTTTCTGTGGATACATCCCACACCTAAAGGGAACAAGGTCTGAGAATCAGAGAAGAGCACCACAATCATCGCTCTTAGCCAGGTATCCTCAAACACGGCCCTTCAGCTGTTTTGGGACTACAATTCCCATCATCCCTGAGCACTGGTCCTGTTAGCTAGGGATGATGGGAGTTGTAGTCCCAAAACAGCTGGAGGGCAGAGTTACTGCTTTTAGCAGTATTGGACTTTTATTTTCTGTCTAGCTTTAACACAACGCATGTCTGCAGGAATAAGTTATCTTTCCTTCGACAGCTTGGAAGCCCTTCTGCTTCCACAGCCGATGCCCAGTAATCTCTCATCCTTTTCCTGTGGTTGTGAGCTACAGGCACACGAGGTCATTGAATGGCCACAGCTTTACATGCTCTGACTGCCACCGCTTTTGTGGTCTCCCTCCTGCATCATAAAGGCAGAAATTGCCCATGTCACCAAATATGGTGGCTAGATTGTCAACAGGGACTAGGTGCACTGGCTCCACATTAATTTCTGGAGATGCAGCCCTACGTGGTTAAGGACCCCAGTATCTGATAGAAAGAGTCTTCCACCTGTGCCTCCAAGGGCTTTCCAAGGTGCAAAGGGTGGCAATGAAGGAGTGAGTGAGTCTTCTTAGTAATGGCCCCAACTGATGAATACTCTTTCCCCCAAAAGGCCTTCCTGGCATCTGTATTGTTTCCATGCCATGAAAGGACTTCTCTTTTCTCCCAAGTCGTTTAAACTGCTTAAACTGCTTTATTATTTCTTATACTGCTTTCCCCCTGTGAACTGATGGTGATTCCTTCTCTGGTATTGAGGTATTAGTTGCTTGGCTCAGTGTGTTGCTTCTACTGACCAACGGGTATACTGTTACATTGGATCATTATTAACATTTCATTTGTACATCATCTAAAGGCTCTGGGAGCAGCCAAGTAACACATCTGGTAAATAAATGAACTGCCCTACTTACAAGCATGGCAGTGTCAACAGGTGAGGCTGAGAGTAGCAACCCTCCACTGGGTGCCCAGGCCAGGCTGGTGACGGGGCTGTGACCAGGGTGGCTGAGTACCTGGGCGCAGCCAGATGAAGGCCTGTTGGGGGACAGGAGAGAGAGACAATATCACTCCTCCACAGGCAGGAGGAATGCAAACAAAGAAGCAGTAATAAGCAGGGCTATGTATATTCTGTACACCTGAGATTACACAGCTGTCCTGCAGTCCATCATCCTGAGAATGCTTGCTTTGACTGTATATGCAGCTATAGAAATAGGCAACATGCACATTGCCTAGTGAAATACCAGGAGCCAGAGAAGGCGGAGATGAACATCAAAAGCAGGGGTTGGGAAACCTTTCGCACCCTGATGGCCATGCTCTCTTGTGGGCAACCTTTCGGGGGCCACATAACAGTGGTGGGTGTAGTCAGAGCAAAAATGCTCCCCATCCTTATCCAGGCAAGCAAGAGCTATTATGAGCATTGAGGGGTACATTCCAGCCAAGAAGAACCACAAGTGGCACACAGCAGGGTCACTGAGAGCTGAGACCTGGGATGGGGGTCATAATCTTGAAGGCCGGATAGAGAGGCATGGGGGGGGGCACATTCAGGCCATGGGCCTGAGGTTCCCCACCCCTGATCTAACCTTCAGCAAAGTGTCCATCCCACAAGGGGAGCAAAAGAAGAACCGTCGTGTACTGATTTGCTTGCACCATCTTATCAGATCGGATTGGGGAGGGGGGGCTTAAGAGAGGTACAGTTTTCTGAAAAATGTGGAAAGACAGGTGGATAAAGGTTGTGGAACCTTGAGCTTGTTTGGAGGTTCTAGCAGGGGAGCGCAGCTATCGTATACCCTTGACCGAAGAACGGTACACTCCTTCTGTCTGGGATGGTCGTCCTCTTCCACCGAGCGCGCAGCTTTGGGAGGGACGCACATGGAGCGGTGAGGGAGGAAGGGGACACCCGCCTAGCCAGCCAGATCAGCCGAATCAACCCTGGCGATCAATGGGGTGACAGATGTCGCAGCCAGATCGCCCTCACATCCTATTGGGACAGAGCTTCTCCGAGACTTGATGTCTAATATAAAGGACTACCAAAAAAACCGGCAGAGAGGGACTGAGAGAGATTTGAGGGCCTCGGACGTGAGATCTCCAGGCTGATAGTGGATGGACTGATGGACATTTTTTGGGGATCGAAACCGGGAAGTCAGGGAAAGATGTTAAGAAAACAAGGATTTGAAACTATACTTGTTATTTGTGTTGTGTTTGTTTGTGTTTTTGTGTTTGTTTAAAATTTGCGAAACTTTAATAAAAATGTATATATATATAAAAGATAAAGGTTGTGGAAAGGGGAAGATCAGCTACTTGACATCTTCTGTGGCCCTTCTTTATGTGCCTCCTCCATGAGAAGTCCGGAGAGCGGCAACAAGAGAACACGCCTTTTCTACAGTGGGTCTCCATTTGTGGAATGCTCTCCCTAGTGAGGTTTGCTTGGCACCTTCATTATACACCTTTAGGCACCAGGCAAAAACGTTCCTCTTTAACCAGGCCTTTGGTTGATGCCCTTTTAAAATGCGTTTGGGAGGAGGGGAATTACTGGGTTCTTTCTGTTTTTGTTTCTATTATGTATTTTGTGTTTTAATACTGTGATTTTATGCTATGAACCACCCTGAGACCTGGGGGTATAGGGCACTATACAAATGAACAACAACAGGATAGCCTTTAAAGACAGAGCCCAGGGCGAGAAAGGAATCCCTGACGATCTCAAGCACTTGAAACCTGCTAAGTCAGGAATGGGGGAAACTGTGGGGGCCCATTGCTGATTCCCAGCTCCCATCAGCCCCAGCCAGCATTGCTGATGATTAGGGATGTTGAGAGTTGCAGTCAAGCAACATATGAAGGCCTCAGGGGGTTCTCCTACCCCTTTGCCAAGTGTCTCCTTACAGCTCAGATCGTGGCAACAAGCAGCCACTGGGCCAGTCAAACTTCAGACAGGCCCTGCAGCAAGTGGCTGGTTACCTGGTGGAAAGCGAAGTGGGGTCCAGATGCCAAACCAGCACACAGCTGTGACATGCCACGGCAAGGATAGATGCACACAGCGGCTTCCATGCCACTGATGCCACGTTCCTCTGCAAGCGATGCTTCAGGATCGGGATGGTGGCGCTGCAGAAGAGAAGCAGGGAAGAGGGAACCACAGAATTGAACCAGAAACTTTCCAGCCAAGGGGATAGCCATGGGCTGTATCAGAACAAGAACTGGCAGCACTGATTGGCCCATGACAACCCTGTGCTCTTCATAGCCAAGGATTCTGAAGTCACATTCAAGCCCAATACTTTTGGCCACAGCGTTCTGCTGGTTCACAGGGTGGACTGGACCTCTGCTCATCCTCTATGCCCCTTAGCACAGCTGTGACAACTACTTTTAGCCCCTTGTTTACAATGGCCAACGGTGCTATGGTCAATGGTGTTGAGTTCTACAGAGGGCACGGGCAAAAGATGGTGCAGAAGTCCCCTGCGGTCTGTTCCAGGAGGGGGATTTAATTAGCACCTGCAGGTTGCTAGGATCCTAGGAAAGAATGCTGGACTAGTTCAATCTGTCTTTAACCCAGTCAGCAAGACACTTCTTATTTCCTAAGGAATGCACCCTCAGGAGCACTTAACATTGGTAAGTTATGCTTAACTGACAGGACACTCTTGCATTGTAAAGTTCAGAATGCATCCACGGGCCATGAGGTCACTGGATTAATTAAAAAATACAGTGGTACCTCGGGTTACATACGCTTCAGGTTACAGACTCCGCTAACCCAGAAATATTATCTCACATTAAGAACTTTGCTTCAGGATAAGAACAGAAATCGGACTCTGGCGGCGCGACAGCAGTGGGAGGCCCCATTAGTTAAATTTGTGCTTCAGGTTAAGAACAGTTTCAGGTTAAGAACGGACCTTCAGAATGAATTAAGTACGTAACCAGAGGTACCACTGTATATATGTTGTGCAAGACTGAGGTCAGAGCACCCGTATGGCAGATTACACTCCTCTGGGAATTTTAACTTGTATTTGTCCCCAACACCCTTGGCCAGCTTAGTCCCTAGTCAGCACTGAGGTCTGCTAACCTATTATAGGCTGGGAAATAATTACATAATTCAATTCAAACCTAGAAATGGCAGGGGAGAGCTGGAGTGTCCTCATGGCTTGCAAGGAGACCATCCCAGGAGCCCAAAGAGGATGTCCATGAGGGTGGAGGAAGCCCTGAAGAGACCGGAGGTGCGGGGGGGGGGGAGCTTTGTTTATGCTGCTCAACCTCCCCGCATGACAGCTGATGTGAGAGTTAGCACAGCAGCAGCAGCTGCTTTCCTGTGTGTCCTTCAGCCTTCTGCCGGCCCGTGAGCTTCAATTCTAGTTGCGAATACAGTATTTTTTGGTATGGATTGAAGAGAGAGCAGCAGAGAGGGTGTTTAAAGGGTGCTCCCCACTTAGGCGATTTTCACTTATGCATGCAGGGGCCCAGAACATAACCCCCGTGTAAACAGGGGAGGGGCGTCTGTATTCTTTTTCAAGGCTCAACTCGCTTATTGGGTTGTTGTTTTTTTAAAAACAAGATCACTCTTCTTTGTATTTAACTCAGTTATTTTCCTTGCCCTGAGATGACAAATTTGATTGCACTGCTGCTGCTGCACACTGCTAGAGAGATTCTGGCATGCAAGCTCCATGCTTTGTTCAGAGTTGCCTGTGAGCAGATAGATGGGGCCCTGCCAATCCTAAATAGAAACATGGCTGCTCAGGTGCGGAGAAGAAAACCCCAACCCCCTCACCTGCTTGCGTTGTAAACACGGATGGAGTCATCCAGCAGGGCCACAGCAAACTTGCTGGTGTGAGGATGCCAAGCGAAGGCTCGGATTGAGCAGCCTGCCCTGGAGAGTGAAGACAGGAAAGGGTAAGGGAGCATTAGGCAAGTTTCAATAAACAAAGAGTCAGATGGCAGCTAAGGTATGTGGAAGCTAGACACATTTGGGTGGATGGGACCCAGAGTACACACTCAAGGAAGGCTACATGCAAACTGCTCACCCCCTGAGCAGACTATATTCATATTGTATACATAAGAAGGATGGCTGAGTATTGGTTTAAAGGAGGAGCTCCTCCATCACCAATATTTCATTGCATAACTGCAGGTGAAGTGAGGATCCTTGTTTGTGCTAGTAATTATAAATGGAGAACCAATGAGTGGTAGTTATTCCAGGTTCATCAATCTAGTAAATATAAGAGTGGGGGAAAGGCCAATGGGTGCAGATCATCCTGCAGGGACTGCTTGGGAATAAGCCATTCATACCTATACTGCACAGTTTTAGTGCCTAGATCCAAGGCTCAATCTCACCAGGAGGTACAGGAAGATGTAAACAAATGTGCCACTGCCTCCTTGCTTCAGATCGAAGATGAAGCAGAGCTTTCCCTTACACCCACTGGGTACTTGGAGCTTGGGGGGAAGAGGCAGAGGAAGCTGAGTCATCTCCAGCCTTCCTCTTTAGCTCCAAGCTAGAGAAGGGAGCTTGCCATTACAGCCAAGAGATGCTCCCAGTGCCCCTTCTGTACAGAGCAAGCCTCTGAGCTGTTGGAGGGGGGCTTGTTTTCTGCACCCCCACAGCTCTAATCTTAGAGCTGAACGGCGATTTCCCCCTAGAACTGAATTCGAGATGTAGCATAAGGTCAGGGGCAATCCTTGTCCTGATGGCAACTGTTTTTTTGGACAGTCAAAGCCAGCAAAAAATTGCTGTCCCCTGCCTAGCACCTAAGTAGATGGGAAACTGCTCAAAACCTTACATGCATGCCAAGAAGTGTACACACACACACGCGCACACACACGGGTGGGGAGATAACTTACCAATCCACAGCCTGGGAGAACTGTGCTATCATGTCTTCACTTTGCAGCTTTGGAGGAAATGATAGACAGAAAAATTTAGTACTTCTAACAGCAACCGCTCATGATGTGGCCCAGCTTTAAATCTGGATCTGAAGCAAGCTACGTGTTGAGCACAGTTTCAAGGGAACTGGTGGGTGGCCAACATGTGAATAGGGTGGGGAATAAGATTCCTTCTAGAAAAAAGGGGGAAGGGAAACCATGCAATCAGTGTTCAGTTGCCATGGCTGTCCTCCCTCCCCCTCCCCCACAGCCCTGCTCCCAGTGTGGACCATTAGATTATCTACCAACTGCCAATGTTCTTCGGTCCTGCTCAGGCCTACTTTGCACAAGCCTCACCGACAAATGGGGAAAGAAGGAGCCATGGAGAGAGGAGACCCAACAGCAGAGTGCTAATGTGTAGCGGGATCCTGCCTTCATCCATCGGAGAGCTGCAAAGGCAAGGAAGGAGATGGTGGAAGAAATCTGAGCCATTTGTCAAAGCAGTGTGGAGCCTCAAGACAGGATTTGGCAAGCAATGGGTCTTGATCCTGTACCCCGGATGGGGTGGGGGGATTAAAAGCAGCCCCAAAGAAAAAGACATTGAAGCATCTTTGCAGTGAGTTTAAAGCAGGGATGGGGAGCCTGCGGCCCTCCCTCTGTTGTTGCATCACAGCATCCATCAGCCCCAGTCAGCATGGCCAGTGTTCGAGGTTGATGGGAGTTGATGGGAGTCCAATAAAATCTGGAGGCCTCAAGTCCCCTGTACCTGGTTTAAAGTGAGGAATGGGTCCAATATGTACAACTATATTGAAAGCTACCTAGCTCCTTTGCAGAATCTGTCCAAGGCAGCTCATCCATCTCCTGGTCCAAGTCACCGTCCTCCTCTGCATATGCAAGCTCTTCAAGAACTCCAGCGATTCCAACGTCACGCCTAGGGGCAGAGCATTTTGTGAAATCTCCTGCACCTCAACAGGGGGAGGTGGCGTTGTGCAAATGTTATTTTCATTGTGCAAGCTACTAATGGGCAAATATGCTTTTTAATAGCAAAAGGGAGGTGCATGTAAGGTGTGCAAAACTTTCCTCCCAGGGACCAGTTATCTCCCTATAGTCTGACCTTGCTCTTCAAAGGTGCTTTCTCCTCAGTGGTGCTCTGATAGCAGCATAGGTAAAGGTAAAGGGACCCCTGACCATTAGGGTCCAGTCGTGACCGACTCTGGGGTTGCGGCGCTCATCTCGCTTTATTGGCCGAGGGAGCCGGCGTACAGCTTCCAGGTCATGTGGCCAGCATGACTAAGCCGCTTCTGGCAAACCAGAGCAGCGCACGGAAATGCCGTTTACCTTCCGCCGGAGCGGTACCTATTTATCTGCTTGCGCTTTGACGTGCTTTCGAACTGCTAGGTTGGCAGGAGCAGGGACCGAGCAACGGGAGCTCACCCCATCACAGGGATTCAAACCGCCGACCTTCTGATCATTAAGTCCTAGGCTCTGTGGTTTAACCCACAGCGCCACCCGCGTCGCATAGTACTTGCCTAAGTGAGAAAGCTTTGCATGGTGGGGTGTGGGGAGGCAATCAGTGAGCAGAAGGAAGGAGGAATTTGCATTCTTCCCCTCTGTGCCCCATCTGCTGTTAAGAATGGGTTCTTCCCCCCTTCCCAACTCATCCCTTTTACTATGTGACTGGGGCAGATCAATGTTTTAACAGCCAGGTCAGATCAAATTTGGCCCATACTCACCAGGCGTTGATGCACCTCTTCCATAGTGACTCACGGTGATGGATGAAGGCAGGTTTAGTGTTGTGTTCCTGTCGACTGTGAGCTTTCAGAGTTTCTTTAGGGATGCTCAGGACAGGCAAGTCTTCTAGCTGTACAGCCAACCGAGACAATCAATAGTAAGTGAAAAGGCCTGGGGGGGGGGGGATGCTTGAACAAACAAACAAAACTAGGAAAGAGAATCAACCAAAGCAAAAGTTTTGTTTTACACTGCAGTCCACAGATGCAGGAACTGGAATTCATGGGTACAAAATTCAGAATAGGTAAAATCTCGCACTTTTTGGAAGAAGAGGAGCATGTTTCTAGTCCTTCAAGCTGATTGAAGCACTGGAAAATGTGCAGGCAACACACAGTGAAATAAAAATAGCCAGAAACTGGGTCTACGTAGGACTTTTCTTATTAAAGGTGTAAAGCTTCGTGCGCTGCATAGAACTTTGCCCTTCTTTATGACTACCAGAAGTAGAATGAATTGTGAAAATAAATGTGCAAATCTGCATAAGATATATAGGTCACAGAATTCAGGTGTGGAACATAACTTTTTACTTCTATTTTAAGTATCTAGTACATCAGTGATGTCCAACCAGTCGACCGTAATGATACAGTACATGATACAGGCAACTCCCATTTTGTGCATGTTTGATCTATGCATAACCACGGATCCATGCTCCATGTTCAGCACCAGAAGAGGGCGGAAGAGGCTTACACGCACTCCACTGACACATGCCATGACCTGGAACGTAACCCCTGCATAAACAGGGAGTTGCCTATATTTGTTTACTACATATGCCCACCAGTATTCTTTTCAATAATTTTCTCTGGCTGACTGCTCCTTTTCTGGCTGCACATTTATGTGACAAACAGCATGTTCAATTAGTAGTTATGGAAGCCTTTTGACAGCCAAAATGACTCAAGTACAAGCTAGAACGTCTAGTCTCTCATCGCTACCTAACATTAGTTTCTTCCTGTGACTGAAAACTGTTGCTTACCTGTCCTTGGAAAGAAAGTGGAAGCTTCTCAAAGCTGCGGCCAGAAACCAGGGCATTATTAAATTCATAAAGTGTGATGTCTCCCGGAGGCGGAGGGGGTGGGAAGAGCGCTAGAGAACACATCCTCCTGGGGATCCAGAGAAGAAGCCACAAGTTGCAGCAAGAGAGAAAAAAATTGCTTGTTCAGTGCCATCAAATGTACCATTTTCATATTTTTCTAGTAATCAGTATGATTTGGACTATATGTCTACCAAATTTACAGGCAGCTTGGAAGAACCACCACTTCAAAAGTACTTCAGGTACTTTTCATTTTTGAGAAGGGGAGTCATTTTCAGATTCTTCTAGGAATTGAGATGTCTTAGAAGATATATGTGCTCATTAGGAGGTATCCTAACAAGTCCAACCACCCCAGCCAGTGTGTTCTGCTTATCTTTATAGGAAGAACATAAAAACATTGACTAGTGAATATAGTATGTTTAGTGGGAAAGGGCTAAATGAATCCAGACTCCTCCTGCTGAATTGGTGCTATCAACAGTGATCTAGCCAGTGCTACAGCTCCTGGACTGGGCATGTGCAGTGTAAGAAAGAAAGAGATAAAATGCTTATGAATATATACAATTGTGAGTCATTTCCCTGTATAAAGTGTTACTTAGGTAAAGGTAAAGGGAACCCTAACCATTAGGTCCAGTCATGACCGACTCTGGGGTTGCGGTGCACATCTTGCTTTATTGGCCGAGGGAGCCGGCGTACAGCTTCCGGGGCATGTGGCCAGCCTGACTAAGCTGCTTCTGGCAAACCAGAGCAGTGCACGGAAACGCCGTTTACCTTCCCGCCAGAGCAGTACCTTGCTGGAGCGGACTTGCCAATCAGAAGGTCGGCGGTTTGAATCCCCACGACGGGGCAAGCTCCTGTTGTTCGGTCCCTGTTCCTGCCAACCTAGCAGTTCAAAAGCACATCAAAGTGCAAGTACATAAATAGGTACCGCTCCGGCGGGAAGGTAAACGGCATTTCCATGCACTGCTCTGGTTCGCCAGAAGCAGCTTCGTCATGCTGGCCACACGACCCAGAAGCTGTATGCCGGCTCCCTCAGCCAATAAAGCGAGATGAGCGCCGCAACCCCAGAGTCAGTCATGACTGGACCTAATGGTCAGGGGTCCCTTTACCTTTTTTATCATATGAACACTGGGAGGAGTGTGGAGAGAGAAAACGCCATGGTGTACCTGCAACAGTGAAACTGGACACCCCCATCTGCAACAAAACATGTCTCTCCTGTATTGGTCTCTACAGTAGGCGCTGTGACTCTCCAACAGTTTGACTTTAACCCCCCAAAGCATGCTCCTCCACTGTCTCTTCAGACAGATGGATGCCAGCAACAACCACATCTCCTCTGAGTCTCCTCTTTTCCACGCTAAACACCCAGCTCCCTCAACCATTCCTCATAAGGCTTGGTTTTCAGACCCTTGATCATCTCGGTGGCCCTTGTTTGGTTGTTAAATCGCTTTGGGTCACCCTGAGCAAGATAAAGTAACTAACAAATTCAACAAATGATGACGACGATTTACTTATTCCAGAACATCTTTAATTTTTGTGCACTATCCAAAGATACGGCTTCCTATTTTTGGCGAAGTAAAGAAAGAGCGAGTTAAAACTTGACTTTCAGGGTTCAGTTCGCTTGTTGCGGCGATACTGCGAATACCCTTAACGGCGGCACAGAAAGCTGTCAACTTTAACACAGGATTTTTAAAATGCTGCTTGGTAGCCTGGGAAGCATTATTATGTACAGTGGTACCTCGGGTTAAGTACTTAATTCATTCTGAAGATCCATACTTAACCTGAAACTGTTCTTAACCTGAAGCACCACTTTAGCTAATGGGGCCTCCTGCTGCCGCCACACCGCCGGAGCGTGATTTCTGTTCTCATCCTGAAGCAAAGTTCTTAACCTGAAGCACTATTTCTGGGTTAGCAGAGTCTGTAACCTGAAGCGTATGTAATTGAAGCGTATGTAACCCGAGGTACCACTGTTAAGAACCTTGGGTTAAGAACTTAATTTGTTCCGGAGGTCCGTTCTTAACCTGAGAGTGTTCTTAACCTGAAGCACCACTTTAGCTAATGGGGCCTCCCACTGCCACCACACAATTTCTGTTCTCATCCTGAAGCAAAGTTCTTAACCTGAAGTACTATTTCTGGGTTAGCGGAGTCTGTAACCTGAAGCGTCTGTGACCCGAGGTGCCACTGTATTGGCTGCCTCCCATGCACGTCACAATGCCATGTACAAAATGCAATAAAAGCAGCAGGAAGAAATAGCAAGCTGCTCCTGTTGGCCAGAGCGTGGTGCTGATAACGCCAAGGGGGCAGGTGCGACCCCTGTATGGGGCAGCTATATATTCCTGTAGTGTGGGGAGGGGGGGGCTGGACTAGACGACCCTCAGGGTCCCTTCCGACTCTATGACCCTGGGATGCCGAGGCCTTGCGCTGCAGAGGCAAGGCGGCCTGGTGAAGGAGCGGGCAGCCGCGACGCCTGCACTTCCACAGGTGAGGAGGAGGAGCAGGCGGAAATTCAACAGGTGCGGGTTTGCCTGACCCCGGGGCTGGCTACTCATCGCTTAAAAGCCCCATTCCTCGATTAATAGGGGGTTAATAGGCCTGCCCACCCACCGCCCGCCTCGGAAGCGGCCCTCACTCACCCGCAGGCCCGCCGCTTTCGACGCAAACGCCTCACAGCCGACTTTGGCTTTTCCCGGGCGCCGTTCGGGCAGCGGCGACGGGAGCCGCGAGGCGCCACAAGAGCCTGGCAAGCGAACGCCTCGCGCAGCCGCAGTCGAGGAGGGGAGAGCGGTGTGTTCCATATGGCTGAGCTCGCGGCTCGCCACCTACTGGCTCTGGCGGGTAGCGCAGCACCCTTCTCCCCGAGTCCGGCGCGCGGTGCTTTCTTAAAGGGGCCGACGCCCCGTTGCAACACACAGCAAGAGGTATGCGGGTTGCAGGCTGATACTATTGAATTCTCCCAACCAAGGCGATGTGGTGCTGTGCGCTGCAACATACTTCCTTTCGCAGTAAGACTTGCATGCATGGACATAGCCAGGATTCCCAACCCCGCTGTTTTTCTGTTTTCTTTTTCACGTATTTTTATTTTGTACTTTTCAAGTTTATACATTTCACTAATTTTATGCATTTCTCTAATTTTGCAATCCTTTTGACATTTCAAAACTTGACTTCCTTCCCTCTCCTTCTACTATTCCTTAAATTTATTTTTAATATCTTCTGCATATTCAAATTCTTAATTTGCTCATTTATTCATCTTTAAATATACACTCTTATAAAACGGCAGGTTATTACGATAATTCTGCCAATGTTTTTATCTGTTTATAATTTATCTGTAAATGTTCAATAAACCATTTCCATTCTTTTATTTAAAAATTGTTATCTTGAGTTCTTATTCTTCTGGTAAGTTTCGCCATTTCTGCGTACTCTAAGTTTTCGTATCCATTCTTCCTTTGCTGGGACTTCTGCTTCTTTCCATTTGGGGGCAAGTAACATTCCTGCTGCTGTAGTAGCATACATGAATATGTTTCTACAGTGGTACCTCAGGTTACATACGCTTCAGGTTACAGACTCCGCTAACCCAGAAATAGTGCTTCAGGTTAAGTACTTTGCTTCAGGATGAGAACAGAAATCGTGCTCCGGCGGCGTGGCAGCAGCAGGAGGCCCCATTAGCTAAAGTGGTGCTTCAGGTCAAGAACAGTTTCAGGTTAAGTACGGACCCCCGGAACAAATTAAGTACTTAACCCGAGGTACCACTGTATGTTTTAGGTAGTTCTGTCCCTATAATTCCCCGAAGAAAAGCTTCTCGTTGTTTTTTTTACAAAGGTTATTTTAAACATCCTTTTCATTTTATTCTATATCATTTTCTTTTCTGTTTTCTTTTCTCTGTCACTTCTGTTTTCTTCACTTCTCACTTCCCTCTGTGATCGCATAGTCCCATGCCGTGGGTCTCCATTTATGTGATTTTCACCTGTGTCCTCCTTGGAATATCTTGGGGGTGACCAGGGGCCCATTTGCTTGGGGAACACTGTTGTAAAGCCACCCGTAAAATGGGATAAATGTCCCGGAGAGGTTGCAGTTTTTTTGTGGCAATGAGATAATCTTTTCTAGAGTCCCTGCTCTTGGAGTATGGGCAAAGCAAAGACACCACCTTGTGGTAGTTATTATCATTAAATGTGTTTATTAAAAGTGTACATTGCCCTTAATCCACAGAACTCAGGGTGCTGACAACATAAAAATGCAATATAAAAGCACTAAATACATGACAACATGAACAAAAAATAAACAACCCATGCCCCACCCACCAAATAATAACATTATTAATTAAGGCCTATAAACTCACTTTTATAAATGAAAAACTCTGTAAACATTAAAATAAAATGTTCCATTTCTTTAATCTTCAATCCAAATTTTAAGATTAAAAATTTTAATCTATTTGCCAATCTATTTGTCAATTCCTGCTCACGGGAGTCATCTGTTGGGGCCGGCTGCAGCCACGGACGGCTTTTATTTACAATATTTTGTTCAGGTTGGCGCCCATAGGTGCTAAGTCCAGGGGGGCCTGGGGGCCTGGGCACACATATATTTTTTCATGGACCATTTATTGATGTTTCAGTGCATATACATAATATTTACATAGAATTTCATATTTCCTATACAGTGGTACCTAGGGATGCGAACGGGATCCATTCCGGAGCCCTGTTCGCATCCCGAAGCGAACGTAAACTGTGTCTGCTCATGTGCGGGTCACATTTTGCTGCTTCTGCACATGCGCATGACGTCATTTTGAGCGTCTGCACATGCGCACGTGGCAAAACCCGGAAGTAACACGCTCCATTACTTCCGGGTCGCCACAGAGCGCAACCCAAAAATGCTTATCCTGAAGCATATTCATCCCGAGGTATGACTGCACAGTGGTACCTCGGGTTAAGTACTTAATTCATTCCGGAGGTTTGTTCTTAACCTGAAACTGTTCTTAACCTGAAGACCACTTTAGCTAATGGGGCCTCCTCCTGCTGCCGCGCCGCCAAAGCACGATTTCTGTTCTCATCCTGAAGCAAAGTTCTTAATCCGAGGTACTATTTCTGGGTTAGCAGAGTCTGTAACCTGAAGCGTATGTAATCTGAACATATGTAACCCGAGATACCACTGTGGTCATTATCATTATGGAATGGGACATCCCTATTTCCATTGGAGAAATGTTGGAGGGTATGTCTTTGGGCATTTGTGGAAAGCTCTGCCAAGAGGACTATGTCACTGCAAGTCTTTTGAAAAGGTCCTGAAGGCTTGTTTTTTTCTATTGCATTCTCTTGGATTTTTTAATACAGTGGCACCTCAGGTTACATACACTTCAGGTTACATCCGCTTCAGGTTACAGACTCCACTAACCCAGAAATAGTGCTTCAGGTTAAGAACTTTGCTTCAGGATGAGAACAGAAATAACCCAGAAATAGTGCTTCAGGTTAAGAACTTTACTTCCGGATGAGAACAGAAATCGTGCTCTGGCGGCGTGGTGGCAGCGGGAGGCCCCATTAGCTAAAGTGGTGCTTCAGATTAAGAACAGTTTCAGGTTATAAGAAAGGACCTCCAGAACAAATTAAGTACTTAACCTGAGGTACCACTGTACTGTATTTATACATTCACATTTTCTTTTACATTGTAGATCCAAATTTAGTTTTTACTTAGTTATGTCATACATGAGACATATTATCTCTCCATCACTGACAAAGTGACACTAAAAACAAAACAGCATGATCTCCGTCCCCCTCCTCTCCCTGCAGGGGTTATTCCTTATTCCCCCACTCCCAGTTGCCTTGCTCAACCTCCCCTCCCATGTCTCTTCCCTCCCAGGTTCTCTGTTGGGGAAAATGAAAGATCTCCAGGAGAAAGCCCCCCCCCCCATTGAGGAGATCTGGGACCTCCTGCTTTCCCAGGTAAGGATCCCAGAGCAGGGCAGAGAGGCTGGCGGCAACTGGGAAGGGGCTGCCTGTGGGTCTCCAGTTGAGTTGGGCGCCTTGATTTCCTGATGCTCACCAGGCTTGTTTCCTCTCTCTCCCCTGCCCCCTTCCTTCCTCCCCCCCCCCCCCCAGTTTGGGGTGGCTGCAAGCGAGGAGCTCCAGCAGGCCATTACAAAATGCAGCTTGCAGCAGGCCAGGGACCTGGAGTTCCTTCAATCGAAGCAGCAGAGGGGTGTGTCATCCAGGTAAGCTGTGTGAGAAGAGGCGGCTGAGCTCAGGGAAGGGGCCTTCTCAGCTGCTGGCTTGGCACTGTCTCTCTTTTCCCATGGGGGGCGGGGGTGGGCAGGCAGCCTGTCCTCTTCTCCCTGCTGCTCACTCCCTGGGCGCCAGAGTGCAGGAGAACCAGCTAGGTGGTGTCGATTAGGTGACATACTCTAGTTGCATGGCACCCAAATCTCCAGGTGGTGTGAGATTCCAGGGGGTCTGGGGGCTTTCCCTAGGTTTGGTTTCCTTGGAATGAGGGGCAGCCTCCTGTTCTGACAGCAGCCGCCCAGCTGCCCCGAATGAGAAGCCCCATAGCAAGCAGGAGCTGAGCAACAAGACTCACCCCACTTGCTTTGTTGCTTGTGATCCTGGAGGTGGCTGACTCTCTGAGGTGGCTGATCAGGTGGCTGATCCTGGAGGTGGCTGACTCTTTTGAGAGCCAGTGTGGTGTAGTGGTTAAGAGCGGTAGTCACGTAATCTGGGAAACCGGGTTCGTGTCTCCGCTCCTCCACATGCAGCTGCTGGGTGACCTTGGGCCAGTCACACTTCTGTGAAGTCTCTCAGCCCCACTCACCTCACAGAGTGTTTGTTGTGGGGGAGGAAGGGAAAGGAGAATGTTAGCCGCTTTGAGACTCCTGAAGGGGAGTGAAAGGCGGGATATCAAATCCAAACTCTTCTTCTTCTTCTTCTTCTGCTGTCCAGAAACATGTTGTCTGTCTGCTTCCTTCTCTGCCTCTCCCAGGACATCAAGAGCAGCCCCCTGAACGCCACCACCGCCAGCTGACCAATTTCCTGGGATGTGAGCTGCGGCGCCTGGCCAGCTACTCTCTGCTGCTGAATAACACCATCCAGCACACTAATGGTTTGCGCTGGGAGCTGCTTTGGGTTTCAAACTAAAACAAAACCAACTTTGCCCGTGTCTCTCTCTCTATCACCCTCTCGCTCTGCACCTTCTTCGCTCAGGGGCGAGCTGGGAGCACCAGTACCTTTGCCTGGTGCGCAGTGAGTGCAAGGAGATCCTTGAGGACGACCAGGCAGAGCTGAGGCAGGCAGAGAACCACCAACGGCTGCAAGCCTACCAACAGTGCCTGGATGCCCGATCCCTACGCAAGAGCAGCCGCCCACTGGCCAGGCCCCTCCTGGTAAGGTCTCCTCTTTGCCCTCCCCTCCAATCCCTGGCCTTGTCCTGCTCTTCCCCTCCATGAAATGCTGCCTTTTTCTGCCCCTGCTGCGCAGAACCTTGACCTCATGGAGCACCACATAATCCAGGAGGGGCTTCTGCAGCTGCGCATCAGCAAGAAGAAGACTGTGGGTACATGGAAGAAATGACCTCTCGTGCCCAAACACACACACATGGTAGAGACACAGGCCCAGTCACCGGAGTGGGTGGCAGGGGGCAAATTTTGATGGCGGCTGGGCCCCCAGGACGTGGCACCTATGGATGCCAGCTTGAACAAAATATTGTAAATAAAAGCAGAGACAAGGATCCTCACAGCAGTCCTGAGCAGTGGTGCCGGGAGCTCAGGGGCCCAACTTAGACAAGGAGACTTGAATGGAACTTCTGCCTGACCGTATGAGCAGGAATTGATAAACCAACAGCTGTTGGATAAGGAATTGAAGACGAGGAATAAATTGTCAGAGATAAATACATTACATCAACTGCAACAGGGGGGAAACAGGGATGCATCAAGGAACTAGAGCCGGAAGTTAACTTTTTTGTCTTAAATTTGATGTAATTTGGCACTGATTTGTTAAAAATTGGGGGGGGGGGGACCCAATAAATATTGGCCCCAAAGAAGGAACTTCTGCCGTACAAATGGAGTCATCTTCAAGGAGGATAAGATCAACTACTGAATAACACAATAACTTCAGAACACTTTCTTTCTGTTCTGAATTTGTGTTTAGCAAAATAGTTGCTTTCCTTGCTTAAACAGGCCTCTGGGGCTAGCCTCAGGGGGATCCAAACTCCCTTCTGCAACATAGAGTTTTGAGGAGGAAAATAGGCACTTGCCATCTGTGGCTATCGGAACAGGGTGGCGGTTTTTTTGGTGCTCGTATGAGAAGATGCTGTAGAAGACATTTCAGCACAGCTGGTTTTTGCTAGATGTTCCTCTTTTGCAGCAATTCACAGGCCGTGTAACGCTCCACTGCTTCTCCTCCATCTCCTGCAAAAGGGGGAGTCCAATGGAGAGGGGTTAGGTACCCCTGAGAATGTGGGCAGCCGCCACTTGCCCCCATGGGAAACCTCCTGGGGACTTCTTGCTGACAGTGGGAGGGGCCAAGGCCCAAAGGTTAGGCAGCCATGGATGCAGCTCCCACTTCTGCCCTGTTGGCAGACAGGCCAAAAGTCACCCACCCCCACCTCCTCTGTCCACGTGGCCTCTTGTCCCAGCTCAGGAAAGTGGTCCAGCCAGGCAAAGACCCTTAAGTGGAGCGTGGCGTCAATATGGGGGCTTTGAGGGGTCTCTCAAAGACCCCTCCTCCGGCTCTCTCCTCCAGCTGCTTCTTGCTCCAGGGGCAGACATTGCCCTCTGAGGCTTGGGCCAGCTCCTTCTCCCTTGCCTGTGACTCCAGGTGGGCACGGGGTGGTCGAGAACTGAGAAATAGTGGCAAGGGCGGTTGAGGGGTATGGCAATGGAGCTCAAAGTGGAAACCTATTTTGTTTTCTTGGCCTGGCAAGGGGCTGGCAAGGCTGGAGACCCTGCCCCCTACATGCCCGCTGTCCCTCATCCTTTTGACTTTGGTCCTCCCCCACCAACTCACACAAACACACAAAGCTTCCGCTATTGCATCCTCTCAGGCTCTGGGTTTGGACAAAAGATTCAACTCATTGCCCTGCCTCCCACAGCAGAGGCCATGTGCAGATGTTGGAAAGTGTTCAGAGGAGGAAATAGGACTGGAATAGCAAGGGTCTGCCCCCACTTGCATTTCTTTGGCCTGCTAGGACACCCTCTTGCCCGACTCCTCACCTCCAGCCTCTCAAGCTTCCTTGGGATCTTCCTTGGGATTCTCTGGGTCTTTCTTCCTAGCCGCTCCACCTCTGCTAAGAGACAAGGAACCCTCAGTATAAAAAAGGTCAGCCTTTGAGATGCTTCCAGGCTCTTTGCATGCAGGGAGCCTGCTACCCAGGACGTTTCCTAGTCTTGCCTCCTACGGGGCCCAGGAGTTCCCTGGGTGGCCAAGCAACCCCAATGAGTGAGGAACTGATGCCCACCACCCAGCCCTGTTCTCCAGGCCCAAATACCCATTGCACACCTGCTTAAATTCTACCCCAGGCCAGGAAACCTCAGGGAGATGGCACCTGGTGGGGCTGCCTGCAGGGCAGAATGATGGTTTGCCTGCTGGTTTTGGCACCCTCTCCAGATGGTGCAGGCACCTGCCAGGAAAAGCAGGAGGAGGGGAGACAGAGAGATTCTCTTAAAGCCCCAGAGGAGGGGCTTCGATTCGCCAGTTGGAAAGGCAGGCAACCAAAGCGTGACCCCACATTTATTTCAGCAGCGTCTTTCTTCAGGGGGTTCTAACACTATTCTAATCTATCTATCTATCTATCTATAAGACACACATACCTCTACCCTGCTTTTTGACACTTAAGGTATTTATAGCTTGTTTTAAACTGCTTGAATGGTTGTAATTCACCCTGGGAGAAGGGGAGGGGGGAGAATAAGAGGCAAACATCTTACGCTTATATGATCCTTTTGTTAGGGCTGGACATCACCATCAGAGAGACCATCAGTGTGCTGGATGGCGTTATTCAGCAGCAGAGAGTAGCTGGTCAGGTCTGCATCTCAGACTCAAGGAAATCCTTTAGCTGGTCGTGGTGGTATTCAGGGCAGCTCTCGATTTTCTGGGAGAGGCAGAGAAGGAAGCAGACAGACAACATGTTTCTGGACAGCAGAGAGTCAGCCACCTCCAGGATCACAAGCAGCAAAGCAAGTGGGGTGAGTCTTGCTGCTCAGCTCCTGCTTGCTATGGGGCTTCTCCTTCGGGGCAACTGGGCGGCTGCTGTCAGAACAGGAGGCTGCCCCTCATTCCAAGGAAACCAAACCTAGGGAAAACCCCTGGATCCCTTTGGAATCTTGCGCCACCTGGAGATTACGGTAGGGTGCAACAATAGTTTAGCACCCAAGAGCCACAGAAAAGGGTCACCGACCGTTCAAAGTGAATTTGAGTTATTTTGTACCTTGGTAGGTTCAACAAGCCATAGCATGCAAACCACAACTAACACATATGTAAGCATACTTTTTTGCAGACTCGGCGAACCATGAACTTATTATATTTTAAAAATAAGAAGGGTGTATTTGTGGTTATAAAATATTTAAAAAGTAAGCTTTATTAATTATTTAATAAAACACGTCTCAAAACCCTTTTCTGTGGCACTTAATGCCATTTTTAATGCCTTATTTTGAAAGAGACCAAAATTAGCTTTATTTTGATACCAAAATAAGCCCAATTGGTTGAAAAATAAGTGAAACTGGAGTTTTTTTTCTAAACTGACACAGAAATTGCATTAGCCTAAATCATGTGAAAATAGAATTTAAAAAATATTACTCCTGCGCCCAATTTTGGACCAAAAAATATTTTAAAAAATAATTTAAGGCTATCTCATAGGCATCTACACACAAAATTTTTTTTGAAGTAAATCTGAGTTGTGAGAGCATGGTTGAGTATTAAAATCAGGTGATCTGGCGTGGAATGACCCCTAACTGACATCATCTGGCTGGTTCTTCTGCACTCTGGCATTTGCCCAAGGAGTGAACAGCAGGAAGAAGAGGAAAGGCCTCCTGCCTCCTCCCCCAGAATGGGAAAAGAGCCCCCCAGGGAGAGTGCCAAGCCAGCAACTGAGAAGGCCCCTTCCGTGAGCTCAGCCTCCTCTCCTCACGCAGCTTACCTGGATGAAGTGTTGCAAGTGAGCATCCTTCCGCTGCTTGGTCTGCAGGAACTGCAGGGCCCTGGCCTGCTGCAAGCTGAATTTGATGCCGGACTGCTGGTCCTCTTTGCTTGCACCCACGTCAAACTGGGGGTTAGGAAGGAAAGAAAGAAGGGGGCAGGGGAGAGGAAACAAGCCTGGTGAGCATCAGGAAATCCAGGCGCCCAACTCAACTGGAGACCCACAGGCAGCCCCTTCCCAGTTGCCACCAGCCTCTCCGCCATGCTCTGGGATCTTTACCTGGGAAAGCAGGAGGTCCCAGATCTCCTCAATGAGGGGCTGTTTCTCCTGGAGATCCTTCATTTTCCCCAACAGAGAGCCTGGGAGGGGAGGGAAGATACATGGGAGGTGAGGTTGAGCAAGGCAGGGACAGAAGGGGGACAGAAATGGCCTGCTCTGTTTTGAGTGCCACTTGAGTGCTCAGTGGTGGAGAGACAATGTGTCTCATTTATTTATGTCATTTACATCCCGCTTAATGCTCTGAGATCATTACCTGGGAAAGCAGCTTAGGCATTGGTTCAAATTGAAGCTGACCCAGAAACTCCAGAGGGTGCAGAATGCTGCAGCGAGGCTCCTCACGGGGTCTCTGCCATGGGAGCATATTCACCCAGTGCTTTACCAACTGCACTGGCTCCTGGTAGAGTACAGGGTCAGATTTAAGGTGCTGCTTTTGACCTTTAAAGCCCTTCATGGCCTAGGACCCTCGTACCTACGGGACTGCCTCTCCCGGTATGCCCCATGGAGAGCCTCAAGGTCCATAAATAGCAACACCCTAGTGGTCCCGGGCCCTAAAGAAGTTAGATTGGCTTCAACCAGAGCCAGGGCCTTTTCAGCACTGGCTCCGGCCTGGTGGAATGATCTGTCTCATGAGACAAGGGCCCTGCAGGATCTGCTGATAATATCCTGCTCATTGACATTTTAATAAGTACACCTGAAATAGGAAAATATTGATAATCAAAATGTTTTTCCCCTAAAACACAATAGAATGACAATGACTCAAATTCCACGGTGTTGAGTTAGCAATACGAGCATATAAACACTGCCTTGCAGACTCAGACCAATAGTCCACCTAATCTAATATAATCTACCTTGTTCCACAGTGGCGGCTTTCCAGGGGTTTTAGTCTGTTGGTTGCTTCAAGATTCATAGGCAGAAGCCCTGGCCACCTGACACCCATTTGGCATCTTTGATATGTGAGCAGAGAGAATACAGGGGATGGCAAAAGAGAAAATACTGAACACAATCCTATGCACATCAACAGAAACAAAGCGCTGAATTACACTGATACTGAGAGTCAAGACCCACAGTTCAAAGAGTCCCAACAGAGCATAGACTGGCAGAGTGAATGCTATGTCATACATTGATTAGAAATGGGCTTGGACAATTCGCAAAGACCCCCATCACATTTTATGAGCCACAAATGGATACATAAAACTGCAGGAATGGGGAAGCTGTGGCCTTCCAGGTGCTGTCAGACTCCCAACTCCTATCAGACCCAGTTAGCATGGCTAATGTCAAGAGAGGGGATGGGGATGGTGGGAGTTAGAGTCCACAGCATCTGGAGAGGCATAAGATCCCTGACGCAAAGCAAGGACAGTGACCCAGGAATACATTAAACTCTCCCGGTATGCCCCACGGAGGACCTTAAGGTCCATAAATAGCAACACCCTAGAGGTCCTGGGCCCTAAGGAAGTTAGAGATTAGCCTCAAACAGAGCCAGGGCCTTTTCAACACTGGCCCCGGCCTGGTGGAACGCTCTGCCTCATGAGACCAGGGCCCTGCAGGATCTGATTTCTTTCCGCAGGGCCTGTAAGACAGAGTTGTTCCGCCTCGCCTTTGGCTTGGAGCCAATTTGATTCCCTCCCCCTCTTTCTTTTTTCCTTTCTCCTCCTGTGATGAGGCTGCATTATAATGTTTTGATGTTTTAATGTTGTATTTTAATCTTGTTTTTAAGTTGTAATCATTCAACTTGTTTTTTATTATTGGTTGTTAGCTGCCCTGAGCCTGGCTTTGGCTGGGGAGGGCGGGGTATAAATTATTATTATTATTATTATTATTATTATTATTATTATTAAATTGGTTGGTGGAGGGGTAAGTGCCTGCCCCTCCAAGGGAATTCCGTTAAAGGAATCCAGGGGCTTGCCATTCTTTTCGTCCTTGTCCCTGGCATCGGACTTGGGCCGTGCAAGCCACCAGGAGCATGAGGGTGAGAAGTGAGGGGCTGAGGCTCAGCTTCATTTTCTCCCCAAAATTGTTTCCCTCACTGGCTTCAGCTGGAATCCAGAAGTCAGTTCTGTCCCTGGGCAAGGACAGATAGTCAGAACCAATGCCTAAGCAACCACTCACATGTGTGTATTTAAATAAAGTTGTGGCCAAATTCATGCCAAAAACCTTAAACAAAAATTGATGTGTGAAGTGTGAGTTATTTGGGGTGGCCTGGGGAACCTCGACACGCAAAGCAGCTTGGGTGGGAATGCAGCATTTCCCCTGTGTTGTTCACACAGTAAAATATTTCTGAGACCTGAGGTAAGAGCCACAGAAAGACACCCCCCCAGTCACCACCAGCCTCTCTGCCCTGCTCTGTGCCTCCTCCTTCTCCATCCTTGCAGATTACCATATTTTTCACTCTATAAGACATTTTTCCCCTCCTAAAAAGTAAGGGGAAATGTGTGTGTGCATTATGGAGCGAATGCAGGCTGCGCAGCTTTTGCTGAAGCCAGGTCCCTCTTGCTCACCTGGCTTCAGGGATAGCCGTGCCAAGCCTCTTCAGGGCAATGGGAGGAACACTCCCCCTGCCCTGAAGAGGCTTGGCATAGCTATCCCAGAAGCCAGAACAGCAAGAGGGATCGCTGCTTTCGCTGTGCATCTATCCCTCTTGCTGTTCAGACTTTGCTTCGCTGGAGAGGCGCTGCGCAGCTTTCCCTCTCTGCGCAGCACCTCTTCAGTGCTTAAGAGGCGCTGCTCAGAGAGGGAAAGCTGCGCAGCACCCCTTCAGCAAAGCAGGAGGAGAAACGGAGCCCCTTCCATTTCTCATCCCGCTTTGCTGGAGAGGCGATGCGCAGACAGGGAGAAAATATATTTTTTCTTGTTCTCCTCTAAAACTAGGTGCATCTTGTGGTCGGGTGCGTCTTATAGAGCGAAAAATACGGTGGGTGCCTGTCAGCCACACATTTTGAGGGGATTTTGCCTCTCCTCAAGGAAAAACTCACCGAACTCTGTGCCAAGTCACTACAGTGGTACCTCGGGTTAAGTACTTAATTCGTTCCGGAGGTCCGTTCTTAACCTGAAACTGTTCTTAACCTGAAGCACCACTTGGGGTGCCTCCTGCTGCCGCCGCGCCGCAGGAGCACGATTTCTGTTCTCATCCTGAAGCAAAGTTCTTAACCTGAAGCACTATTTCTGGGTTGGTGGAGTCTGTAACCTGAAGCGTATGTAACCTGAAGCGTATGTAACCCGAGGTACCACTGTACAACTTTTTAAATAGACAAAAGGCACCACAAGTTACGTCTCATTTTCCAAAGAGTGCAGAGCGGATCCCCAGGGCTGCTCTCCTACAGATGGCTAACAAAGTCCTTTCCTCCACTTTTCACACTGGACAGCGAGTGACTAATTCTGGCTACTCATCAGGGCCAGGATAAAGTCCTGACCAGCCACCCAGGGCCATGATGCCAAATTACCCTGATGTTTTCTATATCAAGCCTCCCCCAAATGGTGGTGCCTTCCAGATGTTGCTATGGGACTCCAACTCCCCTCCTCTCCCTCCCCCTGCCCCCCTGGCCTGCTATCTGGGGCTGGTGGGAGTTGGGAAACTGATTCAAGATGCCGGAAATGTACCTGAGGCAGAGAGTCATTCTGCTCCAGTTTTGATGCTAAACTAATGTTAGCAGGCATCCCCGGTTCCCAGTGACAAACCAGTCCCCATACAAAATCCATTGAGGTTGAAAAGTGTCCTCGGATTCATTGAAAAAAATCTGGTAACCTTACGGTAAACCGAAAAGGGAAACTCGGATAATTCACCAGAAAAACTCCCTGGGGAAATTGCTGGCTCACGTAATAACCAGCGTGAGATTTAAAAAGGTCACATGACCAAAGAGCATCTTTAAAAACTGGTCATGTGGCTGGGGCATGAATCTTCAGGATGCCTCCCCTATTGCCCATGACTTTGCCAGCGCCACATTGTGCCATGGGGCTGGAAGACAGAAGATGTCCACAAAGTCAGTTAATCCGAAGGGCTTTCAACTGTTCCAACTGACTTTCAACTGACTAAGGAGCCTTTCCAAAAACTCAAATGGTCTCCTAGGAAACGGAATTCCGCAGCAGGATTCCGCCGCCGGTTGTGATGTCAGAGAATTAAGAATGCGGCAGCTATACTGGTGACTGGGAATGGCCGCCAAGACCATATAACACTGGTCTTGAAAGACCTACACTGGCTTCTAGTAGGTTCCCAAGCACAATTCAGTGTTGGTGCTGGCCTTTAAAGCCCTAAACGGCCTCGGTCCAGTATATCTGAAGGAGCGTCTCCACCCCCATCGTTCTATCCGGACACTGAGGTCCAGCGCCGAGGGCCTTCTGGCGGTTCCCTCACTGCGAGAAGCCAAGTTACAGGGAACCAGGCAGAGGGCCTTCTCGGTAGTGGCGCCCTCCCTTGGAATGCCTTCCCACCAGATGTCAAAGAGAACAACTACCAGACTTTTAGAAGACATCTGAAGGGAGCCCTGTTTAGGGAAGCTTTTAATGTTTGATGTATTACAGTATTTTAATATTTTTTTGGAAGCCGCCCAGAGTGGCTGGGGAAAACCAGCCAGATGGGCAGGGTATAAATAATAAATTATTATTATTATAAGGGAGAGCTATCAGCATGTTTGTGGAACCCAAAAGTTTGCAGAAGTGCAAAAAAAAGCTTTAAAAATAAAACACCTAAGGGGCCGTCTTTCCTGGCCCCAAATAGCCCACACAGGACTGAATACACACAGCTGCGCCGCCACAGACTGCACAAAAGTCTTCCCCAACATGGTGCCCTCTAGATCTTTTCAACAACTCCCATCAGACCCAGCCGAAACATGTCGAGGGCACCAAGTTGGAGAGAGCTGCTGTAGAGTGACAGGAAAGAAAAAAACAACAACTGTGGGATGGGGAAAGCACTCAGACAGGGGAAACACTGCAACATTTTGTTGCAGATTTGTTTCTTCTACTTTCCAGCACTTTGCTCTGGTGGGTAAGGATTTACATACCCAAAGAGAGATGTCAGCAGCTTTGGTTGTCCATATTTGTTGTGCCCACACACAACAAATAGGGTGTGTACAGGCATGTAAACATGCGTGCCTATTTAAGTGTGTACAGGCATGTAAACATGTGCCTCTGTGCGTCCAGGTTTGTACAGGTTAGGTAATGCGAGTTGAAAGCAACAGCGTTCTTGTGCAGTCATATGTGAATATTGTGGCACCGTCCACATGATCTTCGCTTCATCGTGCAAGCCCACATTTGTGCACCTCCTTGTGCATGTGTGTGTGTGATCCCTGTTCCATTTATGCCCCTCCTGGATCCCAGCCGTTGGTTAGGAAAGCTTCCAGTCCCTTCTCGGGGGCTATATTTTCGTCTCACTTTTATTATATTTATCTTTGTTTTTCCTAGCGGCCGCAGAAGTTATTTTAAATTTTTTCAGGATATTAAATAAACGCTGTGGCTGGGGGGGCAGGGGCCCAGAAAACCTAAAATTCCTGCCCCATCAGAAAGAGAGAGAGCGAGAGAGCGAGAGCGCACAGGAAGGGCTCGATAGGAGCCGTGTCTATTTAGATGGAGCCTTAGCCTTGAAGAGATCAGAAGCACCACAAGCCTGGCTCGAGTTCTCTGGTGTCTGGACACAAACATAGGCAAAAGGCAGGCGGGAAGAGTGTGGAGTCAAAGGGAACACACAGTATGTGCCTGGCTGAGAGATGATGATGAATCAGAGGCGTGACCCTTTCCCCTAGTCAGATAACACCATTAGGAAGCTAGTACCGAAAACTGCTAATTATTTAGCATCCAGTGTGTGCCAGGTGGTATACTGTATATTGTATATGCAATATACAGAAATGATGCGCTCCCATTCCAGAGGGTTATATAGTCTGTGTTGGAAGAACTGGGAAGGAGGTCAAGGGGTAGTCAGTGGGGAGGAGTGGGGCAGGAAGTGGTGCAGACTCCCTTTCCCCAGGGAGGCAAAGTTTTCAGAAGCTTGGAGGATTAGTGGCTGGTCAGAAGCAACACCAGGCTGGGGTCAAATGAGATGCACGGCTGCTGCCTAAAATAGCAGCTGCTTGACTCGCTCCACCACCACCCAAACTGCAACATCTAGTAAATTTTACCTGTCTCCTGGTGTCCCAGGGTTCCACATTTTTCCACCCGAAAGCAGGAGCAGCCAGATATGTGGGGAGGAATGCTAGGTCGTCACAGGCAAAGGCAAACTTCTTGTTATTGTTATGGGAGTGGAAGCAGGAGACAGACTGCCATACAGATAGGTGTGCAAGGTAAGAAAAGGTAAGAAAAGGAAGTCTCTAAAAGTTATTAGTCCATCTTGCCCAAGGCCATCCCCTACGGTGGTCTGGAAAGGGCTTCCAAGCCTGCCTCCCTCCCTTAGAGCCATCTGCCTCCGTCTGTTTCAGACCATCTGGAGATATTTGACAACTGGGGTTTCCAGTTTTTGCTTTCCAAATTGTTATAGGAATTCTAAGGTCCCAAATATAAAATAAACACTCATAAATGTACAAGGCAAACATATACATAAGCATGTGGACTGCACGTCTGAGAGGAGTCCTGAAGCCATTTTGACTCTCAAATTGACCTCAAATATTTCTCTGCAAGGAGGAAGGAAATGGGAAAGCCTCCCATCTTTTGCTTACCTGTCTTCAGGCTATATTTGTGTATAAATAGGGTGAGCCTGTGACCTGGATTCGGGAATTAAAGTATTTACCATCACAAAAGAATGGCCAGGCTGCCCAGGTAAAGCAATCAGTGACCATTATCACGTATCCTGGCAGACAGGTTTCCTGCTGTAGACAGCCTCCTGTGATGTATTTCTGCTGTAGACCCGCCTCCTTCTGTGATATATGTATGATGTTTTGGGGGGTGGTCTTGGACTACAGGGTGGGCAATTTCAAGAGCCCATATAAGGGCTTGCGCACCATTGTTCTGGGTTCCTCCTCCCTCCTGCGTGTGGTGAGTGGAGCCACTGTTGCAACAGTTTAATAAAGATCAGGCTTACTAGCTGCTTTGCTTCTCAATATTCTCTGGTTGGCCTCTGTTATTTTCTCCTACCAATAGGGAACCCACTTAAGGACTCTATATGGGCTCTTGGATACCCCATAAGGGGAAAGGAGCAGTGTTTTCTTATAACAAAATGGATTCTGGTATCTCATGTTGAGTGTTTTCCCCATGGATGGGGAACCAACAGTGTTTGTTTAAAAATTAGCAACCAACAACTTAATTTGACAGAGTTTTTCTAAGCATGCATACCCAAATCGTTCTGTTTCTAAAATGTGTATCATTTAAAAAACAGAACAGTGGTACCTCGGATTAAGTACTTAATTCGTTCCGGAGGTCCGTTCTTAACCTGAAACTGTTCTTAACCTGAAGACCACTTTAGCTAACGGGGCCTCCTGCTGCTGCCGCACCGGCAGAGCACCATTTCTGTTCTCATCCTGAGGAAAAGTTCTTAACCCGAGGTAATATTTCTGGGTTAGTGGAGTCTGTAACCTGAAGTGTATGTAACCTGAAGCGTATGTAACCCGAGGTACCACTGTATTCCACAACAGCTTTCAATAACAGAAACATCCCAAGGCTGTGAACATGCCACCAGCTTAAAACATAGATGATGCTTTTTTCAATCTTTGATTGAACCTGGTTTTGGGGGTAAAGGGAAGCATCAAAACACAGCATTCTATGAGAAATTGTGGAATGGATACATATGATTGATATGGAATGTGGCTAATGTCATTTGTGCACTGCTTCCCGAGAGAGCAGTGGGCGCAAACGGGATGCAGAGTAAACAGAAGGATGTACACACCTCCAGTTGCCTGCAAGCATATAAAAATTGGAGTCATAGCTATTTAGAGAAGCTGTAATCCGGAAGAAGGAGAAGCTATAATCTGGAAGGAGAAATCTTTTCTTTCTTTTTAAGACAGACCACCTTGCAACACTAAGTTTTCAAAGGCTGCACCGCAAAAATCAGAAAAGTGCAAAATCAAAAGGATTGCTACATTCCAATCCACACATTAGTTTGGGAGGTGAAAGCTGGTCAGCGCACTTTGAAATACGGACCGATCAACTTCCTCAAGTATGCCTTATTTTAATATGTTTCAACTGCCAATAACTTTCTTGCCACATTCAGAGAAGTATAAATAAAACCAGTGTATAACTACCGTATTTTTCGCTCTATAAGACGCACCAGACCACAAGACGCACCTAGTTTTTGGAGGAGGAAAACAAGAAAAAAAATATTCTGAATCTCAGAAGCCAGAACAGCAAGAGGGATTGCTGCGCAGTGAAAGCAGCAATCCCTCTTGCTGTTCTGGCTTCTGGGATAGCTGCGCAGCCTGCATTCGCTCCATAAGACGCACACACATTTCCCCTTACTTTTTAGGAGGGAAAAAGTGAGTCTTATAGAGCAAAAAATACGGTAAGTTCCCATCTGCACCTTGGTCTGCAAGGTGTGGACCAGGTCCGTTCATATTGGAATTCACAAAGATTTACCGGTAATTTCACAAGCATCCTTAGCTAGCACTCATAGTTAAAAGTGATCCCCTTTCAAAAGGTATTGGAACATTGGTGGCAAGATGATACCCTCTTTCTCTTACCAACTTTCACTCCTTCCTCCTGAAAATTCTTTTTGCTAGGTGAATTTATTCTTATATCTGTTCCAATCATTGCCGGATTTACGTATAAGCTAAACAAGCTATAGGTTAGGGCCCCACTCTCTTGGGCCCCCCCAAAAAAAACTAAAGAAAAAAAATTGGATGTACATTTCCAAAATATAAGATAAAAACCAAATTAAAAAACCTACATACAACAACAGTGTTTTGTTTGAGTAGGCTCCTATGATGTAAATAATGGGCCCCGCCTGCTGGCCTGCTCCCTAAAATATCACTGGTTCGCTCATTTCTATATATAGGGCAGTGTTTCCCAAACTTTTTTGGGCAACGGCACACCTGTTTACTGAAAAAAATCTCGCGGCACACCACCATTAAAGCCCCGCCCCGTGACGTCAGCGCGCAGCGTCACGCCGGGAGGGACGCACGAAAGTGAAAGTTTTTTCCCTCCCCCTTGCCGGGGAACCTCCAAGCTTTGGGGGTGGGAGGAGGCAGCAGAGCGAGGGACTGAGGGACGGCGGCAACTGAGGCGGCGGCGGCTGTTGTGGTGGTGGCGGCGATAGCGGGCGGAGGAGGGGGCGGCGGCGGGGCTTGAGGAGCCGTCGCCGGGAGTTGCTGCTGCTGTTGTTGCTGCTGCTGCCCGGACATGCCGGCCTCCTCCTCCTCCGCTGTCTCGCGCTCCTCACTTTTGCACGCGCTGCCCCGCCGCTCGGCACCACCACCGCGGAGCCGCCCCCGGCTCGACGCGGATCCTCGCCGCCGCCGCCTCTCACCGCCCGACTCGCCCGCCTCCCTCCCACGGCACACCAGCCAATGTCTCACGGCACAGTAGTGTGCCGCGGAACACCGGTTGGGAAACACTGATATAGGGTACCTACATTCTGCATGGACTGGTTGCATGGCAACACGTGCAAATGGCTTTAGATACCTATTAGGTCCATAAATTACCATATAGCATATATTCAAAACAAAAAACAGCGACAATTTGTTGTTAACAAAGGACAGGTGGACATATAAAGGGCCCCATTACCTTCAGTAGCTTAGGACCTCGTCAAACCTAAATCGGGCCCTGGTTCCGATGTAATTGCATATTAACTGAACATATCATTCCTTATCACCAACGGGATTTTGGATAATGAACCTCCTTTTGTTTCATGGAGTAAAATGTGTGAAATCTGGAAAAAAAGAAAAGCCACATTCTTTTCACTGTCATTCCAGTGACACACCAGAATGAAATTATTCCGACAGGCAATGGCAGAGATTGAACACTCACGCATTTCTCAAAGATAGATAGCACTGCTGCTTTCTCCCTCCCAGCCCCTTTTTTCTGCCAAGCTACCACAAAAAGCCAAGGAATGAACTGCAAAGCATTCGAGAAAGGGAACCACTTCATAGGCAGTTGCCTTGGACCTTGGGCAAAGACCTCCCCTCTCCCCCGGCTGCCACCCACAACAGCCACTCAGGCGAGTGTGGTTAGTGGAAGAGTCTACACACCATCAAAACACACCGAATGGTCCGATTAAAGGACGACCTCCCAGAAAGTCAATCACGAATCATCATCCACATAAATTGGGCAGGGAGCCACGAGTTTCTCCCTCCTTCACTCCCAACCCCTCTGCGCAGGCCTGTTCTTTGGAAGAGCCAAGGTTCCTCATGCCTAGGAAAAAAACAAAATGAAGGGAAGGGTGAACGAGAGATTTAGAGAAAAGCTTTGAAGACTTTGCCTGAGTTTTGGTTCCCCTCAGCTCACCAGCTTCACAAATTACCAAGAGTAAAAAAGAAGAAGAAGAAGGGTTTGTGTGGATGTTCTTTATTAACCTTGAGGGAAGATTTCTAAAAGAATGAACTGCCCTGGAAAATGTAAGGAGCCGCAAGCAGGCGAGGACGGGCCAAATTAAGCATTGTGAGTTTGATCCAGATTGAGGCTACAATCCTAAACCTTGGAGTAAAGGTAAAGGTACCCCTGACCATTAGGTCCAGTCGTGGACCACTCTGGGGTTGCAGCGCTCATCTCGCTTTACTGGCCGAGGGAGCCGGCGTTGGTCCGCAGACAGTTTTTCCGGGTCATGTGGCCAGCATGACTAAGCTGCTTCTGGCGAAACCAGAGCAGCGCACGGAAACGCTGTTTACCTTCCCGCCAGAGTGGTACCTATTTATCTACTTGCACTTTGACGTGCTTTTGAACTGCTAGGTTGGCAGGAGCAGGGACTGAGCAACGGGAGCTCACCCCATTGCGGGGATTTGAACCTTCTGATCAGCAAACCCTAGGTTCTGTGGTTTAGACCACAGCGCTATCTGCGTCCCACCTAAACCTTGGAGTAAGCCTCACCAACTCCAACAGGACTTACTTCTGGGTAGACATGATTGCAGGAAGACTGCAGGAAACTTCCGTGAGTCTGCAGAAATAATTCTGGGGGGACGGGGCAAGATCCATGACTTTCAATTTACGGGTTGTTGACCTATGACTGAACCCCACATACCATCACATGATGCTGAAGAGAAGCATCGAACAACAGTGGTGATTTACTGCATTGTGTGGTTTTGTACATTTCAGAACTAAATTCTGCCAAAGTGATTTACTTGCCCCTGTAACAATAACAGAGTACAACACTAGAAAGACATACAGCTTTCATTTGTCCACTGAACAACAATACTGTAGAACTCTAGTCTAAACTAAATTAAACCTCTCTAAGGCTGAATTCCAGATATTTTACACCAAACCTGCCTTGGTTGCGGTGAGTGCCAGAAACAGGGTCTGAAACCAGTCAGATTCTTCTAAGCCTTGCCTATCTGCAACAAAAAGGAAAATATAACACAAAACGGACCACTCTTTAAACGGAAACGGGTGTCTTTGAGGGCGTTGGTCAAAATGGTCACTAACTTACAGTATATACATTTCTCCTTGGAATAATTGTTCTTCAACTTTTCTCTCCAAACACAAGCAAGACAATTGATCCTCACTTCTTCACCCTATAGTGGCTTTTTAAACTAATAATAATGCTTTTATCTTTTCTACCCCGCCCATTTGGCTGGGTTTCCCCAGCCACTCTTGCTACCCTAAGAGTTTTAACTGACGGGTGCCATAGAAACATTCTAAAAAGTTACGTAAATAAATTTTACAAAATATAATTTATTAAGGCTATATGTTTTGCCCACTGCAGCTGTGGATGGAGAGGTGATTTCGCACGTGGCCATCCCAGTGCCGCGCTCTCAGAAATAAAAAATAGGGCCTACAGCCATGAAAACCCCCACTCATAGCTTCACTAAAACAGACCTTAAGGTGAGGTCTCTCGCCTGTAGTAGTTAAGGACAAAACTGGGTGTCTTCTGGAAATCTGTGAGTGGATCTCTTGTCTCTTTTAAAATTTATTTTAAAAGTAGTAACAGAGCATTAAGAATTATGATGGGTAGGTTTTCCTGATCTGAATCCTTTCCCCACCCATCCCAGCTGCTCTTTGCCCCATTACAGTAAACATGTTGTTGTTGTTGTTTAGTTGTTTAGTCGTGTCCGACTCTTCGTGACCCCCTGGACCAGAGCACGCCAGGCACTTCTGTCTTCCACTGCCTCCCACAGTTTAGTCAAACTCATGCTGGTAGCTTCAAGAACACTGTCCAACCATCTCGTCCTCTGTTGTCCCCTTCTCCTTGTGCCCTCCATCTTTCCCAACATCAGAGTCTTTTCCAGGGAGTCTTCTCTTCTCATGAGGTGGCCAAAGTATTGGAGCCTCAGCTTCACGATCTGTCCTTCCAGTGAGCACTCAGGGCTGATTTCCTTAAGAATGGAGAGGTTTGATCTTCTTGCAGTCCATGGGACTCTCAAGAGTCTCCTACAGCACCAGAATTCAAAAGCATCAATTCTTCGGCGATCAGCCTTCTTTATGGTCCAGCTCTTACTTCCATACATCACTACTGGGAAAACCATGGCTTGAACTATACGGACCTTTGTTGGCAAGGTGATGTCTCTACTTTACTTTTACAGTAAACATACAGGTATATTATTGCTATATCTGTATTGTTGCTCCACTCTCACTGCACTTAAACAGGGACAGAGTAAAGCAGGGATGGAAAGACACTGAGGAGCTTGGTTGTTGTTTTTTAGACGAACCAGATTTAACAAGGAAAAGGTGGTACAATGCATAAGCTAACACCAAAAAGTTAACACAACAGATCCTTTCTGAACTCACTTTTCACTGCACTCAAACTTTTTTTAACTGCCAGTGTCACCCCCTGCTCATTCTACTCAAACCTCTGCCATTGTTTAAAATCTACACTTTTTAACACTTTGACCTCATTAATTATCGCAGACAAACACATACCTGCTGATACAATATGCATGTTTTTTTTAAAAAAAACCTTAAATGCTGAGTTAAGCAGAAACACACTTAACATCATCAGGTCAAGTGTTGTTTGGCACTTAGCCAGAATCTAAAGATATATGAATATTATTATTCAGGAAAGTTTTTAATGTGTGACATTCTAATGTATTTTTAATCTTTGTTGGAAGGCGCCCAGAGTGGCTGGGGGAACCCAGCCAGATGGACGGGGTACAAAGAAATTATTATTATTATTATTATTATTATTATTATTATTATTATTATTATTATGTCACCTGAAGGTATGATTGAGAGTAGATCTCATGTTCAAAAGGGGTCTGCTGTGGAAACTAGTGTCCTGTGTTCAATCCTAGCTCAGATTGTAATCTCAAATAGCTCAATACAAATCCCAAACAGCCACAATTTGTTAACAAAAAACATGAGCGCTCCCTCTGTCATTGTAACATGCAGTATTATTCAGCCTGTGTCATTACTGTGACATCATCACACCGGGTGTTTTCCTGTCTGACATCATAAACAACTGCTGGGCAGTGCTGAAGGCACTTCTAGACTAGCTGTTTCTTGAGCATTCAGGTGGATAACGTTTCGGGGGGGGGGGGGATTGCACAAAGGTTATGTGACGTCACCTATTTACAGAGCATGGGCATTAATAAAAAGTGCATAACTCACTAGCATCTTTGAGATTTGGTCGCTCATCTCCAGTGCAATTTTCTGTCACTTTTCCTTATCGAATCGACATTTTTTGCAGCTAGCAGAGGGACGGGAGGATTGCACCAGAAATTGTGGAATGGCAATGTCATGTACTGAGTTGAATAGGATCCAAAAAGCAGCAGTCTGATTGGTCCTAGAACAATAGGATTCAGAATGCAGCAGTCTGATTGGTCCTAGAACAATAGGGTCCAGAATGCAGCAGTCTGATTGGTCGAAGAACAATGCAGCAGTATGATTGGTCCGCAGGAGCCACCCAATCCAGCTCCAGGTGGAAGTGAATCCGCAACCTGATTGGCCTACAGGAGAATCCCAGAATTAGCCAACCACGTGCGACCCATTTTGTAAATAATGTATATAAAGCAGATATTGTGGGGGAACATTCATTCCTCACTACTGTACTATGAGCTGAATAAAGAGCATGAAATCCACTCTCGACTTTGAGTATATTTCAGGCAACCAATGGAAAAGGGTGGCAGTGGGGAGAGAGAGAGAGAGAGAGATAACAAACAACCATTTTTGTGTGCAAATAAACATCTGGAGGAGTCCAAGCTCAAAGCGTAATGCCATAACGGTGCTATGACCTAGCAGAGGAAGAAGGAGAGAAGAATTTGATGCCTGTCATCAGCATCAGGGCATCCCCCAGGGAATCCTATCGCCAGTCAGGAGCAGCAGTTGTAACCATTTGCATGTGTCTCGCCGCTGCAGCCTAGCCAGCGTTGCAGTTGCTCCCACCCGCCCCTGCCCGCTCCCTCTTCTGTGTTTGTACTGGCAGAAAGAGATGCTGATGAATTGAAGGCCTCTCTCTCTCTTTTTTAATCTTTCAGAAACCAAAAAAGCCCCAAACTGAAACTCCCACAGATCAAAGGGCTGGCTGGAGCCCAAGGCGCTGTGAAGAGCCGGCCTGCGGCAAAATTTGCTTGGCACAGCTCAGCCCCTATGGAGCCACCCAGCACACAAGCTTGACTTTGGAGGAGGCCTTGAAAAACTTAGCCAAGGATGGGGAAGGGGGCGCACGTCACATTTCCAGAGATGTTGCACCCCATCTACCAGGTACGTGGCAGAGACCATTCAGCCTCTGAATTTAACGTTTGCAATTCATACGTAACACTGCAGGGGGTTCAAAGTACTCATTCAATCTGCACGATAACCCTGAAAGGTAGGCCAGCTTAGAATAAATAATAATAATAATAATAATAATAATAATAATAATAATAATAATAATTTATTATTTATTATTTATTATTTATACCCCGCCCATCTGGCTGGGCTTCCCCAGCCACTCTGGGCGGCTTCCAAAAAATATTAAAATACCGTTGTAAAATAATATGGTGGGTGGGAGTCTGAGAGAGAGAGATACAGTGGTACCTTGGGTTACATATGCTTTGGGTTACATACACTTCAGGTTACAGACTCTGCTAACCCAGAAATAGTACCTCGGGTTAAAAACTTTGCTTCAGGATGAGAACAGAAATCGTGCAGCGGCGGCACAGCAGCAGCAGGAGGCCCCATTAGCTAAAGTGGTGCTTCAAGTTAAGAAAAGTTTCAGGTTAAGAACAGACCTCCAGAACGAATTAAGTACTTAACCTGAGGTACCACTGTACTCTATTGGAATTCAGTATACGCCACTGGGTGGCGCTGTGGCCTAAACCACAGAGCCTAGGACTTGCCGATCAGAATGTCGGAGGTTCGAATCCCCACGACGGGGTGAGCTCCCGTTGCTCGGTCCCTGCTCCTGCCAACCTTGCAGTTCGAAAGGACGTCAGAGTGCAAGTAAATAAATATGTACCGCTCTGGTGGGAAGGTAAACGGCGTTTCCGTGTGCTGCTCTTGTTCGCCAGAAGCGGCTTAGTCATGCTGGCCACCTGACCCAGAATCTGTCTGCGGACAAACGCCAGCTCCCTCGGCCAGTAAAGCGAGATGAGCGCCGCAACCCCAGAGTCGTCTGCAACTGGACTTAACGGTCAGGGGTCCCTTTACCTTTAAACACCACCTTATAAGGCCATAACAACAGGAGCTTATGTGGGGGTGGGGTGGGGGGGTGGGAATGAATTAAAAATGGGAGCTTCATGGTTCACAGCAGACCTTCCAAGTTTCCCTATTTTCCAGGGGCAGTCCCGTCCCGGGACCCAGCTATACAGCTGCAAATAAAATGTTTTCAATGTGTTGTGAAGCGCAACATGCAAATGCGACACTAGATAGCGACAGTGAGCTATGCCAAATTCAATGTCTTTTTCAAAACCTTTTATATTTTAATATTTTAATGTTTCAATATTTTAATGTTGTATTTTAATTTTGTTTTTAAGTTGTAATCTTTCAACTTGTTTTTATTATTGCTTGTAAGCCGCCCTGAGCTCGGCCTTGGCTGGGGAGGGCGGGATATAAATAAATTATTATTATTATTATTATTATTATTATTATTATTATTATTATTATTATTAAAATTCCACAGCATGTTTTTTAAGTGTGTAGATTCCATCTAGTTTCTGATTTGATCCCGGAATGCCCCACTCTTCCTTAGAACGTCCCTATTTTCAACTGTGAAATATTGGTGTGTATGGAGATATGTGAGCCAAGGAGATAAGTAACTATACAACATTTAGAAGACATCTGAAGGCAGCCCTGTATAGGGAAGTGGGTTTTTTTTAAATATTTAACGTTTTATTATGTTTTTATATATGTTGGAAGCCTTCCGGAGTGGCTGAGGAAACCCAGTCAGATGGGTGGGGTATAAATTAATTAATTAATTAATTAATTAATTAATTATAATTATAATAATATTTGCATACCGCCATATACCCACCTCAGGGTGGTTTACAGCATATTTGTGATAAGTAGGAAGGTCCATTCTCCTGGCGTATGTAAGCAAAGTGGGTTTTAGGGGATGTAGCAACTCTCTTCCCAAGCAAATACACAAAATACTTCTCCACAGACAGCAGTGCTAATCTTTACTGTGCCTTTTTTTGGAACTGTATTCTGAATGCCTTTCTTTCAGAAATGTAACTCTATGCCTTTCGGCCGCCTCTGAATTTGTAAATGTAACGGCAGGATCTCTAGCTTGAGGTCTGGCAATAAGATTTTATGAGGAAAAGCCAAATAAACTGGGTACGTTTGTCCTAAAGAAAATGTTTTTTGTTTGGTTGTTGCTTTTTACTCTATCTATAGCTCAGCTCTTTCCATAAAATGAGGTCACAGCCTCACAGAAAACAAGTGCAGAACAATAAAATATCCATTAAAGTGATACAATCAGCAATATTTCCAAACAAAATGAAAGCATAAACAACAGCACATTTAAAAACAACAAAAACAACAACAACAAAACACTCGTATTATATTATTGCAAAGGATTTTGGGTAGAAAGAATAATAGAATTATAGAGTTGGAATGGACCATATTATAATTATTTAGTCCAACCCCTTGCAATGCAGAAATCTTACACTGAGAAAGGAGGTATCTTATCTCGCTGGAGGTAGTTCCGCAAGTGATACGTTGCTATAAAAAAAAACGCCTTGCATTTTGTAGCTTCCATCTTAAGCTTTGAGGCACGAGGCATGTGGAAATTTGATATGAAGGGAGAGGGAATATGCTAGCAGCGTTCAGAGATTTGAAACAGGCCAGAGGGAAGAGGGGAAAGAGAGAGAGAGTAAAATACAGAGAGGGAGATGTAGGAGAAACATTAGGATAAAAAGCATAGCAGTACCCCCCACCCACCCTGCCTATTGGTATTTACCGTATTTTTTGCTCTATAAGACTCACTATTTCCCTCCTAAAAAGTAAGGGGAAATGTGTGTGTGTGTTATGGAGCGAATGCAGGCTGCGCAGCTATCCCAGAAGCCAGAACAGCAAGAGGGATTGCTGCTTTCACTGCGCAGCGATCCCTCTTGTTGTTCTGGCTTCTGAGATTCAGAATATTTTTTTTCTTGTTTTCCTCCTCCAAAAACTAGATGCGTCTTGTGGTCTGGTGCGTCTTATAGAGTGAAAAATACGGTATATATTTATTTAAAAGGAGTGGAGAACCTCTGACCTGGGGGCCGAATATGGTCTTTCAAGCCTCATTATCTGGCACTCTGGGCTCTTCTCTGGGCCTCACCCCTCGCCAGTCCTGCTTTGCACCATCTTTTCCCTGACAGGCCTCAAATTCCAAGTGCCTCCAGAGTCCAGGCAGCTCCATAGCCTGACTTGGTATAAAGTAAGAACCTTTTAATGAGGGCGAAAGAGGAGAGCACAAAATATGGTTTGAAGCTCAACATCAAAAAAATGAAGATCATGGCCACTGGTCCCATCACCTCCTGGCAAATAGATGGGGAAGAAGTGGAGGCAGTGAGAGACTTTACTTTCTTGGGCTCCATGATCACTGCAGATGGTGACAGCAGTCACGAAATTAAAAGACGCCTGCTTCTTCGGAGAAAGGCGATGACAAACCTAGACAGCATCTTAAAAAGCAGAGACATCACCTTGCCAATAAAGGTCCGTTTATTTAAAGCTATGGTTTTCCCAGTAGTGATGTATGGAAGTGAGAGCTGGACCATAAAGAAGGCTGATCGCTGAAGAATTGATGCTTTTGAATTATGGTGCTGGTGTAGCACCCTGCTTGTGGTTAACGCTTAGCTGGAATGAAATATTCAACGCAGCAATAGAGAATTTAAAATAATTATTTATTTGTCAGACAAATAAATGAGAGGCACAGTGGTATATGGTTACCAAGCTCTGGCCTGGCCTCCTGCCATTATGGCCAGCACTTATATTCCCTTAATCCAGCCCCCTTTGCTCCTCCTTGGGCTGCCTCTGTCCAATCAGCCTGGTTGGATTTCCTATTGGCTGATTGCTATAACCAATCACAAAAAGATACACCCATATCCTTCTGTCCTTATAAGGAACACAAACAGCTATATATTGTTACATCTATAAATGACAAATAAGTAGTAATATATCTTACATGTGTCTCAACAAGGAATCTTAATTACCAGCTCACCTCTTGCCCTTCCTGCCCTATTGCCTTCTAAAACAAATGGTTAATCTTAAATTTTTATCTTAAACATATGTCAAGGATCTTGAGTTTCACATCAACATTGAAAGATATCCTTCATTTGAAGGTTTCTAAACAAATGTCTGGCAGCTAATATATCAGGACAGCATTTGATGGCGTCTTCTTGTCTGGCAAGAGGCTGGACTGGTGGCTGACTTAATTTCAAGATAAATACAACTCTTCTAGCATTTGTTAAATCCTTTGCATAATTACATTTAAGCCAATATATTTAAGCTAATATATTTCATACATTATCATAGGTAACCTTTTAAAAGAATAAAGCTTCTTAAAGTAGAAAGGAAGGAACTCAGTAAAAAAACAGTTTTTAAAGAAGGCTCTTTAGTTTACATCTTCCCCCCCTTCTCCAGCCAGTTGCTTTGTTTCCATTAGCTCTTCCCAAACTCTCTCAGTTTAAGAAAGAAACAGTTTTAAAAAGACTTCCCCAAAAAGCCTCTCTTTCTCTGTCAGCTAGATGTTTTTTCTCCCATTTACCTCTGGCCTTAGAAAATACAGCTCAAGGTTTTAAAAGAGGCCCATGGTATCATTTTACTATTTGCCCATTCCTAATTATATTTATCTCTGCCTTTGTTATCTTCTGTAACATGTAGGGTCAATGTCCTGCTCTTAGTCTGTAATTTCAGCTTTTACGACTTTGAGAATTGCTTTCTGCTATCAATCAAAAAGGGGGCCCCTTGTCTTAGGAGAATGGCCAAGGTTTTCTCTGCCTGGCATTGAAACATTTGAAAATCTACTTTTGAAAATCTAAGCCCTCTTTAATATACAAGTCCTGATCAAACATTAATAAAATGCAGGCTTATGCCTGATGCCTCATTCCCCCCTTTCAAGCTCAAGGACCTTCATCCCAAGTGTCCTTGATAGCTTGACCTTCATCATGTTCCTGAGGTAAAGCTCTATATAGGGCCATGATATGAGGTAGAGTTTCATTTGAAACCATCTTGCTAATTGTACTTCTAAAACATGAGATGATACATGGCATCATACATAAAACCATTACCACTACTGTCAAGAAAAACAAGCAAGACAATAGTATCCCTTTGAGTCCTGTGACATTAGGTAACCAATTGGTGAGCCATCCCATATCCCATCCTTCCCATGTTTGTACTGGGACATGTGCTATATTCTCCATCTTTGTGGCCAACACACGGATTGCCTCACCATTATCTGAAATGTTAAAGCAACAGGCATTCCCTGTCAAGTTCAAGACTCCACATAGGCCTCCCTGCTTGGCAAGTACATAATCCATTCCCATTTTCAGCTGCAAAATGGCGGCTCTACTTTCATCCAATTGTTGTGCAATAAGTCTCAAACTCCGGGCCGTTGCATTGGTTACAAGTTCCACTACTGCTTGCAATCGAATTATTCTGTTTAGATTATAAATAGGATCCCGTGCCCCTTGTATGAGCTCACCAGGATTCCAGGAGGCAGGATCATAATAGGCTATAATGCGCTCTGGTGGCCAATCATCAGTACCGCTCCAACTTTGGGTACTTCCTCCTGCTATATGAGAAATATCAGCGTTTCTTCGTGTTCGCTTGGGCAAATTAGTAGGCATAATCCACATTGGTGGTAATACCCATCCCAGGAAACAAGTCCCACTCCATTTGGAGGGGAGTTTCTTGTATGCCCATTCTCCACATATCCACCACAACCATCGTGTCTGAGGTCTTTGGTACGTGGAGTACAGAAGGCGAAATAGCAAAAGAGGTAGAGAGTTCACAGTGCAGTATGTTAGATTGCCTTTTTCTGTCACAGTTATGTTCCATACCACTTTCCATGCATGAATAAAAGGAGGTGCACAGGGCAAGGCATCCCGAGTTCGATAGGTAGTATCGTGTGCCCAGGTATTCTTAATATTATCCCAAGTATAGTGACAATGAGAAGAGCCTATCATGGTGGAATCAGCTGCATCTGATGATTTATGTACACAGAATTCCCCTTGTACAGGTATAACTCGTAATGGTTTAGTTGAGTTCCATCCGGGGAAATTCTGTACTTCTGTCTGGTTTGGTATATCGCTTACCATACCAATGGCATCTAATGGTATCGGTAATAAGGGCATACCTCCCTCTGAATCATCTGGCCCAAGAGAGCAAACAAGGCAATTGGTCCTATTTGCAACATTGGCTACCATTTCAGCTAAACCTACCCACATATTGTGGTCATGGTGGAATCCATATTTAGTCAATTTGGCCAGATTCAAGGACCCTTCCCCTTCCCAAGGGATCAGGATTAATAATAGAATCATGTTGATGTCTAGCATATGCATTCCTTCCACAAAAGATTACCTTATAGTGATAGCAAATAAATATTAGTCCCAATATAATTCCCCCAGTGACAGAAATGGGGAACCACCAAGACCAAAACATATATCCCGAGGATCCCCAATGAGTAATATCTCTGATAATTGTTCCACAAGGGGGTGGGCAGTCAATTAATTGTGTAAGAGAATCTTTCCTTTCACAATCGCTGGTTCAGATGCTCCTCAAGCTTCAGGCGTGCGCAGGTCAGCCAGCTTCCAGGTTGTGGCTGCAGCAGGCCGGTCGTCTAATGTTGCCCGTGACCTAGCCCGTTCCCGGTAGGGCTAGATACAGGGGTTTTTGGAGAGAGTCAGTTTAAAAGGATTAGAGGGGTCACCTTTGCACGTCCAACTGCCTTCGGACTTCTTCAAACGGGAGTGATGAATCCAGGGGGTCACCTCAGCTACCTTCACCGCTGTTGGAGTAGAGAGCAAGATGGTGTAAGGTCCACGCCACTTAGGTGCAAGTGGATCACGTTTCCACTCTTTCACCCATACGCTATCGCCAGCCTGGAACTGATGAATCGGCTCGGCAATGCTGCACGGCGTGCGCTCGAGGACCCACCTGTTAAGAGAAACAAAAACACGGGAGAGAGATTGCACTTGTCCCTGTGTCACATGGTCTCCTATTTGTTTAAGATCAGCTGGAATATCCTGAACAAAGGAGGGCGGTCTCCCATACAGGAGCTCAAAAGGTGACAACTTAAGTCTTTTTGTGGGTGCACACCGAACACGAAACAGTGTTATGGGTAACACATCTACCCATCCCAATCCCGTTTCCTGGGTTAATTTTGCCAATTGGGTTTTCAGAGTCCGATTCATTCTTTCAGTTTTCCCTGAACTCTGAGGCCTATAGGCTGCATGCAGTCTCCATTTCACTTGTAGGACTCGACATACTTCTTGTACTACTTGATCAATGAACGCTGGCCCATTGTCACTTCCAATGCATCTAGGTAATCCAAACCTCGGGATCAATTCAGTGAGGAGTCTCTTAGTTACCTCTCGTGCCTTTTCAGTTCGGGTGGGAAAAGCTTCAACCCATCCGGTAAGAGTGTCTACAAACACAAGGAGATACTTGAATCCCTTAGAAGGGACCAGCTCTGTGAAGTCCACAATTAGGCTTTCCATGGGGACATATCCCACATGTTGGATTCCAGGAGGTTGTACCGGTCCCTGCCTGGGATTGTTTTTAGCACAAAGAACACATTTCTGTGAAATGCAAGTTGCTAATTGTGATAGGTTAATAATATACAACTTCCGACTGAGACTCTCTCTGGTTGCAGTACCGCCAAGGTGAGTAGATTCATGATAATTTCTTACAATTGTGCCTGCTAGATGATGAGGTACATAAATCCTATTGTCTGGCAGGATCATCCAACCGTCCTTCACAACTGCTCCCTCCTGTTCAGCCCACTTCCTCTCTTCTGGGGTATAGTGAGGTTTAACTTCTTCTGGATCTACCTCTGGTATGAGGGCTGCTATAAATCCTCCCACAGGCTTTTGGGCTGCCTCTCGGGCTGCTTTGTCAGCAGCATGATTTCCTCTGGTTATTGGATCCCTTCCTCGTCCATGACCTTTGCAGTGCATTACAGCAATCTGTTCTGGAGCCCATACTGCTTCTAACAGGATTTCTACTTCAGGTCCATATTTCAAGGCCTTCCCGTGGGCTCCTATTAGACCTCTTTCTTTCCATAGAGCACCATGTGCATGCAGGGTTAAGAAGGCATATTTAGAATCAGTATAGATGTTTGCCTTACATCCGGCTGCCAATTGCAGAGCTCTAGTTAAACCTATAAGTTCAGCTTTTTGTGCTGAGGTGCCAGCAGGCAAAGCTTCAGCTTCCACAACTTCCTCATTGGTGACCACAGCATATCCTGCTCGTCTGGCACCTTCATGCAGGTAACTGCTACCATCAGTATAATATACAACATCTGGATTTTTCAATGGTTCATCTTTCAGATCGGGTCTACTGGAATAAACTTCATCCATTATTTGGAGACAATCATGTGATTCTTCATCATCTACCTCTGGTAGGGGCAGCAAAGTCGCTGGATTGAGCATATTCACTACTCGTAGATGAATCCTGGGATTTTCACACAATAGGCCTTGGTACCTAGCCATCCTTGGGTTCGTTAGCCAATAACTACCCTTATATTCCATGAGTGTCAGAACAGCATGAGGTACATTCACATACATTGTCTGGCCGAAGGTAAATTTATCAGCTTCTTTGACAAGGCTTGCAGTGGCCGCTACTGCCCTTAGGCATGGAGGCCATCCTTTTGCTACTGAGTCCAATTGTTTTGACAAATAAGCTACTGGACGGTTCCAACTTCCTAATCTCTGGGTCAGGACTGCCGCTGCAATCCCATTCTGTTCATGTACATACAGCTGAAAGGGTTTTTCCGAATTAGGCAGTCCAAGGGCTGGGGCCTCCATAAGTCGTTGTTTGATAACTAAAAAGGCTTGTTGCTGCTCAGGTCCCCATACGAATGGGTCCTTTTCTGCACCTCGAGTGCTTTCATGTAAGGGCTTGGCCAGACTGCTGAAATCAGGTATCCATAGTCTACAAAACCCTGCTGTTCCCAGGAATCCTCTGAGTTGTTTCCTTGTGGTAGGTTCCTTGATAAGGCAAATAGCTTCTTTCCTCTCTGGCCTCAATGCTCGTTGTTGGTGTGAGATGTCAAAGCCCAAATATTTGACCTTTTCTAAACATAACTGTGCCTTTTTCTGGGAAACTCGGTAGCCAGCTTGCCAGAGCAAGTGGAGCAGTTCCTCTGTACCTTCTTTACAGGTATCAAAATCCTTTGCTGCTAGTATAAGGTCATCTACATATTGCAGAACCACCTTTTCTCCAGGTATTGAGGGGTAACTTGTTAGATCCTTCGCCAAGGCAGTGCCAAATAAAGTTGGGGAATTTTTGAATCCCTGGGGCAATCTCGTCCAAGTTAGCTGGCCTTTTGTTCCTGTCAAAGGGTCTTCCCACTGGAAGGCAAATATAGGTTGGCTCTGTGGTGCCAGCCGGCAACAGAAGAATGCATCTTTCAAGTCCAATACAGTAAAAAATGTTGCTTCTGGTGGGATCAAACTCAGCAGGGTGTATGGGTTTGGTACATTTGGGTGCAAGGTCTCGATAGCCTGGTTTACGAGCCTCAAGTCCTGCACTGGCCTGTATTCATCTGTCCCAGGTTTTCGAACAGGCAAAAGGGGTGTGTTCCACTCTGATTGGCAGGGCTTAAGCAGACCATATTTTAATAGGCGGTCCAAATGTTTCTGGATGCCCTCTGCTGCTCGCCGGGGTAAAGGATATTGCTTTACAGATACAGGGGTAGCCATAGGTTTTAAGGTTACTACAATTGGAGCTATATTCTTGGCCATTCCTGGTGGGCTATTTTCGGCCCATACTCCTGGTGGCACCTGTAGAGTTCGGAGGAGCTTGTTTAACTCTGTATCCAATGTGGGTTGGACTTGCAGGGCTGACATTAGGCGCCATGATTGTTCCTTAGGTACGGAGAGGGAAATTATTCCTGCTGCCTTTGATGGCAATTTCATTTCTGGACCTCGAGGAGTGAAGGTGATTTGGGCCTGCAATTTGGACAGCATATCTCTACCTAAGAGAGGTATTGGACACTCAGGTATATATAAAAACTGATGGGTTAAACGATGTCCCCCAATCTGGCATTCCAAAGGTTGGAGGAAAGACCTCTTAGCTGACTGACCAGTGGCACTTTTAATGACTACACTTTTGGATGCCTTTTTCTGCAATAGTTCTGGGAGTACTGAGTATTCAGCCCCAGTATCAATCATAAAGTCTATTAAATGGCTTCCTAATTGGATCGTGACCGTGGGCTCCTGGAAGCCTAACTTTATGGAGTCCGGTCTTTCCTAGTCTTGGGTAAAATCCTCCTCTGCCAGTCCAATGACATTGTCCCTACTCCGTCCTTGTCCAGGTCTCTGATATCTTCCATCTCGGATCATTCCCCGTCCCCGTCCCTGGTTTCTTGGGCCGGAGCCTGGGCCTGGGCCTGGGCGTACTTCTTCCAACCTCAGGGGTTCAGGACATTCCCGCTTCCAATGACCCTCCTTCTTGCAATTTGCACATTGATTCCTTCCCAGTGGTGGATTCCTTCCCCGCCCTCTTCCTCCATTTAAGGGGCGGTAGTCTTGCTTCACTGCTGTGGCTAGCATTACCATCTTTTCCTTCTGCCACTTCTTCTTCTCTTGTTTCTCAGCCTCATCCCTATTCCGATAAACTCGGCGTGCAATGGCCATAATTTGGCTCATCAGCATCCCTTCCCATCCTTCTGATTTCTGAATTTTCTTACGAATGTCAGAAGCGCACTGGGCCACAAATGTAGCAGTAATCATTCTGCTGTTTTCAGGGGCTTCAGGGTCAAAAGGAGTCCATATACGATAGGCTTCTTGCAGCCTCTCTAAAAAGTCTCCTGGACTCTCATTTGGTTTCTGTTCTACTTCTGAGACTTTAGACATGTTAGTGGGCTTCTGGCATGCCCTGCGGATACCTTGCACAAGCGTCTGGCGGTAGGTGGTAAGTCTGGCCAGGTGAATTACATTGTTTGGATCCCAATTAGGATCTTCCAAGGGAAAGTTGTCTTGGAGATGACGGTCAATATTAAAAATATTTCCCACTCTGGCCTGCTCACGCAAATATATCTGTGCCTTTTCAATTATGTCTCTCCTTTCCTCAGTGGTGAACAGAGTATTCAGGAGCTGGCGGCAATCTGTCCAAGTAGGACTATGAGTATTTATTATTGAAGTCACCAAGTCCATCATAGCCTGAGGTTTTTCTGCGAAAGATGGGGTGTGTGTTTTCCAATTCATCAGATCTGTAGTCGTGAATGGAATATATTGCAGGGTCGAAGTTCGAGGTGGCCTTGGTCCAGGTAGCCCGTTAACCAGCACAGGCTCCTCAAGTGCATCAAATACTCTTCTGAGAGGGGCTACTACGTGATCTTTCTCTTCGCTTTGCTCTAGGGGCCTTAAATCATAGGGGATGGTATTTGTCCCAAGGCGTTCTTTTAGCAGCTTTATACGCCTGGCTGTATTGCTTGCTGACCGATTAAGGTCTCCCTGTAACTTCTGTAATAATTCTCTAGGACTTGGATGTACAGGGGTTTGGGGTAGGCAATCAGTTGTTTCACTAAAAGAGACTGTAGATGGAGTTCTACTGGGACTCACAGATGGAATAACCACTTCTGCTTGGGCTTTATTATAGGCCTCCAATGCCTCCTGAAGATATTTATCATAATCTATCAAGGAATCAAGTTCTGTGACTCCAGCCCCATTATTCATTCCACTTTCTTGCCTTGGGGTTACAACTGGTGGAGTGTTTGGATTAGGCTCCCTTCGATGTGGAGCATAGGGTGGAGGTGGAAGCAGCTCTTCCTCTGGTCCCTCAAAAATGGGTTTGAGTTTATTTGGCAAGATTCCTTTTCTAGCTTCGGCTTTTACAGCCAATAATTTGCATCGTTGGACTTTGCATTCCCTTATCCATGGAGGATTTTTATTTAATGTGCTCAGCCAGGAATCTATATATGAAAATTGTTCTGGGCACCCTCCAATTTCTTTGGCAATGTTAGACCAAAGTTTGCTTACTAAATTTATATCAAAGGTTCCTTGAGATGGCCATCCAGTATTTTGCTTCGGCCACTCTAATTCACATAACGTTCTCAGGCGCTCTGGCGTCATTTTGACTCCATATGCCCCTGAGAAGGCTTTCTTAAAATTATTTAACATACATTCAAGAGGTGTATTTTCCCCTTTTGAACCCCCAACTCCCATTGTATGGCCCTGTGAAGTATCCACTCAGTCACTCACACACACGCTTCGTGGGGTTTCTTGCCCAGATGGAGTCGCCTCACTGGGAACCGAAGTACTACCCACTCCACACTCAGGTCAGCTACAGATTGCTCTGTACTTTCTCACACATACAATGCGCTGGATACTTCACCACACACTACCTCCCAACTTCCCCTTTTCCCCCACCAGACCACCATCTGATATACCCAACCACCTAGCGTACTCAGTTCCCACTTACTGAGACGCAGAAGTTTGATCAAGACTTCTCTTCCTCCCAATTAATTGGAGGGCCAAAACCCCTTAGTGCACTTACCCCTGGTTGGTTCCGTTTCCCCCCGGTCCGTCGCCGCCAGTGAGCAGGGTATCAGACAGACGAGACTTCTGCGTTCCCCCTGGAAAAATTTACCAGTGCGCGCTTGGGTAAGCAGTTTAGAGATCCTCTCTCTTGTACCCTGCTCAGTAGAGCGAAGGGGCTGCGTTCCAGCAGACCACTTATCCGAGTCACAGGGCACCATAAAATGTAGCACCCTGCTTGTGGTTAACGCTTAGCTGGAATGAAATATTCAACGCAGCAATAGAGAATTTAAAATAATTATTTATTTGTCAGACAAATAAATGAGAGGCACAGTGGTATATGGTTACCAAGCTCTGGCCTGGCCTCCTGCCATTATGGCCAGCACTTATATTCCCTTAATCCAGCCCCCTTTGCTCCTCCTTGGGCTGCCTCTGTCCAATCAGCCTGGTTGGATTTCCTATTGGCTGATTGCTATAACCAATCACAAAAAGATACACCCATATCCTTCTGTCCTTATAAGGAACACAAACAGCTATATATTGTTACATCTATAAATGACAAATAAGTAGTAATATATCTTACATGTGTCTCAACAAGGAATCTTAATTACCAGCTCACCTCTTGCCCTTCCTGCCCTATTGCCTTCTAAAACAAATGGTTAATCTTAAATTTTTATCTTAAACATATGTCAAGGATCTTGAGTTTCACATCAACATTGAAAGATATCCTTCATTTGAAGGTTTCTAAACAAATGTCTGGCAGCTAATATATCAGGACAGCATTTGATGGCGTCTTCTTGTCTGGCAAGAGGCTGGACTGGTGGCTGACTTAATTTCAAGATAAATACAACTCTTCTAGCATTTGTTAAATCCTTTGCATAATTACATTTAAGCCAATATATTTAAGCTAATATATTTCATACATTATCATAGGTAACCTTTTAAAAGAATAAAGCTTCTTAAAGTAGAAAGGAAGGAACTCAGTAAAAAAACAGTTTTTAAAGAAGGCTCTTTAGTTTACATCTTCCCCCCCTTCTCCAGCCAGTTGCTTTGTTTCCATTAGCTCTTCCCAAACTCTCTCAGTTTAAGAAAGAAACAGTTTTAAAAAGACTTCCCCAAAAAGCCTCTCTTTCTCTGTCAGCTAGATGTTTTTTCTCCCATTTACCTCTGGCCTTAGAAAATACAGCTCAAGGTTTTAAAAGAGGCCCATGGTATCATTTTACTATTTGCCCATTCCTAATTATATTTATCTCTGCCTTTGTTATCTTCTGTAACATGTAGGGTCAATGTCCTGCTCTTAGTCTGTAATTTCAGCTTTTACGACTTTGAGAATTGCTTTCTGCTATCAATCAAAAAGGGGGCCCCTTGTCTTAGGAGAATGGCCAAGGTTTTCTCTGCCTGGCATTGAAACATTTGAAAATCTACTTTTGAAAATCTAAGCCCTCTTTAATATACAAGTCCTGATCAAACATTAATAAAATGCAGGCTTATGCCTGATGCCTCACTGGAGGAGACTCTTGAGAGTCCCATGGACTGCAAGAAGATCAAACCTATCCATTCTTAAGGAAATCAGCCCTGAGAGCTCACTGGAAGGACAGAGCCTGAAGCTGAGGCTCCAATACTTTGGCCACCTCATGAGAAGAGAAGACTCCCTCAAAAAGACCCTAATGTTGGGAAAGATGGAGGGCACAAGGAGAAGGGGACGACAGAGGACGACATGGTGGGACAGTGTTCTCGAAGCTACAAACGTGAGTCTGACCAAACTGCAGGTGGCAGTGGAAGACAGGAGTGCCTGGCGTGCTCTGGCCCATGGGGTCACAAAGAGTGGGACACGACTAAATGACTAAGCAACAACAAGCTTCTCCAGTTCCTACTTCATACTCCCTCGCTTCTTTCAGGAGAAGCCCTGATCCCTGGATATCACAAATGAAAGGATTGCCCTCCCTAAAATGAAGTGATACATTTATTAAGAAACCAGAAGCCTTTCTACTTGGAATAATAGGATTGGAATTGCCCAAAAAAAGATGGTAGACTGTTTTTGTATGCCACTACAGCGGCTAGAATTTTATTAGCAAAAAACTGGAAATCGCAAGAAATACCAACAATAGAAGAATGGCAGATGAAGATGTTGGACATTTTGGAGCTGGCTGACCTGACTGGAAGAATCCGTGACCAGAAGGAAGAGGAGACATAAGAGGATAGGAATTAATTCAAAGAATATTTAGCTAAATATTGTGATATAAGATAAATAGAAAATTCTTGGAAGTAACAAATAGGCCTAGGGGTGGAATAAGATTAGGTAGTAGTGAATATTAAGGATTAGAATTAATAAAGGAGAAGAGGTTAGTAAATGAAAGGAGTCAATATTGTTAGAAATATGAATTTGAAGAACTGTTATATAAGTGATATAATGAAATTCAGTTAGAGGGGACTGGAGGAGGTCAGTTATCAATGTGATGAGAGTTGGGTATTTGAAGAGATAATTTGTGTGTGTGTGTATTTAGTTTGTTGTAGTGTTGTATGTTTTTCTATGTTGTGTGTTTTGTTGTGTCATTTTTGGAGATAAACGTTGAAAATAAAAAATGAAAATAAAAAAAAATTGGGGGGAAAACAGTCGGGGATGGAGGGCAGGTGTGGCGGGGGTTTGGAACAGCAAGACCTTCTCGGCGGTAGCCCCCATTCGTGGTGAATGCTCTTCTGAGGGAGCGGCACCTGGCGCCTAGTTTGATGTATTTCTGGCACCAGGCGAATATATTTTTATGTCCCTGCCGAAGGGCAATATGAATCTTTTGAATCAGGGGCAAGGAACCTTATTTTAAGATTGAGGGCCACATTCCCTTCTGGTCTTCTTCCTGGGGGCTGTATTCCGGAGGTGGGTGGGGCTGGAGGCAAAAGTGGGCGGAGCAATTAACCTGCTGCTGCCTTGTACCTAGTCGCACTATTTTGCTAGCTCAGTGTTTTCTAGTGGCTCTCCAGGGTTTGAGACAGGATTCTTTAGCTACCCTACCTACAGATTTTAGGACTTGAACCTGGGAACTTTAGCATGTAACGTGCGTAATCTGCTACTGAGCTGCAGCCTCTCCTTGTGAGATGAGTTTTAATAGGTGGGAGAGAATATATGAATTGCAATTTATCCCTCCAGGCCCCCACATGTGTGGGTTGATCATGCAAACAGATCAGCTTACCACTTTGTTTAAAATGTGGGGCTGAGCAAAGTTCAAAGTCCCCTCCTTAGCAGAAAAGTTGAAAGCAGAGGAATCGGCTGTGACGCCTTCTTTTAATTAAGTCCAGCTGTGAAGCAAGCCGGCTCCCCCTTTCTTATCCCACGTAACAAAGAATCAGACGACAGACTGATAAGTAAGTTTAAAAATGCAATTTACTTACTCACAGTCATGCATTTGTTAGCAGCAGCAGCAGCAAAATAAATGCAGGCGAAATACTTATATCTACATTATAAGCAGCCTCAGTCTACTGGATATATGTTTGCTCCCATCGCTGGTCAAAGAGGAAGAGAGAGAGGGAAGGAACAGGAAATACTTCTTTGAAGAGAGAAGGGGAAATGACGTCACACAGGGCCTTCTCTACCAATTATGTTTCTATGGTCGGAATCCGCCTGTCAGCAAGGAGCCTATCAGCTCCTTTATATGCTAATTCGCAAGAATATGCATCGTTAGATTTGACCTCAAATCTCCCACAATCCTTGCGGATGATCTGTGCGATGGTGGGAGGAGGGATCTGACAGTGTCCAAACATTTCTTCAAAGAAATAATTTGCCATATGGGTCAGACAAGAAGGGGTAAAATGCAGAAAGATAGGTGAAAGGGTTGAACCAAGTTTTCAGAAGCTTCCATTTTTCACACTGAGAAGTTCCATTTTGGAGAAAGGGGCAGGGGAGTGCATTAAGTTTGATTTAAGTCCGATGAAGCCCCTTAGAGCAGGGGTCAGCAAACTTTTTCTTGTTTTTGCCACATGGGGGCATATTGACGCAGTCCTGAACAGTGGAAAAATTGCACACACACCCCCAATACTATAGTACAGGGATCAGCAAACCTTTTCAGCAGGGGGCCGGTCCACTGTCCCTCAGACCTTGTGGGGGGCCGGACTATATTTTTTTGGGGGGGGGGGGAGAACAAATTCCTATGTCCCCCAAATAACCCAGAGATGTATTTTAAATAAAAGGGCACATTCTACTCATGTAAAAACACACTGATTCCCAGACTGTCCGTGGGCCGGATTGAGAAGGCGATTGGGCCGGGTCCAGCCCTCGGGCCTTAGTTTGCCTGCCCGTGCCTTAGAGGGAGGGGAGGACCTGCTTTTTTTGCTGCAAAATTGCAGTCCTTCCTTTTCTTTTGTCAATTCTCCTCCTTCACAGTGTCACCATGACACTTTAAAGCAAAATAAAAAAATTCCTTCCAGTAGCACCTTAAAGACCAACTAAGTTAGTTCTTGGTATGAGCTTTCGTGTGCATGCACACTTCTTCAGATACACTGAAACAGAAGTTGCCAGATCCTTCTATATAGTGAGAAGGTGGGGAGGGGTATTACTCAGAAGGGTGGTGGGAATGGGAGATTGGCAGATAGCTGAGATGAGCCTGTTGACGACTCTTAACGACTGCAATAGGTCTTACAGGAAAAGGCAAGGGGTGAGAAGGTGAAGAATGGCTTAGTCATGAATTGCAACTCATTACCAAACTTAAAACCATGGAGAGACCTGGTTTGAACAAAGACATTGGATTCTTATCTCATTATACATGACTAAGCCATTCTTCACCTTCTCACCCCTTCTCACCTATCTGTAACTTTAAAGCAAAAACACTCTCCAGCTATTTTTGGACTACAATCTCCATCATCCCTGCTAGCAAGGGATGGTGGGAGTTGTAGTCCAGAAACAGCTGGAGGCCCAACTTTGGGAACCACTGCTCTAAAGCAAGGAAACCGCGGCCTGCCAGATATTGTTGGACTCCACTGCCCATCAGCCCCAGCCAGCATGGCCAATGGCCAGGGATGATGGGAGTTGTAGTGTAGCATCACCTGGAGAGATGGAGTTTCCCTATTCCTGCTTTAAGGGCAGTAGACGCTTCCACCCGTGTTTGCATGTCACTGAAATTATTCCCCCTTTTGCAAAACATCCTATTTAAAAAAGCGCGATGGAGCTCCACCCTAGTAAATACTGTACATAGTATAAATATTAGGGTGTTGTGTGTTGTGGAAGAAGCCTGTTGTTGTACGTAGGCTAAGACCCTGCCTGCCTGCAGACTGTCTCGCCAGAGTGGTGCATGCTCTAGTTATCTCCCGCTTGGACTACTGCAATGCGCTCTACGTGGGGCTACCTTTGAAGGTGACCCGGAAACTGCAATTAATCCAGAATGCGGCAGCTAGACGGTTGACTGGGAGTGGCCGCCAGGACCACATAACACCAGTCCTGAGAGATCTGCATTGGCTCCCAGTACGTTTCTGAGCACAATTCAAAGTGTTGGTGCTGACCTTTAAAGCCCTAAACGGCCTCGGTCCTGTGTATCTGAAGGAGTGTCTCCACCCCCATCGTTCAGCCCAGACACTGAGATCCAGCGCCGAGGGCCTTCTGGCGGTTCCCTCATTGCGAGAAGTGAGGTTACAGGGAACCAGACAGAGGGCCTTCTCGGTAGTGGCACCCACCCTGTGGAACACCCTCCTTTCAGATGTGAAGGAAATAAGCAGCTATCCTATCTTTAAAAGACATCTGAAGGCAGCCCTGTTTAGGGAAGTTTTTAATACAGTGGTACCTCGGGTTAAGAACTTACAGTAATTTGTTCCGGAGGTCTGTTCTTAACCTGAAACCATTCTTAGCCTGAGGTACCACTTTAGCTAATGGGGCCTCCCGCTGCCACCGCCGTGCAATTTCTGTTCTCATCCTGAAGCAAAGTTCTTAACCCGAGGTACTATTTCTGGGTTAGTGGAGTCTGTAACCTGAAGCGTCTGTAACCCGAGGTACCATTGTATTTAATGCTGTACTGTTTTTAACATTTGATTGGGAGCCGCCCAGAGTGGCTAGGGAAACTCAGCCACATGGGCGGGGTATAAATAAAAAATTATTATTATTATTATTATTATTATTATTATTATTAGCAGGGTTTATCCCGTGGAATGGAATTGGAAGCTGCTTAGGGAGTTTCTGTGCCTTCTTTTCCTCAAGAATTTGGGCTGGGGGCAGGGAACTGGGCAGGCGTCTGTCAGGGATGCTTTAGAGCTAGGATATCCTGTCTTAAGGCCGTGGGTTGGACTCCTTGACGATGTACCGATTTCCTTCCAGCTCAGGGCTTCCGTGGGGTTAGAGGCGAGGGCTGCACGTGGCCATGTGTTTTCGCATAAGGCAAAGGAAGAACAGATGTGCTCCCAGCTGCGCCTGGCTACTGTACATGAACGGTGGGTGGTCCACGCAGAGGTCGTTCTGGTGAGCGCTTTGAAGGCTGCTGGAACTGCCATGGGAGACTTCGCCCCAGAGGGAGGCTGGGCGGCGTTTGCAGGCAGCAGATGCCTTAAGCCAGAGGCTTCTTTCTGGAGGTGCGAGGGAAGCATTTTATCAGGCGGTGCAGTTTGGTAATGTTAGACTCTTAAGCATCATGATCTTATCTCCCCCTCTCCCCCCCCCACCCCGCCGTATTATATAGCAATGTGTAAACTGTAGTAAACCAGCTCTGCTGTGGCTTGTTGTCCTCATGGTTTCTGGCCAAAAGCCCTGCACAGATTTCAGAACCAGGACAATTTTCCTTTTCATCGTTGCGCACGATTGCCAGTTTGCTCTTTTCAATTTTGCAAACTGGCCTTGCTGCCATGCCATTCGCTCCATTGCATTCCAGAGCAACTTCCCTTAAAGGCCAGGGATAGCTCAGCTGGTAAAGTACAAGACTGTTCATCACAGGGTTGTGTGTTTGAGCCCCACACTAGGCAAAAGATCCCTGAATCGTAGGGGGTTGCATTAGATGACCCTTACGGTCCTTTCCAGCTCTGCAATTCTATGATCCTTCGCGGAAATGTGTTATAGGACTGGTTTTTTCAAAGATTGTTGTCCCTGTTCCTACAATAGGAGTGGGGAACAACAGCCAAGGTGACATTTTTCCACCACCACATCAAGCAGTTGGTCCCTTACCTTTCCCGCCCCGACCTGGCCACAGTGATCCATGCGATGGTCACCTCCAGGCTTGACTACTGTAATTCGCTCTACGCGGGGCTGCCCTTGAAGCTGACCCAGAAACTCCAGCGGGTGCAGAATGCTGCAGCGAGGCTCCTCAGGGGGTCTCTGCCATAGGAGCATATTCACCCAGTGCTTTACCAACTGCACTGGCTCCCGGTAGAGTACAGGGTCAGATTTAAGGTGCTGCTTTTGACCTTTAAAGCCCTTCACGGCCTAGGACCCTCGTACCTATGGGACCGCCTCTCCTGGTATGCCCCACGGAGAGCCTCAAGGTCCATATAGAGGTCCCAGGCCCTAAGGAAGTTAGATTAGCCTCAACCAGAGCCAGGGCCTTTTCAACACTGGCTCCAGCCTGATCTCTTTCCGCAGGGCCTGTAAGACAGAGTTGTTCCACCTGGCCTTTGGCGCAGAATCAGTTTGATTCCCTCCCTCTCTTTCTTTTTCCTTTCTCCTCCTATGAAGAGATTGCTCCCTAATTGTTTTAGTGTTGTATCTTAATTCTTTTAAATTGTATTTTAATCAACTTGTTTTTATTATTGGTTGTTAGCTGCCCTGAGCCCGGTCTTAGCTGAGGAGGGCGGGGTATAAATAAATTATTATTATTATTATTATTATTATTATTATTATTATTATTATTAGACCTGGGGTCTGCACTGATGGGCAATATTCCAGGTTGACAACATGCCAGAGGGACCTGAGGCTAAAAATGGGCAGAACAAATGGATGTGATTCCAGTTTTATACAGAAGGCTACATTCGCCATGCAAAAGCCGTAGATTTCTAGAGACCACCACCCTGAAGGGACAGAACAAATATTAAAAATTGGCAAGCCTGCCACTATAGGGAGAGCGTTTTTCCCCACACTTTTGGCCCATGGAACTGGGTAGTATTTGGGGGCACGTCTGAATGTCAGAGACTTAATTCCCATTGTAGATTGGAAGCCTCAAATAAACATGTCCTGGTTGGTTTGTTTTTGCCTCTTTGCCCGTGTTGTTACATTGACATGTGACTGCGTGGGCATGAGCTACCCAAAAAGTTGGTAAAACTTTCCAGGATCTGGACCAAAGAGAGGTATTGGCAGGATTGTGTCCAGAAAAGGAGGCAAAAGGAGAGCTCAGGGTAAAGACTGAAGCAGCGGTCTTAATTTTTTCCAAATGCAGAACCTCCTTTTAATCCCAGGCTGCAGCATGTGACCCCTGTTTCATTTATTTAATTCTGTTGTCACCTTTACTCTTTCTGCCTAGTTCTGTCCTTTTCATTCCTTTTCCCTATCTATTAATCTTGCTTCAAAAGGCAGTTATAATGCTACTGGCACAGCCCATCTTAAGTAAGGTTGCTACTGTCCAATGGCGTAAAGGAAACATTAAGATTAAGAGGAATTTAAGATGTGATCCTATAACTATTTACCGTAATTTTTGCACCATAACACTCACTTCTTTCCTCCTAAAAAGTAAGGGGAAATGTCTGTGCGTGTTATGGAGGGAATGCCCACGGGTGGCATGCCTACAGATTTTCCTCCTCTAAAAACTACATGCATGTTATGGTCGAGTGCGTGTTATAGAGCGAAAAATACGGTACCTGGAAATAAGTCCCAAAGCGGCGCTGTGAGTTAAAGTGGCGCTGTGAGTTAGACCACAGAGCCTAGGGCTTGCCGATCAGAAGATCAGTGGTTCGAATCCCCGTGACGGGGTTAGCTCCCGTTGCTCGGTCCCAGCTTCTGCCAACCTAGCAGTTCGAAAGCACGTCAGAGTGCAAGTAGATATAAATAGGTACTGCTCCAGCGGGAAGGTAAACGGCGTTTCCATGCGCCGCTCTGGTTCGCCAGAAGCGGCTTAATAATAACCCGGAAGCTGTATGCCGGCTCCCTTGGCCAATAAAGCGAGATGAGCGCCACAACCCCAGAGTCGGCCACGACTGGACCTAATGGTCCTAAATGGACCTTTACCCTTACCCTTAAGTCCCACTGAACTCAAGGGGATTTACTTCTGAGTAAGCACTGATAGAATAGAGCTGTGAAATGTGCATGCAATTCGGCTCCCCTGGTTTCAGTACCTGGCATACTTAGATTTATTGTTTTTGCCACATGGGGGCATATTGACGCAGTCCTGAACAGTGGAAAAATTGCACACACCTCCCCCCAATACTATAGTACAGGGATCAGCAAACCTTATCAGCAGGGGGCCGGTCCACTGTCCCTCAGACCTTGTGGGGGGCCGGACTATATTTTTTTTGGGGGGGGGAGAACAAATTCCTATGTCCCACAAATAACCCAGAGATGCATTTTAAATAAAAGGACACATTCTACTCATGTAAAAACATGCTGACCGTTCACGGGCCAGATTTAGAAGGTGATTGGGCCAGATTCGGCCCCTGGGCCTTAGTTTGCCTACCCATGCTATAGTACATTTGAACCTCCACCCTGCTAGTGGTGGCATATTTTCCCGGACATTACTGGGATTTGAAAGGTGGAAGGTAGTGAAACTGGAAAAATCACGTCTTTTTGCGTTTTTGTAAAAAAAGAACTTTGGGGTTTGTCTTTAAAAAATCTCAAAAACTTTTGGGGGATTTTACTTTTTGAAATATGGCTGTTTTCCATGTGCCCTGAATGGTGCCTAAATTATAATAATAATAATTTATTATTTATACCCCGCCCATCTGGCTGGGCTTCTCCAGCCACTCTGGGCGGCTTCCAAAAAAAAATATTAAAATACTGTACTACATCAAACATTAAAAGCCTCCCTAAACATTCAACAAAATTCACCTTTTCTTCATTGAAGTCTCTTCAGTTCCATGAAAAGCCCCACCACCTCCTTTATTCCCATATGTTGTACTAATAGCAGTTACAAAATGTTAGGATGAAAATTCCAAGTTAATTTATATACCTGCCAACAGAATTTAGTGGGCATGGGATCACCCAGTGAAATCAATTGGTAGTGGTGTAGATCCAGGAAAGCCAAAATAAAGCACTTCACACAATGCATGTTTTTTGGAATCCACCGGCTCATGCTGCAGTCCTATGCGTACTCAGAAATAGGACATAAAATTATAGAAGTGGGAGGGTAACTCAAAGGTCATCTAGTCCAACCCGCTATTTCTGATGCAGGAACTCCTTTGCTACATCATCCCTGATAGGTGGTCATCATCCAGCCTCTGCTTGAAAACCTCTAACAAAGGAAAGGCCACTACTTTCCAAGGCAGTTTGTTTTCTGCTGGAGTTCAGTGTGAATTCCCCCCATGTAAGTTTGTACGTGTTGCAACCTGAGAATGATTCAAAGGGGGGCCAGAAAAATAATAATCATGAAGGGTAGGACTGTTAGTGGCTATTAGCAATGGAAGCTACGCGAAGTCTTCACGTTCAGAGACAGAATGTCAGCAGCTGGGAGTGACAGCAGGAGAGGGCTATGGCCTTAATTTATATTAATTGATGAATTTGTTAATGCACCAAAGCATTTTTATCCTGCTTTTCAGTCTACAAGTATCAGTGATGAGACAGCCCTTTCCTACTCTCAGGTTTACAGTCTAAAAGACACGACACAAAAGGAAAAAAGGTTGGGAGTGAGGAGGAAAAGAGCAAACTCATACACTAGTTATTGTTTACTCAGTTCTTGAAATGAGTTGCTAGCCTTTCAGCAGGGCTGACCGACAGGTTCTGCAGTCCCATCTCTCTCCCTTTCCTATATATACAGTCATACCCTGGAAGTTGATCAGCCTAGCTCTCGAACGTTTTGGCTCTCGAACGATCGAAACCCAGAAGTGACTGTTCCGGTTTTTGAACGTTCTTTTGGAAGCCGAACGTCCAATGGGGCTTCCGATTGGCTGCAGGGTCTTCCTGCAGCCAATCAGAAGCCGCGCTTTGGTTTTCAAATGTTTTGGAAGTTGAACGGACTTCCGGAATGGATTCTGTTTGACTTCCAAGGTACAACTGTATATCCTGTTGGAACGGCTGCTGCAGATACTGAACTAGATGGGATCTTGGTCATATCTAGCAAGGGTCTTCATCTGCTCTTAATGAAAACCAAAATAAACAGGGGAGAGGTAGCCAGAAATTGAACCTGTTTTCGCAAAATCTTCAGCTGGAACCATATTATATGTGAGCCACATGGAAGTATCCTGGATGTACAGTATAATTAAAATGAACCCAGTAAAAATCCTGCAGTGCCTTTCTGCTGGTAATGGTATTGTGCTCTCCTCTTGACTGGCTTTCAGTAGACTTTCCCACTTTGCTTTCCCCAGATCTGTCTCAGCATCTAAAGATCAGGCTGCAGGAAAAGAGGGGAAGAGAAGTGTGTACTTTTTTGGTGCGGAATCACTTCATAGTTTATGACGGGCTTTGTATATTGGACTTGTAACATCTGACATACTGTGGAGAACCAGTCATTGAGGAGCAGTGCTTTTAACTGTGAGGAAACATCAGCGGAGGTGAGGAAGAAATCTGGCTTAGGTCATAGCCAATGCTTCTATTCCGCTAGCACAACAGACTTCACAGGGGGCGGCCTTTGTTTGTGGAAAGTTACCGTATTTTTTGCTCGGGGTATAGAACTTTTGGAGGATTTTGGCAGACTGTCGGGCTTCAGATTAAATAGGAGGAAAACAAAAATTCTAATAAAGAATATGACGGAACAGGACAAAATTCAATTGGAAGAAAAAACTGGTATTAAAATCGTGAATAAAGTGAAATATTTGGGGATTTGGCTTTCACCTAAAAATATAAATCTGGTTGAAGACAATTATAGTAAGGTTTGGCAGGACATTAAAAAAGACCTAGATACCTGGCACAGACTGAAGTTATCATGGACAGGGAGGATGTCCGCTATTAAGATGTGCATTCTTCCGAGACTATTATTCCTGTTCCAAAGTATTCCGATTATCAGAGGTACCTCCCTCTTGAAGAACTGGCAGAAAACCCTGACCAAGTTTATTTGGCAGGGGAAGAGAGCCAGAATAAAGTTTAAATATTTAACAGATTCAAGAGAGAGGTGTGGATTTGCAGCCCCGAACATTAGACTTTACTATGAAGCAGCCTGTTTGTGTTGGCTAAAGGAGTGGGCCACCCTTAGAAATACAGATCTGTTGGACCTAGAGGGTTTCAATATTAGATTTGGGTGGCATGCCTACCTTTGGCAAGAGAAAGGGGAAGTCCACAGAGGATTTTCCAATCATATAATTAGAGGCCCATTATTAGAGGTGTGGAAGAGGTATAAAAAACTGATAGAAAGAGGCATCCCATGGTGGTTATCACCAACTGATATTATTAAAATCAAAAAAACAAACATGACTGATGAAAGATGTACATATGAGGACCTTTTGGTGAAGACAGAAGCGGGATGGAAGGTGAAGCCCTATGAGCAATTGAAAGACAGAATAAAAGAGTGGTTGCACTTCCACCAGATTAACGCTTTATGGAGGGAACATAAGAGAGTGGGGATGAATGAAAAAAAATCAAGGTTTCAGATCGAAATTTTGGAGAGTCATGACAAACTCCTCTCCAAAATGTATAAACAACTACTGGAATGGGATACCAAAGATGAGTCGGTGAAGGGTGTGATGGTAAAATGGGAAAAAGATCTTGGTCATAATATAGATTATAATAAATGGCAGATATTGTGGACGAAAGGGGTGAAATTTACAGCATGTGTAGCCCTCAGAGAAAATTTAGAAAAAATGATATATCGCTGGTATCTGACCCCAGTAAAGTTGAGAAAGATGTATAAAACTGCTGATAACATCTGCTGGAGGTGTAGGGATAAGGTCGGGACCTTTTTTCATATCTGGTGGACCTGTGATCCAGTAAAGGAATTTTGGAAACAAATATATGAAGAACTGAAAAAAATTCTGAAGTATGATTTCCCCAAAACCCCTGAGTTGTTTCTTTTAGGTATGATTGGCAAAGAAATAAAGAAAATAGATCAAACCTTTATCCAATATGCTATGGCTGCAGCGAGGATTCAAATTGCGCAAAAATGGAAAACTCCCGACTTACCCACGGTCGGAGAGTGGCAAATGAGGCTTTACCAATATATTGAATTAGCGAGACTAACTCAAAAAATAAGACAAAATAATACAGTTAAACTTAAAGATGAATGGAATAAATTCTTAATTTATTTTGAGACAAGCCAGGGAATAAATAATCTATCAATAGACGATAACTAAATTCATCAATGTAGAATTTGTTAGCAATACTGTAAAACCAATATAAGAATAGGTAATTCCAAAACCGAGTCGGACGGAAGTTTTTGTTATGTATATTTGGTTTTTCTTTTTTCTTTTTTCTTCTTTCCTTCCTTTCTTCTTTCTTTTCTTTATTTTTCTTCCTTTTCTTCTCTTTTATGATGGAATTTTGCTTTTTTGTATGTATACACTTGTACATTGATGTAAAAGGTGTATTTTTCTTAAATAAAGGTATTAAAAAAAAAAAAAAGACTCATTTTTTCCATCCTAAAAAGTAAGGGGAAATGTGTGTGTGTCTTATGGAGTGAATGCAAGATGCGCAGCTATCCCAGAAGCCAGAACAGCAAGAGGAATTGCTGCTTTCATTGTGCAGTGATCCCACTTGCTGTTCTGGCTTCTGAGATTCAGAATATCTTTTTTCTTGTTTTCCTCCTCCAAAAACTAGGTGCGTCTTGTGGTCTGGTGCGTCTTATAGAGCGAAAAATACGGTGGTTTGAGAATGATCTTCCTATTTGATGTAAGTTCAGAGAAGTGATTTTGTGCTTTGGGGCTCAGAACCTCACATCTGCTTTATACCCAGGCTCTTGGGCAAGTTACTTACCTTTTGGCCTCACCACAATTCTGCGAAATGGGCACTGCCATATCGTGAATGGGCCCACGTCCACAGCAGCCATTTGTAAGTGTCCATGGCACGTTCTCAGAGTTCCAAATGTGCCCATTGGCCCAGAATAGCTGAAGACCCTTCTTCCATCCTTTTAAAGATGGTTTCAGACAGCAACACAACAGTGTTGCCACAATGGCGCCCAGTTATCACTTGTGAGGAAGAGGACCTCCCTTTAGGCTGGGCTTGGACAATATAGTGAATCCCAAGGAGTTAAAGTCAAGGCTGGCTGGTGTTAGCTGTAATTGCTGCTCCTTCTGACGGGAGCTTGTCTCTCACAAAGGTCCATTGTGCCTTTGCGAAAGCCTTGCTGACAGAAGGCCTTTGTTCCAAGGGGGGCTGGGATCTCTGGTAGTCACCATTTCCCAAACAACAGTTTGGGGGCTTTGCGATGATTGCCCTGCGGGAGTGCGATTCCTTCTCCGCTATGGGAACTAAACGCAGGAAAATCCCATATGGCCCCCCGGCTGACCTCCAGAGGCAATATCTACCTCATAGTCACTGAGGTTACCTACAGGCAAGCTGACGGATTCTCAGGCTAATGAGGCAATGTAGTTGCTACCATTATTTATTTTTTTAAAGCTCCAAAAAGTGCCGGGACTACAGCTGCTGTCTGCCCCCACCCATCCCTTAAGAAACAGCAGCGTCCCCTGTCCCATTTAGGATGCCTTTTTTGTCCCAATTCCAAAGTCATGAAAAAATAAAATTGGCATTCAAGTTTTCTCCTTTGTGCGCTCACCCCAATTTGCTAGACACCTCGGAAGTTGAACATCTACCAAGGAATCTGTACATGTCTGGCCCTGAATGTCGCTGTATTTCAGGGGATTGTGGGGGCATGTATAAGGGTAAACACTCAGTTCACGTGCAGAAGAACTGGGACTTGCCCAGGGTAGGCAACCTAAGGCCTGGGGTCCAGATGAAGCCCAATCGCCTTCTCAATCCGGCCTGTGGATGGTCCGGGAATCAGCATGTTTTTACATGAGTAGAATGTGTCCTTTTATTTAAAATGCATCTCTGGGTTATTAGTGGGGCATAGGAATTCATTCATCCCCCCCCCAAAAAAAATATAGTCTGGCCCACCACATGGTCTGAGAGACGGTGGACCCGGCCCACAGCTGAAAAAGGTTGCTGACCCCTGGACTTGCCCATTGTGAACTGACAGAATACCATAGATCAGGGGCGAGGGGACTTCAGTACCGTGTAGTCTTCTTTTCTAGAATCCCTGTGGCCTTAAATTTACAAAGCAAGAATGAATGCCGCACTATTAAGCAGCTCTTAAACAGTTGAGGCATGCCTAGTCTGTGTTAATAGATCCCGAGTGCGAAGTCTTCTTACGAACATCCCGATGCCTGCCTCACCTAGTCCAGCATCCTTTGAAGAAGCCCTAGCAACCGGCAGACCCCAGGCGCTCCACCGGAAACTGGCCAGGAATGCTCCAATAGGTGTGCTCCTTGTGCATCCCTTTCCTAAAAGTCACAACAAACTTTGCAGCTGTGCCCTGCAGAGGAAGATCCACTACGGTGACTCTTTCCCCTTTTAATCTTGTGAGTTGCAAGTTTGATTTATTATGTGATTTTCGAATGGTGTGTTGTAACTCTCCTGCTTGTTTTGCGACCAAAAGGCAGCTTTTAAAAATAAATAATAGTAGACCTCAGGGTTACCCAGCATGACTGTGAGGCTGTTAAAGGCCCAACCCATAAATAGCCACATTGCAAGCCTTAGGAGTGCAATTTTATTTGAATTGTGGTACAGAAGCACTGGATTGTGCTTTCCTCCAAACATAAGACTCGAGTTTCTTTAAGCTTCCCCCACAACATAGCTTATATTTTATTCTTAATTAAATTAAAAACAAGCAAAGTCCAAACTGTTATTTTTTTTAAAAAAATATCCATGTGAGATGTGCCACTGAGCAGGCAAAACGTAGGTTTTTTCAAAAAAATTTTTTTTACTTCTGTTGCTGAAATAAGTGTACCTCTCTCCTTACACAGATGCTGAAGCCTATCTGGCTCACTTGCTTAATAATGGGCACCCCTCACTCTCCCAAGAATGTTTAGGCATGCTGACACGATCAGATGATGTGTACCCTCTTCCAGCCAATGAGCAATGTGGGAAGAAACACCCAACATAAAGCCACAACCTGAAAAAGGAATTTTTCATGGCAGCCTCTTTGTAATGTGTCGTGCTTCCAATGCCCCTGAAACGGCAGGCTGATCTAAGGGAAATGGAAGTAGTTCAGCAATATGCGTCCACAGAAAGGCACTGTCCCCAAATCAAGAGTTGGCCATACCGTTGGGCAGAGAGAGGTCGCCCCTGTTTGTTACTTCTGACCACTGTCTTCTGCAGGAGGTCAGCTGTGTATGCCTCTTGGCCAGTCCTACACCCCCAAAATTAACCTGCTGAGCCTCAGGTATGGTGAAGGCTCATCATAAGCCCTGAAATAAGATTCACCTGCCAGTCAAATCAGCTTCTGAACGTGGAATGTGGGACGCGGTCCTGTTCTTCGCCACAGGTGGCAAAATGTCTTAGACCAGGTCTGCCCCCCCAAAATAGGGGTTTGTGCCAGTGGCTCCCCATCACTGATGATTAAGCCAGAGGTCTTGAAGCAAACTAAACCCTTTCCCCCCGAAATATGTGCACTTAGCAAATTGAAAATCTGGCTCCGTATTTCTGATATTAACAAGGGGTTTTCAAAATCCCAATGGATCGTAAAAAAACGACACAGAACTTAAACAAACAAACAAAAAAAAGCATTTCAAGATTATAAATACTCCATTTTTTTCACCTTACGAAGCGAACAAAAAACAAAAGAAACCGAGCAAGTTATAGATCATGCTGTTTTGCCCAGAGCAAGTCCCCCAGTTAACAGAGAGACTACCCTGATAAGATAACAGATGCCTCACATTACAGAGGCCTCTTGGAGAACCTAGTTGCCTCCTTTCCTCTGTTAATTTGTCATCATAATTTAAGGCATAAATATACTTCTAGATTAAATACATGGGGAGAGGGAGCTCCAAGGGTCTTGTAGCACCTTTGCGGGACAACTTGCCCCTTCTTGACTTCTACAGAGTGGTTGGCCTTCGTTCCTCTCCAACCCTCTTTACCTCTGTGCATCTAGCAGAGTGCATCAGAAGAAATTTCCACGTTCTCTGGATTTCAATGGAAATAGAGTCCCGTTTTTAACAGTATGGCGCCATGTCCATCAACTGTCTGAATATAGTCTCTTATCCATGTGGACGGCTTCCATTCCCATGGTCCTCAGCTTGGTACATGTATTCTAAACCAGAAGCAAAGGCATGGCTGGCACCTGCAAAAGGCAGGCACCGTCTCTGGAGCGATGTTATACCACCAACACTCTGCTATGGCCTTTGCCAGACTTGCATTGACAGGAGAGGGAGCGATGGAGCCCTTGTTGTGTGTGAAGAAAGGAGAGATGGTTGTGTAAATGGATGCCCATCCGTCCCCCTACAAAACTGTCCTCTGAACTTGCCTGCTACTGCCCAAGAGCAACATGCTTCATTTTAAATTGAATGGGATTTTAATGGCAAAGCTCCCATTACCTGTACAAATCCCCGACCAATGGCTCCCAATTGCATATAAAAGGGCTTCAAATTTATTCATGCTCCACCAGTCAGTTCTATTTCCCATTAGTCCCGCTGTCAACTGCATGTCCAGACTCGGAGATGGCTTCTGTACCTTTAAGAGTGTCACCAGTTACGGCTTTTCTTATCAGTGCTGCAGTGTACCTGAAAAGCCGCCTCTAGTGGAATTTGCCCTAGCTTGCCAGTCTTAAAGGAACAGCAGCCCCTTCCAAATCTGGACCTGTTAAGCCTATTTGCCATGTCCTGAGCTAGAGATTGCGCTTGCCTCTTTAAGAGCTCTGGACCAGGGGTATGTTCTGTGGAGACAGGTATTCCACCTTAGTCTCAAAGCTGCTCCAGACCTCTCACTGTCTTCTTCTCTCCACCTGCTGCAAGACTGCTGCTCACTGCACAAAGTTAGAGGTGATTCAAACTGAATCCTCAGTGGGTTACGCTAGACAAAAGGTGATTCCTATACATACCCTGAGAAAAACCCACTTTATTCCTGCCTGGCCTGCTAGTTGGCCAACTCTGCATGGCACAACTTCAGATTTCTTGTCCATTCCCTTGAGTGACCATGCCGAGACCAAGGCAGGGATGCGCTTTGGTTGTAACCATCCAGAGGATGACCGGAGACTTAGCTTCAAGATTTTGGCTTGGATATTTGTGTCTTTGGCCACAAAGCCGTGGACCTTCAGGGGTCTCTCAGCGAAGTTCGTTTGGGGGGTTGGAAGGGAAGGGAAGTTTGGCACGAGGTCTGCGTCTGTGCTTTCCCCTGGGGAATAAATTATTTCGCTCAGAGGCGTTAAAAAAGGGGGTCGGTGGTGTGGCGCAACAAAGGCGAAGCAAGGACTCAGCACCAGCGACCTAGATCTCCAGCAGGTTGCTCTGCTCTGGGCTGGTGGCGTCCTTCTCGTCTCCAGGGAGGCCGTCCTGCAAGGCGGCGCTGGGAGAACTGGCCACTGCGGCCGCCTCTTCCCGTTCTGCTTCGCCCTCGGGGGGCTTCCCTACCCCCATCTCGTTGTGGGTCTTCTGGTGCTTGCTGAGGTGGTCGCTACGGGTGAAGCGCTTGTTGCAAAGCAAGCAGGTGAACTTCTTCTCCCGGGTGTGGGTGCGGACGTGGCGTTCCAGCTCGTCCGAGCGGGTGAAGCGCTTGCCGCAGAAGAGCCAGTTGCAGACGAAGGGTCGCTCCCCGGTGTGCCACCGCAGGTGGGCCTTGAGGTGCGAGGCCTTCCCGTAGACCTTCCCGCAGCCCGGGATGTGGCAGCTGTGGATGGGCTTCTTCCGCAGGCTGGCTGCCGAGGCCCCGAGCCTCTCCAGCTCTTGGCAGTTGGGGCAGTCGCAGGTCGACCGGCCTGCCGTACTCCCAAAGGAGCCGCCTCTTCCGGACTTCAGTCCGATCCCGCCTTCCATCAGGGAGTTGTTGGCCACCGGCTTGGGCTTGTACATCTCTTGGGGCAGCACATGTTGACCAGAAGGGAGAAGGTGCGACGAGGAAGTGATGCCCACAGCCGGGTATGGAGCAGGGTTTAAGGTGGTGAATTCGGAAGTGTAACTGGGCAGTTGGGGGCTGATGGGAGCCTGGCTGGGCATGGTCTGCAAGGAGCTCTGAAGTCCATCTGACTGGGGCTGGGAGCTCAGCCAGTTGCTGTTGGAGTGCATGTCCCACCAGGAAGCCGTGGGGTTGCTAGAGGCGGTGGAGATGCCCGGGTGGATGCCAGCTTTGTACCAGGAGCCATAAGGGTGTGCCATGTCCAAAGAGGTGTAGACACTGGGGAGGCAGTCGGAGGAAGGGTGCCCCTTGGATACCAGCAGGGATGATGGGTCTTGAGATGTTGGGGAGGCTGGGAAGGAATGGGAGAACGGGCTGTAATCATTGCTGTAAGTGGTGGAAGCTTGAGGGCTTGCTGAAGGAGACAGGAGTCCATTCCCGTTAGGGAAAGTGGCCGTATAGGAATCTCCCATGCCTTCTGCGCTCCAGATTTTTGGAGCAAAAGGCTCCACACCCAGAAGATTAGGTTTCTTCCCCAAGCTTTCCCTCTGCTTTTCCCAACAGGGTCAAATCCAATTTGTGGCAAGTGTCCGTCAACATTCCCAGGGGGCTGGAGCCCTTGGAAGCTTCTTCCTAGATGTGGGACGGGGGTGGGGAAGAGAGAAAAAGAAAGCAAAAATCTTTGGCAAAGGGAAATTGAAAGCAAAAATCTTTGGCAAAGGGAAATTGAATATATAGTTTGTGATTACTGTTTTAAACAAATTACTATTCAGCATGATGTCTGAACTTCGGCTTGTGGTTTGCCTCCCCAAAAGCAGGAACGGTAAGCCAAGAACAAGCCTCAGCTGCAGCTCATGGTTTGTTTGGAAAGAAACAAACCATGAGCCGGGTTCAGATAAAACCATGGCTTAGCACACAGCTTTGCTCAAGAGCAGGGTAGGAGCAAAGGACCTGCGATTTTGACAAGCTGCACTAGCATCTTAACTTTAAATCTTTGGTTTAGCTTATGGCTTTAAGCAATGTGCAGCCGAGGCGACGACTGTGTGATGATACTGATAAGTCACTGAGCAAACCCTATTGAAACAAATATGAGCCATGAAAACATGTGGCGTTTTTGCACAACTTCACTTGGATTAAACTAGTCTCGTTGTTTTTGCAATTGCTGATAACCGGCTTTTCTGTCACTTTCCCCCTTCTTGGAACTGAGCTGTGAGCTACATTCGCCATGGGGTTCAACTTTCCTGTGAGATGTTTTCCACACCCCAACAACACTCACCGAGAGAATCAGAACCATTACTTAACAGGTAATTTTCCCGTTCCTATTCTGGGCTGCTGGCTGTGTTAAATTCTGTCCACACCTTCCCTTTGTTCTGTTGGTTTCAATTAGATGGTAAACCATATGGTCTGGAACAACTATCTGCTTCCATACAATGCCTAGTTGTTGCATAACAGTGGTAGTAAAGGGAGGGCCTTTTTAGGTTTATTGGAAAAATTCATGCCCTGTATCATGGAAAAGGTCCCCATTTCGTATCCAGAAACAAAATTTGAAAAGACTTGAAATTCAAGTAGTTTTGCATTTCATTCTGGCTGTTTCACAAATCTCACCTTGTGGCATCACAGCCAGAGGTGAAATTCAAACCCTGCTTCTAAAAGCAAGGAAAAATACTATTACAGTGTCTGTCTGTCTGTCTGTCTGTCTGTCTGTCTGTCTCTCTTTGACATCAGAAATGAGTCTGGGCAAATGCATGAATTTTATCTTTAAGAACTGTTGACTCTTAATTCTAGCATGTACCTACAAAGTTCATTTCATTCACCCAACTTGACTAAGACAGAATTGACCACAATATGAACACCCACAGCACATTGTCTAAATGAAAACCATTTTAAATTAGTTGAACTGTAATCTCTTCCAAATTGACTGTAAGGTATAAAGAAGGGACAGGGAAGCTCCCATCTGCCCCAACCAACATGACCAATGGTCAAGGATGATGGGAGTTGCAGTCCACCAACATCTGGAGAGACAAAATTTCGCTATCCTTGAGATAAGGCACACATTGCTTATATACTTCCCTGAGACTATGGCTGGTCAGTCATTAAGACATGTTGCTAGACTACAAGACAGGGAAGAAGGGACTGTAGTCTAGTGTTAGAATGCATGCTTTGCATAGAGAAAGTCTCTCGCTTAATTCCATATTTAATCCCTTTAACCTATGGAATAAAGGACTGGGTGACAAGCAATGGAAAGGACTCTCTGCTAGTGGTCCAGGATCCAGTGCTACTCAGAGTAGACAACTGTGGGTGAGATGGACAAATAATCTGACCTTGTATAAACTTGCATTTTACAGCCCCATATAGAGGTGGACTTTGATACTATGACATTCTTGCCCCTGCCCCCTGCCCAGAAAAATAATAATTTTATTTTCACAATAATTCCTTTTGGTACAGTTGCTTTTTTATGGATCTCCTCAGCAGGTACCCATATAAATATAGGGTTGTTGTTGTTGTTTTGTACCCCTCAACTCCGCACCCTGTGTGGCACCAGTCTTGAATCTGGCCCTGGCCCTTCCTCCAACTCAATTCTCATGGTAAGGTTCTGCAAGACAGGGAGTAACTACAGAAGTATTTTGAAAACTTTGGAAGATCAACAACAGCAGGGGAAAGATAATGTGTTTGGGGGCTCCGTTAATTTGTCTTGCACGGCGAAGCTTGTCACGGGCAATGCATTGACTAAAAAAAAGACTGTGTTGAAATGGTACAAAGGTTAAGTTGCCGAGGCCGATACGAAACATCTCCATTTCAAAAGGCCAGACTTTCAGGAGAACCACAAACATTGGGAGAGAGCGTGCTTGGCACATCTTAACAGTGGGCAACTGTGTTCCCTGCTGCAATGGTTTCTCTTGGGTGGGTTACGCAGCCACAGTATTTGTATTGATGCCTTCTCCTTCATTAGCATGAGATGGAGACCACTGGCTTTAGGCCAGAGCCTCCTGATCAGATTGAAGGCATTTGCACTTTCATTTTGCACATGACGTGCTAACACAAAGCACCGCTTGAAGAAGTTCTACCCAGGGTGCCATGTCCTCTGAGCATCCATGGCTGCTCCTTACAAGTATGGCATTTGGCGAGTGGTTGAGAAACCAGCAGGGTGGTGCTGTGGGTTAAACCACAGAGCCTAGGACTTGCCGATCGGAAGATCGGCGGTTCGAATCCCCGCAACAGGGTGAGTTCCCGTTGCTCGGTCCCTGCTCCTGCCCACCTAGCAGTTTGAAAGCACGTCAAAGTGCAAGTAGATAAATAGGTACCGCTCCAGCAGGAAGGTAAACGGCGTTTCCCTGCACTGCTCTGGTTCGCCAGAAGCGGCTTCGTCATGCTGGCCACAGCTGGCTGTACGCCGGCTCCCTTAGCCAATAAAGTGAGATGAGCGCCGCAACCCCAGAGTCGGTCATGACTGGACCTAATGGTCAGGGGTCCCTTTAGCTTTACCTTTTAGAGAAACCAGCACTCAAAGAACCTCAGCTTATGCTTAGACAGGAGGGCCACAGAATTCGGTATGTGTGATGCAGAGAGGTTTGACAGGTGATGGTGTGCAGGATAATTGTCAGTGGGTGTTACAGGCATCTCACTCGCCCTTTTCTGACTCTCATGCATGTGTTCTCAATCCCATATGGGACGGGGAAGATGATCAGGTATTGTGGATGAGTGGCATCGCTCAGTTTGCACCAAAAGAGTTGCCACTGGGCGGGCAGAGGAGACTGAAAGACCGAGGAGCCAATGAGAAGAGCCTCTTTCGCACATCATGATGAACATGCGCACATGGGATCACAGCCACTGGCATCTCTTCAGAGGAAGGCATGGGAAAACCCTATGCGTGTCCTGACCACAAGCAAGTGCAGTCTCACTCCCCCACCTCTCACCGCAACAATGTGCATGTTCCTCATAACATCTTATCCGGAGACCTGCTCCACACAATGTAGGAAGAAGAAGAGTTTGGATTTGGATTTGATATCCCGCTTTATCACTACCCTAAGGAGTCTCAAAGTGGCTAACAATCTTCTTTCCCTTCGTCCCCCACAATAAACACTCTGTGAGGTGAGTGAGGTTGAGAGACTTCAGAGAAGTGTGACTAGTCCAAGGTCACCCAGCAGCTGCATGTGGAGGAGCGGGGAATCAAACCCGGTTCACCAGATTATGAGTCCACTACTCTTAACCACTACACCACACTGGACACTTAGCATTATGGCAGCTGCCCTCCACTTGCCTACTGAAGATCTTCCTCTTTTAACCAGCCTTTTCCAGTCTGCATCTGTACTAAAATAGTTTTTAAGTTTTTTAAAACAGCTTTATCCCTTGTTGTTTTCTGCCCTGGGATGAAGGGCGGGATACAAATTTAACAAATAAACAACCAGCGCAACCCATCAACTTCCACAATTTTATACTATCATGAGTCTCTAATGTAGGAGTGGAAAATATTTTTTGGGTCTGCCAGCCAGATCCTGATCAGATTCTAGCCTAGAAGGTGGATAGTGGATCTGGAAGGTAGACCTGTCAAATGCCTGGCATCACTGTGTGCTGTGATTTCAGTTTTACTGTTCATCAGCTGATGGGAAGTAGAGTTCCCAGGATTCTTCGGGGAAGTCACATGCCTTCCCCATATGATGTGGATATGACCTAATTTGGGGAGAGTCAACATCAGCACTCTTCACCCTTGAACACTGACTGGGCTGGCTGGGGCTTATGGGAGTTGGTCCACCAACATCTGGAAGGGACCATGTTTTCTACCTCTGCAATAAGTGGTTCAAGTTAGCCCTTGGGAATTAATCATATGCATCTGCTTTAAAAACCTCTCAGAGTAAAGAACTCAGTGTAACTTCACAGACGCAGAACAAGGCTTAAGATAATGATGAGAACAGACTAAGACAACCATGCAATTTATATGACATTATTTGTAAAGTCATCACTGTACACCAGAGAACAAGAGGAACTCAAGAAAACAAGCAAGGCAATAGCTGTTGTATGGTCAGTTTTGACCACAGAAGTGGAGGAAGAAGGAAGGATAAGAGGAACACGCAGGAGAAGCTGAGGCCGCGGCGTCTCTGCCTTAATCATCAGGTTTAGCAGGAGAGAAGGAAATCTCAGGTTTGCAGGCTAGCAAGCCTAGATAAATAATATTTAAGTTACATCTAATGCCAATGCAGAGATCGGCAGAACTTGTGGGGCTGGAAATGGCACAAAATCCTATAACAGTAACTGTCCTATTTAAAGCTATTCTCTCTGCTCAAAAACACACTTCTGTGCTAGCAAACAGTAAGTGTGTAGGGGGGGGGAATGCCAAGTTATATCGTAACCCATCCCTGCCATCTAAATCTTGCTTTTGAACATCTTATTATTATGGCGACTTCTGAGCAACTCCTGTTTTCAATCTCCCCAGGTTCCCTCCCCCCACTGCCCCGCTTAATGGCTTCTTTTAATTAAATTATGTTGTGGCATTTTAAACCAAGCTCTTTGCCTCCCCCAAACAACTTCCTCTTCATTTGCCCCCTTTATGTTTTTCAGTCTGGTGTTTCACATGAGCACAGTTTTCCAAGACCGACATGTGGTACCACATTATTATCATCATCATCATCAAACACATCAGATGCACTCTGTTCTCAGTTAATCCCTCAAAGGCTTAAAATGCAGAGGAGCTGGGAACCTGTGGCCCTCCAGATATGGCCAGACTCGAACTCCCAACATTCTTGATCATTCGTCCTGCTGGCCAGAGCAAACAGGGGAATTCAACGGCATTTTGGGGACCCAGCCCTGGCTTAGAGAGCCTCCCTGCTTGGGGTCCCTTTATCTCGTCACCATGGCTCGTGTTGAAAATCTTTCAGTGAGCAAGAGAGGAGAAGCCTCTTCTAGAATTAGAACATTTCCGTGACAAAAGATTCTTCCCGATTCAATAAATAATAAAATAATAATACTAGTTCAAATTTGCATTCATTACTATAAGTACAATGCATTATCTCCCTACCTACGGGACCGCCTCTCCTGGTATGCCCCACGGAGGACCTTAAGGTCCATAAATAGCAACACTCTAGAGGTCCCGGGCCCTTAGGAAGTCAGATTAGCCTCAACCAGGGCCGGGGCCTTTTCAACACTGGCTCCGGCCTGGTGGAACGCTCTGTCTCATGAGACCAGGGCCCTAAGGGATCTGATTTCTTTCTGCAGGGCCTGCAAGACAGAGCTGTTCCACCTGGCCTTTGGCTTGGACTCAGTCTGACCCTTATGTTTCCCTCGCTTTATGTGAACCATTGGCTACTTTTAAAATGAGACTGCATTTTAAATTGCATTTTCACCTGTATTTTAAATTGGTTATTTTTTTGTTTCCCCACCCCCTATTATGTTTTTACTGTAATCTTTATTGCTAGCCGCCCTGAGCCCAGCTCTGGCCAGGGAGGGTGGGATAGAAATAAAATTTATTATTATTATTATTATTATTATTATTATTATTATTATTATTCATTAGAACTCCCTTTACCAGCTGGGAGTTAACTTGAGCACTGGCACAAAAATGGAGGGATATATTCCTTCACATTTCTCAAGGAATAGTTTCAGAGAAAAAGCTTTATTTCTACCATCCATGAACTGGTAGAAGGAGCAAGTGTGATAGTTCACAAAAGGCATGCACGAGTTCACAATCACGTGCACAGAGTTTATATACCCCTTCCAGTTCCCTCCCCCTTTCTCCTCCTTCAGGAGTCCTGCCCATGAGTTCCTCTGAGCATGAACAGAAAGCTCCTTCTTTGGGACTCTTTTGGGACTCTTGGCACCCTTCCCAGGAAATGTAGGAGGTGAGGACAGGTGACCCCACCTAGGCCCGAAGTCACACACCCCCCAAGCCTCAAACTGTCCAAAATTCCTTTTGTCTTCTAAAAATCCAAAACAGCTTTTCTCTGCTCTTCTCTGCTTTTCTCACAAGATGCTGTGGCAAGGGCAAACCATTACTTTTTATCAGTACAAGAATGCTTCAAAAAGCTAATGAATAGACTCTGTCAGAGCAGGCCTGAGAGCTGAATCTTATCTCATTCTAGTTTGCAACACCTTTGGACATGCTGAACCGTTCTCATTCCTGGGAAGGGTGCCAAGAGTCCAAAAGAGTCCCAAAGCAGGCGCTTTCTGTTCATGCTCAGAGGAACTCATGGGCAGGACTCCTGAGGGAGGAGAAAGGGGGAGGGAACAGGAAGGGGTATATAAACTCTGTGCACATGATTGTGAACTCGTGCATGCCTTTTGTGAACGATCACACTTGCTCCTTCTACCAGTTCATGGATGGTAGAAATAAAAGCTTTTTCTCCGAAACTATTCCTTGAGTGTCTGTTGACTCCCATCTCCCATTCCCGGGCGCAATATTTTTCCCACCCGAGGGCAAAGCCTCATAAGGCTACAGTTTCCCCACCCCCTATTATGTTTTTACTGTAATCTTTATTGTTAGCCGCCCTGAGCCCAGCTCTGGCCAGGGAGGGTGGGGTATAAATAAAATTTCTTCTTCTTCTTCTTCTTCTTCTTCTTCTTCTTCTTCTTCTTCTTCTTCTCCATTAGAACTCCCTTTACCAGCTGGGAGTTAACTTGAGCACTGGCACAAAAATAGAGGGATATATTCCTTCACATTTAAACTGGATTGGGTTGCTTTCCCAGGTCACATACTGGAGAACTGGACTTTACATTCAGTGTTAGTGGCAGAGTGGTAAATGCTGTACCTCCCACCTACTCTAGTCCTTCCACCCATCCGCTTCCCTCCAAATACCCCAAAAAGGGTTTTTTAATTGCCACAAGAGCAGTGGCGTAGCGTGGGGGGTGCAGGGGGGTCTGGCAGCACCGGGCGCAACATCTGGGGGTTAGGGTTAGGGGGCGCAAATCCACGGGTTAGGGGGGTGCAAATTACTTGCCTTGCCCCGGGAGCCGACAACCCACGCTACGCCACTGCACAAGAGCAGATGGAGGTAGAGGATGAGGAGGCAGAACCTGGAAAGGAAGATGTGGAAGATACAGCCGCTGGACCATCTCCCTCTGCATCATTCACCTGAAAGGTGAAGCCCACTTCTCTGCATGCAAAACACGTGAGTTATAGCAACACCACCCATCTGTCAATCTTTGGGGGAAGAAGGATGTTTCCCTAGTGGCTCAGGAGACTCCTGTGACCAAGGCAGTCCTCAGAAGCTTCTGAAATGGCCGTCAGAAAAAGAGGAGCAGCTTCAGTTGGGTGAGTTGGGCTCTGATGTGTCTCAGAGTTGCCTGCTGTGTAGGACTACCGTTTTGGGTCTAGTTACACCAAGGAAGGAACCTTCAAGTTTCCTTTTATGAAGCAGTTCCTTGCAGGAAGGGATACATCGCCCAGTTCATATTGCACCCTCCTTTGACCACGCGGCGCATAATAATTCACACGAAGCAGCAAGGGGTGGGCTAATTTATGCAGGAGTGTCTATTATGATTTGGACTAGATCAGGGATGTCCAACAGGTAGATTGCAATCTACTGGTAGGTCACCAGGCTGTCCTAGGTAGATCACCGGGGTGTCGTAGGTAGATCAATTGAAAAAATTGTGGCCTCTCTCCCTCTAAAAAGCTCAACAACTATGCCCCCCCCCCAAAAAAAACCTCAACAACGTTGGGTAGTTAGCCACCATCTTGGGTAGATCGCTGCCCAGTTAGCTGCCATCTTGGGTAGATCACTGCCAGTTTTTTTTTATAGTGGGAGTAGATCACAGTCTCTTGGGAGTTGCCTGGACTACATAAGTGTTCTTCAACCTTGATTTCCCAGATGTTGCTTTGGACTCCAGCTCCCATCATCCCCAGCCAGCTTAAGCAATGGTAAGGGATGTTGGGAGTTGTAGTCCAATAGCATCTGGGAACCCAGTGTTGATGAACACTGTACTAGATGACATTTCAATTCCAACTTACAAAAAGTACTTTGGAGATGGTCATGACCCACAGGGATACTGGCCAACACCACCACTTTCGTAGTTCATAAACACTCTGGGACATTACTAAGAGTTTGTTTAAAGATTTAGATGTGTTATCCACAAGTACAAGAACAAGGCATTCCAAAGTGTTTCAACATAAAAAATAACATGTAGGAACGAATCCCTTATGTCCTAACATTGTTAAGTTGTGTGATTCTCTAGCCCAACTATTAGCTGCCACCAATGGGTTGTCAGAATACTACGTAAATTGCACTTTGCCAATCTGCTGCCATCCAGATGTTTTGGGCTACAATTCCCATCAGCCCCGGCCAGGACAGCACAGCAAAACATCCAAAGGGAGAAAGGGAGAATTTAACAAAGGGCTGCCATTGTTGGCTGCCAGCACGTCTTACAATAAATATTTATTGCCCTCATATTGTGTATCTTCATATGCCTTTAAATACTGCGCACCAAGACTGGCAATCCCAGAATCATAGAGAGGTAAAAAATCAAGAACTCGTGGTCTTTACAACATGATTGACAAGTGTACAACAACACACTCACATTTTGAGATAACAAATGCCACTATCCAAAACAAAATTTGAAATCCAAACTTCACGTGCCAACTTTTGAGTGGCACAATGTGGTATCAAATCAGAACTATGTGTGAATATCCCTTTTGGATCCAGTCTACAGTTGTCGGATATCGGCACCTAGGAACTGGGTGACGGCACTCCTGAAGAACCCCAATAGATTGTTGGCCAGTCAGGCACTGCTGAATGGAAGCCAGATCCCTGCAAGTCAGGTGCTGATTGAGTCTCAGTTCCTTGCGCTGTCAAATGAAGAACTAAATTGTCCAGTTTTGTGTCACCAAAACGAGATGTCTGCATAAATTTTGCATGTGCTGATTTATATTCACAGAGTCAAATGTAGAAATAATTACTAGAATACCTGTATAACATCCTAGTGGGAAAGGCTGACTAGGTGTGACCTCTGTGTCTGTTCAGTTGGCTGTCGATGGGCAACTTCAATACCCCATTTCTGCTTTCCTCCCTTCTTTAGGGCTCCATATCTTTGAAACAGCCTTCAACCAAACAGCCATTCAAATACAGGACTCCTTAAAAATGCTGAATAAAGGCCTCAAAAAAACTTCAGCAGGTGTCTTAAGTCAGTTTTTCAATGTTATGATCAGTTTTAGCTGATTTTATGTCTATTTTATCTTACTGTGCACTGCTTGGAGAGTAAGGGGTTAAGAAAGAATGAAAGAAAAATAGAGGACTGCCCCCCTGTCAGCCCTTCAAATAGAAGACTGTTCTCCACAAGGTAGAACACATGGGCACCCCAGAAGGAATGGAAGGCCTTGTAAGCCATGGAAAAGGAAGTCTGTGTAGCTCAAGGGAAGCAAGTGATCTGACATTAAACAAGCAATGCATGAATTTGAGCCAGGGATCAGTAAAAAAAAAGGTAAAGGACCCCTGGACGGTTAAGTCCAGTCAAAGGCGGCTATAGGGGTTGTGGCGCTCATCTCGCTTTCAGGCTGAGGGAGCCGGCGTTTGTCCACCAACAGCTTTCCAGGTCATGTGGCTAGAATGGCTAAACCACTTCTGGCGTAACGGAAACCGTGATGGAAACCGCAGTGCACAGAAACGCTGTTTACCTTCCCGCCGCAGTGGTATCTATTTATCTACTCGCACTGGTGTGCTTTCGAACTGCTAGGTTGGCAGGAGCCGGGACAGAGCAACGGGAGCTCACCCCGTTGTGGGGATTTGAACCGCCAACCTTCTGATTGGCAAATTCAAGAGGCACAGCGCCACCCGCATCCCCAGGGATCAGTACCAAAGACTGTTTAGTATGGAAGGAGTTCATCACTGGAGCCTATGAAGACACATCTAATATGTCAACTATTCACCATCATGGATTGTGGAAGCCCCTACCTATCTGCATTTAGAAGGGAAGGCCATTGTGGTCTGAGAATAAGCACAAACCCAAGTCTTTATTTTTGTTTCAGTCAAAGAAATTAAGTACTTAACCACTAGCTCTTCTTTAAGACTGTTAACCTAGCACAGCCTTCACCACCTTGGTGCCCCCTAGCTGTTTTGGACTACAACTCCCATCAGCCAGGACAGCTGGGGCTGATGGGAGTTGTAGTCCAACAACACCTAAAGGACAACAGGTTGGCGAAGGCTGTCCTGCCAGAATCTCAGCCTGCCCTGCTGGGTTAGGCTAGGAATCCACAAAACCGGCATTTACCTTGAGTGGGAAGCCATCACTATGCCTTCTGCACAATTCCTTCCTGGTTCCCACTGTTTACTTTTCCTCCATCCTCTGAGCCAAGCAGGACTTTGAATGCCTGTGGCAGCTGTGGGAGGACAGTGATCAACAGAGCCTGGGAAGGGAACAGGACAGAAGGCTCTGCAGTGGCAACTTCTTCCACTGCCTCGGGACTTTTCGAACTAGGGCTACAGCCTAGCAAATATGAGCAATGAGTCATAGGCCTTCTATTGCAAAAGCCAGCAAGCGATTTGCCTGGAGGTCAAGAAGTAGATTCCTGCCCTGCTGGAACTGTAATTTCTATCCCTGCTCGTTGTGTAGTTGGCTTGGAATTTGTTTGCTCCTGAAGAGAAATTGTCATCTTAGAAGCTGTGTTTTTTTATGTTTCATATTTCGTTATTTGTGGTTTACACCATCCTTTTCTCCCTCTCTTTCTCCCTGAGTTGGGGCTGTTTTTATGAGGATTCCGGTCATGCTGACAGGGTAGGCTGTCTTTTCCAAGCATAACAAGTCAACAGGGCCCACAATAAGCTGGAAAATGCGCTTTTTGGTGTGCGCACACACGGCTTGTTTTGCAAAACGGACTTTGTAAAACGTTTGGTTAAAAGGTAGCAGTTTTACGGTGAGGCAAAACGCGGATGGGCTTCATCATTCAAGCTCGTCTCCTGCATCATAGACACACACCAATTAAAAACCAGGGGTTGTCAGTGAATCTTTTGAGCAAGGTTAGCACAAGGAGAAATCAACTGTGACTGTTATGCTCTTTAAAGCCACACTGATTTCAATGGAAGAAATGTAAACACTGTAAACTCTTTCCTGCTTCCTTTTTCAGATTTCTATGCTTTTCAAAGCTCTGGTTCATTTCACTAGATCTGATTTTTGCCCAGATCCCTTGGAAAAGTGACATTTGTGTGCACACTTTCCCTCTTTCCGTGGTGGCTGAGCTGGGGGAAGGGAGAGAGGTGTGGTCAAGTGTGGGCCCATGGCACTGACTTAGAAATCCTAACTTGATCCTAACTTGACCATCAGCCAAAATAAAGTTGTTTACCCCAGGATTAGAGATAAGGTTCTCAAACGACAATGTAACTAAGGGTGGAGCGTAGTCTGCCAGGTGACCTCGGTCACTGCAGCAACAACTTAGTGAAAAGCAGATAATGTACTCATCAAAACACCCCATTGCTCAATCACCCAGTGGCCAATTTGTTCAACCAGACTGGCTTGTTCAGAATATGGGTGCAGATTTTGGCAATCATAGAAGTAGCAATGCAACAAATTCCTTTTTACAGCCCTATCATCTGGCTGACCAGCTTTCAGTAACTTAGGCCTAGTGAGGTGGGAAAACTGGGCTATATGAGCCTGTCCCTGTGAAAAATAAATGTGAGGGGAAGGATAAGTTTATCACCGCAGTGAGACTTGGCCTTAGTAAAGGTAAAGGGACCCCTGACCATTAGGTCCAGTCGTGGCGGCACTCATCTCGCTTTATTGGCCGGCGTACAGCTTCCGGGTCATGTGGCCAGCATGACTAAGCCGCTTCTGGTGAACCAGAGCAGCGCACGGAAACGCCGTTTACTTTCCCGCCGGAGTGGTACCTATTTATCTACTTGCACTTTGACGTGCTTTCAAACTGCCACGTTGGCAGGAGCAGGGACCGAGCAACGGGAGCTCACCCCGTTCCGGGGATTCGAACCGCTGACCTTCTAATCGGCAAGCCCTAGGCTCTGTGGTTTAACCCACAGCGCCACCCGCGTTCCTTGGCCTTAGTAGGGACCCATAAATGTGGCTTACATTGTAAGCTGTGTATAGCCTGAAAGGAGATGCAGTAGTACAGTTCTAGCGTGGCCACTTATTTAGGAAACGCATCAACCCGAAAGAGGACAATCTGCATAAAATGTGCAAAATCTAATTTATATGTATAGGTGCGCATTTAGAAATACTTAATAGAAATTAAATAGAAAGAGGCACATTTAGAAATAATTAATAAAATTTAAGCAGGGATGCAATACAGCTCACCAGGTGTGACTAGGTGAACTGTGTTCCTGCTCAGCCTACTGTCCAGGTGCCCAAACGTTGGTGAGTGAGATGGCTCAGTCGGTAGAGCATGAGACTCTTAGTCTCAAGGTTGTCTGTTTGAGCCCCACATTGGGCAAAAAGGGGGTTGGGCTAGATGACCACTGCTCCCTTCTTAGGGTTCTTCAAACCGAACCTGGACTGAGCAGCCTGTCCTCTGGAAAGCTGTAAGCAAATCAATAGGGAGGCAAACATACAGCCCACTTGATCCTCCTTTCACCGCATGTGCCAGCAAACTTAGAAGTCTTCCATTAACCCAGTTTATCTATATCAGGAAGCTTTGTAACCAGATAGGAGATTGACCCATGGTTTGAAGTTGAATTAATATCCTGGCTTATTCCAAAGCTGCTACCCACATTTTCCTGATTCAGGTGTAAGTGGGAAACTATGGTCAGAGGCTTAGTGTTTGTGTGAAAGGAAGAGTGAAGGAATGACTTATTCACGTCCCAGCTTTTAAAGCCAATATATTGACCCAACTGACTGAGTGTTAAGAACACTAGAAAAGGCCTGCTTGAACAAACCAAAGGTCTGTCTACTTTTCTCTTCCCAACAGATACTTCTGAGAAGCTTACAAGCAAGACACAAAGGCAACAGCCTTCTTTTGTTGTTCATAGTCCACATCTTCTGGTGTTGCCTCTCTCTGAGCATCTATTGTGGTGCGTTTTCATTTATGAAGTTTCCGTGCCACTTTCCATAGAAGTCCCAGAGCGATTCACAAAATGTTTCGATAAACCACAGCAATAAATACACACTGACATTACCAAGTCAACAAGCAATGCACATTCAACACTCGATTTGAAACAGCCTCAGAGTTCAGAGGAGGGTTTGGGGACTAAAATCGCTTTGGCTGAAATTGCAGAAGCAGGGAACCTGTGGCCCTGCAGGCATGGCTGGTCTTCATGAGCCCAAGCCAGCATCACCAGTGATCAAGGATGATGGGAGTTCTAGTCTGACAAAATCTGGAAAGTCACAGGTTCCTCTTGTCTTTGACCAGAGTTGGACAGCAGTATAAATCTGCTCGTTCTCTGGGACCTCTCAGTGGTACTTGATACTTCCATAGGGAGCAGGAGTCTGTGGCTCTTCAGATGTTGGTGGACTCCAATTCCCATCGCCCCTAGCTATTTGCCATGTTGTCTGATGCAAGTTGGAGACCAAGAACGTCTGGAAGGATACAGATCCCCCATCTCCGCTAGGGAGCGATGCTTTCTCTCTAGCAGCACCTACTTTGCAGAATCCAGTGCCAACGGAAGCGATTCTGGCTACGTCTCTACTGGCTTTTTGACACAAGCTGTCCACATGACTTTTCAGAAGGAGCTGCATGTTGGCTAAGGACTATTGGAACTGTTTGGGTAGTGGGGCTGGCCAGGATTTCTGCTGGAGTCTTTTGGGCTGTGTTTATTTTGATACCAATTTTAAACTGTAAAAAGTGTCCCTGGTGATTGATTTTGATGTTTTATTTATTTATTAAACATTTTCCTTGCATTTTTATTTGACATTCCTTCCATCACAGAGCCCAAGGCAGCATAAATACAGCACCCAGGTGGTCGCCCATCCAAACATTGACTGGGCCCCAGACCTGCCAAGCTTCAGCAAGGCTTGTTTCATAGAATCATAAATCATAGAATTGTAGAGTTGGAAGGGACCCTGAGGATCATCTAGTCCAACCCCCTGAAACGCAGGAATATGCAGATGCCCCATATGGGGATCAAACCTGCAACCTTGGCTTTATCAGCTCCATCCCCTAACCAACTGAGCTATCCAGCTGGTTTCTTATCCAGTTGGCAATAGCCTCAAGTGCCTTCAAACCATACCCTGGGGTCTGTCTGAAGGCACAGGAGGCCCGGATTTTCACACCACCATCGTGGCAGAGAAAGTAGCATTTAAATGACGAATAAATCTATGGTTCCAGTTACAGATAGGCAGCCGTGTTGGTCTGCCATAGTCAAAATAAAAAAATTCCTTCCAGTAGCACCTTAAAGACCAACTAAGTTAGTTCTTGCTATGAGCTTTCGTGTGCATGCACACTGTGTATCTGAAGAAGTGTGCATGCACACGAAAGCTCATACCAAGAACTAACTTAGTTGGTCTTTAAGGTGCTACTGGAAGGATTTTTTTTATTTTGAATAAATCTATGAACACTGATCCAATGAAGGCATGATTGGGAGGAGTTGGGACGAGTGATGTGCTACCTGGCAACAGCCTCCGCATCGCTATGCCCTTCTTTCAAATCCCATAGCTGTAGAACCAGCTTACATTTCTAACAAGGTCATGTTCACTTTTGCTCGTTGGTTTCAGCTTGTGGGTTTTCTGCAGTGTCCTGGAGACATTCCTGGACTCTGAGAAAACCGAGAGAGGAGACAGCAAGCCCATCCCAGACTCGAAATCACCAGCAAATGGAGACAGGACCTTTCTTGGAGTGGGGAGGCATTAACATCCATTTGCTTTCACCACAGACAAGATCAATAGAGTCCTGCTGGCTACAGACTCTCCTGGGACATTCAGTGCCAGGCTTATTCACACAGGTCTGGTGTCCCACAATTTTGGCAGCGCCGTTTTAATTTGCCGGCGTTGTTGTTGTCGTCTTGGGATTCTCTGCAAACATTCCTAGCCTTACACTCCCGAAATCTGCTTCTCCCGAGCCAAATGTGGCCTGTTCAAACAGGCTGGAGATTCTTGCTGGCTTCTGCAGCACAAACAGAAGCCCCTTCGGATCACAGGCAAGCCAATGGGGCCGGAGGTAGGCCAAAATGGCTTTGGGGAAGGTGGTTGGCTACCACATCTTACTGGCTACTGGGCTGGTGCCAAGCAAGGAAGCACCACTGTCTCCCCTTTCAGCCCCAGGAGAAGCGAGAAACACCAGGACTCTCAGTTACTTGCACAAAATATGAAGGCACTTGGGCACACAAGGATGGCATGAAGAGTTTGGTCCAGGGGTCGCCCAAGATTTAAGGCTCATCAGCACAACTGGATTTGGGGGGAAAGTGCCACAGGTCACAGACCCTCTGGTCACTTCTCTCCCCATAAGAGAGAGTGAAAATATTGATTCCCTATTTGTATATTTGTATAAATTAGGTAAAGGTAAAGGGACCCCTGACCATTCGGTCCAATCGTGGCCGACTCTGGGGTTGCGGCGCTCATCTCGCTTTATTGGCCGAGGGAGCCGGCGTACAGCTTCCGGGTCATGTGGCCAGCAGGACTAAGCCGCTTCTGGCGAACCAGAGCAGTGCACGGAAACGCCATTTATCTTCCCACTGGAGCGGTACCTATTTATCTACTTGCACTTTGATGTGCTTTCGAACTGCTAGGTTGGCAGGAGCTGGGACCGAGCAACGGAAGCTCACCCCATCGCGGGGATTTGAACCACTGACCTTCTGATCGGCAAGTCCTATGCTCTGTGGTTTAACCCACAGCGCCACCCGCGTCCTTGTATAAATTAACTATCCCAAAATACAGACGTGCCTTCACACTGGCCAGATTGGATGTGATGCCCTCCGCCGTACTTGAGGGCAGATACCAAAAGATTCCAACTGAGGAACGACTCTGCCCCTGTGGAGATGGCAATCTGGAAACAGTGGCTTGTGTTCTCCTGTCCTGTCCCCTTTATAAAGATCTGAGGAATGAGATCATCACCCCACTCTTACTTACCATCCCAGGCCGCCCATCTGAGGCCACACTGTTCTTTCTTTTATCAGACCAAAATGATCAGACGACAGCAAAGGTTGCTAGGTTTATCGAGGGTGCAATGAGATTAAGGGACACTATCTGAACGATAATCTTGGCCATTTGATTGCTCTTTTTACCCACTGCTGTCTTTTTTAATCTGTATATATATTTATATACAGTGGTGCCTCGCAATACGAATGGCTCGCAAAACGAAAAACTCGCAAGACGAAAGAGTTTTCCGTTTTTGAGTCGTTCCGCAAGACGAATTTCCCTATGGGCTTGCTTCGCAAGAAGAAAGCCCATAGGGAAATCTCTGGGGACCTCTTTTAAAATGCTGGCGGTCAGGAGCAAAGACTTTCGCCCACCTCTTCTGAAGGCCGGCAGGGGGCAAAAGTCTTTGCTCCCCCCCCCATGCCTGCCTTCCCGGGACAGCGGAGACTTCTCCGCAGTCCCGTGCGATCTGGGACGGCTGTGGACAGAATTCCTGCAAAGCAGGGGACTTGACTAGATGTCCCTTGGGTTCCCTTCCAGCTGTACAATTCTATGATTTTATGATTTTATGACGTTTTGACAGGTGTCCAACAAAATCTCCAAACGCTTCACATAGAGAAGCATGCAGAGCCAGCTTCAGGTTTCCAGGGTTTCTTGGGTATCAGTGGGCCAACCCCTTCCCCCTTGACCCCTTCCATTTAAGCTAAAACGAATTAGACCAATATGCCACTGCCCAATTTCCAAAGAAAAGCACAAACTTTACTACTTCACTAGTCTTTTCCATATTTCTTCCAACAGTGTAAGTTAAAGGGCAACTTCTACACACGTAAAAAGGTAAAGGGTAAAGGGACCCCTGAACATTAGGTCCAGTCGTGACAGACTCTGGGGTTGCGCGCTCATCTTGCTCTATAGGCCGAGGGAGCCAGCGTACAGCTTCCGGGTCATGTGGCCAGCATGACTAAGCCGCTTCTGGCGAACCAGAGCAGCACACAGAAACGCCGTTTACCTTCCCGCCGGAGTGGTACCTATTTATCTACTTGCATGTGTGCTTTCGAACTGCTAGGTTGGCAGGAGCAGGGACCAAACAACAGGAGCTCACCCCGTCGCAGGTATTTGAACCGCCGACCTTCTGATCGGCAAGCCCTAGGCTTTGCGGTTTAACCCACAGCGCCACCCGCATCCCTTTCTACACACCTACAAGGGAGTAAATCTTACTGAACTAATCAGGACTTTATATATATGCCCAGGTGAATCTATTTGCCACCTGATGGGGTGGGGAGAGAAGCCCAGTTGCTTCTGCAGCAAGAATTTGGCATGGAAATGTTAGTTGTATTGCAAGCAGCACATGTCCTCTGAAAGATTATAAAGAAACAAAGGGGGGATCCATACACCATATGAACATAAAGAAGAACAACACAGAGCAGATGCAGACAACCAAATGCAGATACTCTGTTCAGCCAAAGGAACCCAAATCATACTATTGTTTTATTTTTAAAATGGAATAGGCCGCCTTGTAAAGCACAACTCATCCAAAGCAGGTAGAGTAGAATTAGGTAACTTCCAGTGCAAGCAAACCTTTCCTCAGAGAGCCTTTGATGAGGCTCAGGTATAATTCGGCATATTCAAGCCACAGAGCAATAGATCGGATCTCTCTCTCTCACACCCCATCCTTGGTCTAGGCAGTAGACCTTTAAAGCCCTAAACGGCCTCAGCTTTAAAGTGCATCAACCCCAGCCATTGGTCAAGAATAATGGGGGTTATATTCAAACAAGCAAGTTGTCTAACACAGATCTCCCCTCGGAGCTGCACTTTTCTTATGAGGAGACTGCATTGTCTAGTCTCCTCACAGGATGTTCTCTGTACTGTACTTTGAAACAGAATGTGGTGAAACTTGATATAATGCACAGAAGGACTCATATTCTTCTTGACCAGGTTCCAGCCATTTTGTATACCAAAGCCAAACCACTTAGGTTCTTCATAAGAAGCTGCCTTATGCTGAATCAGATCATTAGGTCCGCCTAACTCAGTACAGTGGTACCTCAGAAGTCGGATGGAAGCCGTTCCGGAAATCCGTTCAACTTCCAAAATGTTCGGAAACCAAGGCGCGGCAGCCCTGTTGGACGTTCGGCTTCCAAAGAACATTCACAAACTGGAACAGTCACTTCCGAGTTTGCGACATTCTTGACACGAGGAGCTTTTCTCATATTAAAAAGGGCGTGTGAGCGTTTCCTCGCTGCTTGGAGTCCAGATTGAGAGAGTGTTGCTTGGCCGTCAGAGAGAGGCAAGCCCAAGAAAGTTTGGTGACTGAACTAGAAGTCATATGGTGCCCCCTCCAGTGGCAGTAAAATGTAATTAAAAAAACCATGGCTCCCTATACAACAATTGGGAGTTCGGTGGAACGTACTCATGAGTAAACATGAATATGATTCCAGTTACAGATAGGTAGCCGTGTTGGTCTGCCATAGTCAAAATAAAAAAATTCCTTCCTGTAGCACCTTAAAGACCAACTAAGTTAGTTCTTGGTATAAGCTTTCGTGTGCATGCACACTGTGTATCTGAAGAAGTGTGCATGCACACGAAAGCTTATACCAAGAACTAACTTAGTTGGTCTTTAAGGTGCTACAGGAAGGAATTTTTTTATCATGAATATGATTATTGTAAATAATAGTAACCCCCCCCCATAAAAAGTGCTGGTCTTTAATGCTTCCCCCAAAATCCACCATCTGTGGCAGGCTGTGTCACCCAACCTAAAGACTGGGGCCAACCCTCGCAAAAATTCCTACTGTAGCTTTCCTTGAGACAATGTTACTTAAGTATATTGCCCTGAATGAAACTTAATTCAAGTATCATCAAATTGTGCTGGAATCTAGACCACTTAATGCTGATCTTTGTTTTTCTGGAGTCAGGTACCGCGTAGAAAACCCAGCCGAATTCTCACAGCCAAGGAATTGGGGAAAACAAAACACAACAAGTGCGTCCTTTTTCACATCCTGTTGACTCATATTTGGTCTGTGACCCGTGAGTTGAGAAACCCACTTCTAAAATCTTGGCAAGAAGGGATGGTGCCATTGCTCCCTGGGGAATTCCTTCGACTCTTTGTGCTGGGAAATTCGGAGAGAGATCAAAGGGATGTGTCTATAGGATGGGGTGTGGGGTGAGGAGAATAGACTCACACCTGCGCTCTGACCTCTGACCTCCTAAACAGCCTGGAGCTCTCCATCTCAAGAAATCAAAAGGAAGGTGAACAACAAGAAGATGCCCCCAGAAAAGGGGGGAAATGGCCAGTCACTACTTGTTTGGACTTAAAAAGACAAAAAAAACCTTATCACTGCAGAACTGCACCACATAAAGACGTAAGATTGGGTCCTATGTGGGGATCTGTTGATCATTCAGTGCCTTGCAAAATCAATTGACCCGCTGCCTATGGGAATAGACTGTGGCATTCAGAACACAACACAACAGACAGGATTTTTACATCACGACATCCGACACAGAGTTCCCAATTTCAGCTGCCCATCAACACAGATACAGCAACATCTCAAATGCAGAGAAATCGGACGATTCCTATGAATGTATTCATGACACAGGTCAGGGTCCAGAGAGCATCTTAAGTTGACACGAGGGCCTTGTGCTACCCCAGCAGAATTTATTTTTCTCCTTTTCCTTTGAACAGCTGGCCACCGTGCCATATCACGAATTGTTTTCGAAACTCCCCCTTCATTTCAAAAACAGTTTGCCATGCAGCCGAGAGAGGCTGCTATTTGAGAAAAATAAAGCATTCTTTGGATCCACACAGAGATGATTATGCAGTGCTCAACTGTTCCAATTCACTTTGGATGAACAACAGGACGGGTTCTCGTAGGGATGGCCTGAGCAATCCATCACACTCGATGGACTGTTAACATTTAGGGAGAGATCTGTTCCTCCCTTTGCTTGCTGCCATTTGCAGAAATCGGATTTTTGAGAACAGCTTTCTGTCTCTTCACATTTTCGGTCAAGAGTTCCTTATCGTCCTATATTCCATACCTTTAGTGGTCTCTTTGGTGCACTATTTTATATCTCTGAACTCACAAAACCCTGTAACAAGGAGTTCCACAGGTCAATTGCTTCTTTGCTTTTTAAAAAGTCATTCTGCTTCTTTCCTCAAGAGACAGCGTAAATGGCAGGCCTCTCTTTACTTTTTCTATATATATTTTTATGTTTGCAGGCATTGATTTTATTAATCCCCATAAAGGAGCGTTTGGCTTTGTGCACCCCAAACATTTAAAGCATGTGACTTTTCCCAACGAATCATGGAAACTGCAGTTTAACCCCTCACAGAACTACAATTCCCAGCACCAAACTACAGTTCCTAGGATTCTTTGGGGAAAATCATGTGCTTTAAATGCATAGTGTGTACACAGGCTTAACTTCCATAGGAGAAAAGCCAGCTTAACAACAGACTACTCTGCTGGAAATCTCTTAGGAACAGTTAAATCTGGGTGATGTTGTAGCCGCCATCAACTGCTGAACACTCTGGACAAAAGAGAAAAAACTATGTAGGCAGATATATAAGAACTGTGCTCCTGTGTAATAGACATATACTGAAATGTGGAAAGATCCAGTGGACAAGATGAGAGATGGGGAATCCATGCCCTTCCACATGGTGTTCAACTTCAACTTTCATCAGCCCCAGACAGGATGGCCATATGCCCAGGTTGGCATCCATCTTGGGAGACCCTGGAGGAGTGTGTCTTTGTGGATGAAGTCAAACTGTTAGAAGGTTAAAGCACCTGCTCCAACTGTAGAGACTGATCCCGGACCAGTGGCGTAGCGTGGGTTGTCAGAACCCGGGGCAAGGCAAGTAATTTGCGCCCCCTAACCCGTGGATTTGCGCCCCCTAACCCTAACCCCCAGAAGTTGCGCCCGGTGCGGCCGGCCCCCCCTGCACCCCCCACGCTACGCCACTGTCCCGGACAGACATGTTTTGTTGCGGCCGGGGCAGATGAAGGTGTCTGGCTGTTAGGGCTGGGTGATACCTGGTTGTTAACATTGTTGCATAAAGGTAAAGGGACTCCTGACAATTAAGTCCAGTCGCGAACAACAATGGGGAGCCGGCGTTCGTCTGCTTCCGCAGACAGTTTTTTCTGGGTCATGTGGCCAGCATGACTAAGCCGCTTCTGGCAAAACCAGAGCAGTGCACGAAAATGTTGTTTACCTTCCCGCCAGAGCGGTACCTATTTATCTACTTGCACTGCATGCTTTCAAACTGCTAGGTTGGCAGGAGCACGGACCGAGCAACGGGAGTTCGCCCCGTGGCGGGGATTCGAACCGCTGACCTTCTGATCGGCAATCCCAAGCGGCACAGTGGTTTAACCCACAGCGCCACCTGCGCTAAACATCAGCAGCTAAACACCGCGATTTGCTGATATATCACAATGTTGGAAGTGTATCTTGGCGGCCTCTTCTTCACCACTTTAAGGAAAGAAGCAGCAAGTGAGATATGTCCCCAACCCCATACAGTGGTACCTCAGGTTACATACGCTTCAGGTTACATACGCTTCAGGTTACAGACTCTGCTAACCCAGAAATAGTACCTCGGGTTAAGAACTCTGCTTCAGGATGAGAACAGAAATCGTGCAGCGGCAGCGCAGCACCAGCAGGAGGCCCCATTAGCTAAAGTGGTGCTTCAGGTTAAGAACAGTTTCAGGTTAAGAACGGACCTCCAGAACAAATTAAGTACTTAACCCGAGGTACCGCTGTACTGCTCTGACTCGCGTGAGCAAGAGCAGGATGGGGGCTGGGTGAACTGAGGGGCGGGCAGTTTCACATGCCCCACAGTTGATGCCCCACAAAAGAATCTGGCACACTTCAGCCGGAAGGGGTGTGTGCTTTCTTAAACCAGAAGCCAGAGGGATGGGGGGAAGGCGGAGGCAGTCGTACGGCCGAGGAACCTGTTCCTGCCAGTCAGTCGCTCCAGGAGTGACCAACCAAGAGGAAGAGTCCACCTGCCCATCCTGCATGTCCACCACCTCTCAGCTGATCAAGCCCCACACTCTGGCTCTCAGGAGCTGGAGGTGAGAGGCTTCCTTAAACCACTCAGCTGGGGGGCGGGCAGACTCTCAGCATAGCAGTTTAAGGAAGCCCCCACCTTATGCTAAGATCAGCTGAGAGGCAGCAGGTGCGCAGCCTTTGCACAGGTGGACTTTTCGAGCTGCCGATACACCACAGGTCCCCAGCCAGCGCCAGCACAGCGCAGGCAGGCAGAGACGGGAGTGAGGCGCACTGTGCTGGTGGAGGCTGGGGAGCTGCGATGTATCGGCAGCTGGAAAAGTCTGAAACCGGTATAGTGACCTGAATTTCTTGATTTATCGCCCAGCTCTACTGATGGTAAGGGTGGCCCTGTGGGTTAAACCACAGAGCCTAGGGCTTGCCGATCAGAAGGTCGGCGGTTCGAATCCCCGCCACGGGGTGAGCTCCCGTTCCTCGGTCCCTGCTCCTGCCAACCTAGCAGTTCGAAAGCACATCAAAGTGCAAGTAGATAAATAGGTACCGCTCTGGCGGGAAGGTGAACGGCGTTTCCGTGTGCTGATCTGGTTCGCCAGAAACGGCTTAGTCATGCTGGCCACATGACCCGGAAGCTGTACGCCGGCTCCCTCGGCCAATAAAGCGAGATGAGCGCCACAACCCCAGAGTCGGCCACGACTGGACCTAATGGATTTGATGAAGAAGAAGAGTTTGGATTTGATATCCCGCTTTATCACTACCCTAAGGAATCTCAAAGTGGCTAACATTCTCCTTTCCCTTCCTCCCCCACAAGAAACACTCTGTGAGGTGAGTGGGGCTGAGAGACTTCAGAGAAGTGTGACTAGCCCAAGGTCACCCAGCAGCTGCATGTGGAGGAGCGGGGAATCGAACCCGGTTCACCAGATTACAAGTCCACCGCTCACCTTTACCTTTACTACTGATGGTACTGCTGCAGATGCGCAATGGCATTTCTTCTCCTCCCAGCGGCCATTCCTCTTCTGGTCACTGCTATGGATGCACAACCTGACTGTCTGTCTCCAAACACTGTGGTCATTGCAAGGGATTCCCACAAGGTCTCTGCGTGTATTCTTTTCTTCTCCAAATTACCCCCCTTCTTCTACCAGCACCGAGGGCCTTCTGGCAGTTCCCTCACTGCGAGAAGCCAAGTTACAGGGAACCAGGCAGAGGGCCTTCTCAGTGGTGGCGCCTTCCCTGTGGAACACCCTCCCACCAGATGTCAAAGAGAACAACAACTACCAGGCTTTTAGAAGACATCTGAAGGCAGCCCTGTTTCGGGAAGCTTTTAATGTTTGATTTATTATAGTATTTTAATATTCTTTTGGAAGCTGCCCAGAGTGGCTGGGGAAGGCCAGCCAGATGGGCGGGGTATAAATAATAAATAATAATAATAATAATAATAATAATAATAATAATAATTATTATTATTATTATTATTATTATTATTATTATTATTATACCATCACTTTGTAGCAGCCCAGATTCCCAGGACTATGTTTACCTCAACCATCTAGTTAGTTTCAATCAGATTTCCTGACCCATCCTCCAAGCACGTCCCCTTTGAAGTAAATCCCAGTGAGTTCAAAGAGGCTTCCTTTCTTCATCAGAATCACATAATCATAGGAGATGAAAGGGATAAAAATGGCGGTAGCTCCCTAGTCAAACCTAGGCCCCAAATACAGGGCCAACGGCCATTATCTGCCTATACAACTCAGACCACAGAGTGCATGAGGAGAAAGCAAGGTTTCACGGGGCAGTCAGGTCAGGGAAGTTGTTCTAGGTGACTCCAGCCAGTCAATCCATGCACACTACAGGAGAAGGCAGAACACTTTAATCCGCTTCAATTGCACAAGCCTAAATATTACGGGATGCACCTGAATCCCTTCCACAAAACAGTGGCAGGCACCTAAAAATTACCTAAGGGTTAAACCACAGAGCCTAGGACTTGCCGATCAGAAGGTCGGTGGTTCGAATCCCCAAGACGGGGTGAGCTCCCGTTGCTCGGTCCCTGCTCCTGCCAACCTAGCACTTCAAAAGCATATCAAGTGCAAGTAGATAAATAGGTACCACTCCGGCGGGAAGGTAAACGCGTTTCCATGTGCTGCTCTGGTTCACCAGAAGCGCCTTAGTCCTGCTGGCCACATGACCCGGAAGCTGTATGCCGGCTCCCTCGGCCAGTAAAGCAAGATGAGCACTGCAACCCCACAGTCGGTCACGACTGGACCTAATGATCAAGGGTCCCTTTACCTTTACCGCTGCCATTGCCAGGAAATTTGATTTGGTGAGCATTTCCACTTGTCCTGTGCCCACAAGGCAAGGGTCCAAGCAGTTTCCCCCTCCCTCCGCTCCTTTCCCAGGGAAAACCCACTCTTTAGTGCTAAATTGGAGCAAACGTCAATCCAGAGAAAATCAAAATTGCTGTTTGCTCCGATTGAGCGCTAAAGAGCAGTTTCCCCTGATTCAGGTGGGGAGCAGTGGGGAGCAACAGCCAAGTGTAAGTGTGGCTAAGCCCCAAGTTCAGGTATCGAGGGACAGTGAGGTGCCTTCTCCCACTTCTCTTCCTCTGCACCATTCATCACCATATGCACCTCTATCTATCACAGGAGTCGGGAGCCATCCAGATGCCAGCTGTGCAGTGGTTTAGCATCTGGATCCCACATTGCTTTCCACCAGGTAAGTAGCCACTTTCCCCTTGCAATTTGATTGGTGGTGGTCCAATGGTCACAACCTGAGCCTTAAGGAAACACTTAGCACAGCACCTGGCATTTAGTAGCCGTTGATAACCTTATTGTGCAAGAATTTGACTAATCCAGGTTGGTGACCATCACTCTCATCACCTAAATGGACAATGACCAAATGGTCAACCTGATTATTTTTTTTGCATGCTTTTTTAAAGATGCACCTGCTTGCCTAGACCTTTTGAGGAGAAGTGAAATACATGGTGATAAATCAGCAGAAGCAACTTATCTGTGATTGTTATCTGTGATTTATGATTTATCTGTGATTGTTATAAATTTTGCAATACTGCGTGGCTTATTTTGTTTTGGATTTTTATGGTTAATTATTACCGTATTTTTCGCTCTATAAGACGCACCAGACCACAAGACACACCTAGTTTTTGGAGGAGGAAAACAAGAAAAGAAATGTTCTGAATCTCAGAAGCCAGAACAGCAAGAGGGATCGCTAGGCAGTGAAAGCAGCAATCCCTCTTGCTGTTCTGGCTTCTGGGATAGCTGTGCAGCCTGCATTCGCTCCATAAGATGCACACACATTTCCCCTTACCTTTTAGGAGGGAAAAAGTGAGTGTTATAGAGCAAAAAATACGGTACTTTAATTTTTACTGTGTGCTGCCCTGAGACCCTTGGGCGGAGGGCAGGCTACACATATAGGGGTGGCAAAACTGGTTCCCTTCACATATTGATTTTATTGTTCTCTCTTTTTTGTAAACTGCTTTGAGGTTTTATTTTTTACAGTCAAATGGTGTGTACATTTTATGAAATAAATCAGTGTTTCTTATTTTACCTTGCCCTTCAACGTGTTGCTGAGGCAGATTACAGCCAAAAAATAATACCAGTGTTTATTTTCCTGAGGGAACATTTCAGAAAGTGGTAAATTCAAAGGAGCTGGTAGGTATTAGTCCTAATTAGAGATATCCCCAAGCAGTGGCGTAGCGTGGGGGGGTGCAGGGGGGCTGGCCGCACCGGGCGCAACATCTGGGGGTTAGGGTTAGGGGGCGCAAATCCACGGGTTAGGGGGCGCAAATCCACGGGTTAGGGGGCGCAAATCCACGGGTTAGGGGGCGCAAATTACTTGCCTTGCCCCGGGTCCCGGGTGCTGACAACCCACGCTACGCCACTGTCCCCAAGAGTCAGTCCCTTTCTGTTCTCCCTCCTCATGAGTCCTCCACATATATCTAAGGCAGGGCAGCAGAAGACTGCTCTAGAACGCCTGGACCTCAGTAACCCATGAGAAGTTAGAAGAAATACCATGACAGCAACTCCCAGGCAGATGAGCCCAGCAGATGCAGCAACGGTAATCATAAAAAGGTAAAAGGTAAAGGGACCCCTGACCATTAGGTCCAGTCGTGACTGACTCTGGGGTTGTGGCACTCATCTCGCTTTTTTGGCCGAGGGAGCCGGCGTACAGCTTCCGGGTCATGTGGCCAGCATGACTAAGCCGCTTCTGGCGAACCAGAGCAGCGCACGGAAACGCCGTTTACCTTCCCACCGGAGCGGTACCTATTTATCTACTTGCACTTTGATGTGCTTTCGAACTGCTAGGTTGGCAGGAGCAGGGACCGAGCAATGGGAGCTCACCCCGTCACGGGGATTCGAACTGCCGACCTTCTGATCGGCAAGTCCTAGGCTCTGTGGTTTAACCCACAGTGCCACCCGTGTCCAACGGTAATCGTAGAATTGGAAGGATCAAACCTGCATATATCTCTAGAAACCTGAAAGGTTTTGCGCAACTCACGTGGTTAGCATCGGAATCCCAAAAGCAGGCTTCCTCAACCTCGGGAATTTTGGCCTACAACTCCCATGATCCCTAGCTAACAGGACCAGTGGTCAGGGATGATGGGAATTGTAGTCCCAAAACATCTGGAGGGCCGAGGTTGAGGAAGTCTGCCCAGAAGGATCCAGGCGCAGAATGCAAAACAAAATTTAGAACGATGTGCTGCTTTTGAGAAGACTGCTTCGTGGACACTCTGTGGGGCACAATCCCAAAACTGTTTTGGGGAAGAAGACCCCACTTGGGGCTGCTACTTCCATCACCCCTTCCCTCAAGACACACTTCAGACCCAGACTGTGCTATCCTGGAGGGCACTGGGTCCTATTCACAAGGAATTTGACAGGAGTGCTGCCGATGGAAGCAAACATCAGGTGTGGAACCGCATACCCACCCAGTTAGATTAGGGCCGTGGCAGCATAAGGGGTTAAAGGCCTTCTTCTTCCAATAGCACAGTCCAAACCAGTTCACACGCTGCCGGACAGGCAGCAAAAGCCACACAAAACCCACAAAACCATGCCAGGTTTAATAAGAACCTGGGAAATCCTCCCTAGGCCATAAAGCTAACTGGGTCACTCGCTCCCAGCCTAATCTCCCTCACAGGTTTGTTGTGAAGATGATATGAAGAGAGGGAGAGATATGAACACCAACTTCAGCTTCTTGGAGAAAAGGTGGCACATTAATGCGGTATCGAAGCAGAGGGTTTTCTTGGTTCCATTGCAGTGATTTCATTTTTTACCATCTAGTTCATTACAGAGAGAAGAGAAGCTACTTCACATTGCTACCATTGGTTCCAGTAAAGCAAAACCGGCCTTAACATAAGGGCAATTTACCACAGCGGCTGATTTAGCCCCACGGACACCAAGAGAACAAAGCCACTTTCAACCACCAGTTAACTCCCTTGCAAAAAGAACAATTTCTGCTATTGAAGGACTCTGCTCCAAAGTAAATTGTTCACCTCATGTTGAAATGGGGGAATATCGATGGGAGGGTCCCTAGCTCACTGGAAGAGAATGTGTTTGCACATAGATGGTCCCTAGGTCACACCCACACCATATATTTAAAGCATATGACTTTCCACAAATAATCCTGGGAATCCTAGTTTCCCCGTCAAAGAGCGATAATTCCCAGCACAGGTAAGAAACAACAGTTCTCGGGATTTCATGGGAGAAGTTATGCGCTTTAAATGTGTGCTATGGACACGACCCACACTGACATACCCTACAACATTTCTCCAATGAAAATAGGGGTGCCCTATTCAATAATAATAATAATAATAATAATAATAATAATAATAATAATAATAATATTCCATCCATCTGTGTAGGTTGCCCCAGCCACTCTGGGCGGCTTCCAACAGGTATAAAAACATAATAAAACATTAAAAAAAAACTTCCCTGTACAGGGCTGCCTTCAGATATCTTCTAAAAGTTTTATACAGTTGTACTTGTTTTTCAAACAAAATGTGTTCTGGAAGTCCGTTCGACTTCCGAAATGTTCGAAAACCAAGGCGCGGCTTCTGATTGGCAGCAGGAGCGTCCTGCAGCCAATCGGAAGCAGTGGGAGCCGTGCCGGACGTTCAGTTTCTGTGGCAAAGTTCGCAAACCGGAACACCTACTTCGAAGTTTGTGGCATTCGAGTTCCAAGTTGTTTGTGAACTAAGCTGTTTGAAAACCAAGGTATGACTGTAGTTACTTATCTCCTTGGCTTCAGAGTCGCATAACTCCATACCCTCCAACATTTCTCCAATGAAAACAGGGATGTCCGAAGGAAAAGCAGGACATTCCGGGATCAAATCAGAAACCGAGACGGCTTCTGCAAATCCGGAACTTTCCCTGGAAAACAGGGATACTCGGAAGGTGTACTCCATGTCCTCCATGTCTCCAGCTCATGATCAGGTCAGGTAGCAAGTTCTGGGGGAAAGCCTTGCCTGAAAGAAACCACCAGCCAGAGCAGACAGCTCTGGGGTTATAAAGACCAAAGACTTGACGCAGTGCAAGACACCAGATGTTCAAAAAACCCTCAGTGGTTGTTCAAGACAGGAGCAGCCACAGAAGGTGGCAATGGTGGGCATTTGTCAGGTTCCCAAGACCAGCAGAGGGACCACCATCCTAACAACAGTACCATCTCCACTTCGCAGGAGACCCAGTGCAGCCTCACTTTGCATCTCGCTCTTTTCGGGTTGGAGGTGCTGAACATGCTATGTACCCACAAAATGTTGGAGCCAGCTCTTAATTAGGTTGAGTTTCGGAAGAGATACTATGATCTTCAACAACAAGTAATCTGGCGCTCCAGTGAACCAAGAATGGATCACCATCAGCCCGGGGACTAGACTGTGCGTCTCCTGTTGCATTGCTGCTGGTTTATACTTAAACGTTTGGCCTGCTCCCTCAACTGAGCACTAAGAACTCCTTCCTTGCAGAGTTTAGAGACGCAGAGGAGCTGATCTGCGTGGGACAGGAAAAACTCCCGCTTAAATCTTACGTCCATTTTGGGCAAGCTGCTATCACTCAGCCTCAGTTCCCCATCTTCGACGCAGAGGTTAAATAATACTAGCCTAGCTTACAGGGTTGTTGTACGGATGCTAAGGATTATTGGTATTTTAAATGCACCTCTGGAAAGGAGGGAGATGGTTTAGCCAAATGGACCAAACATGCCAACATAATCCTGATAACTAAAATCAGATTTCTGAATGGTTTGAGTGGTTTCAACGATTCCTACCATTATTTCAAAATGTGTGTGTGTCTACAAGGATCCTTCACAGAACCATCTTCTATGCCAGAGCTGATTAAATGTGCATTTTTATTAGTGGACTTAAAATGTTTTTAGTGATCGCTTAAGAGTCCTAATACTTACAAGATAATTTTATTTAGTTCCCTGAAACAAGCCGTTCTTTTTAACTTGGAGCACCTAAGACAAAATCGAAGAATGGAATCGTGGCCGTTCAAATGCCACTACCTTGATGAAGTCCATCGCCCCTTCTTCTCCATTTCCCAAAGTTGCACATTTTAGCCTTGAAGGAAGGGGCGTCTGTCTCTAGGCTTTTCTTTAATGTGGAACATGACCTTATTAACGCACCTATTTCCAGACTGTATTGCTCACAACTTTTCTTTTTTTAAAAAAAAATCAAACTTCAAACGACTTGCAGTTCCTTTAGAAAAAGGGGGGGGGAGAACTGCTCAGTGCTGGTTTTATTTTCCAGTCAATCATTAGTTCCATTTTTAATTAAAATGGCTTGTTATCATTTTAACCCTTTCAGGTCCTCAAACCCTAAACCTTTACTTTGCTTCATGGCTGGATCTTCTTCTTTTTTTTAAGCCACCCACAAATCTTAATAACAAAGTTGTAAACAGAAGAGCAGGATGGGGGGGAAAGAAAATATCTGTAGCCAATAAAATCTGAAAATAGCCCTGAACTAAGATTCTGTCCTCAGCCGAAACCTAAATATTTGTGAATACAGTGGCTGAACATTTGGTTTTCTTCTGCGTGTTTCTCAATCCTCACTCCAGAAGCTATGGAGGTGGGGAAAGATATCTCAAAACAGAATCAATTTCTCTGGAACAAAACTCCTCTCTTTCAAAATCAGATTGGTGAAACATTTGCAGTCTATTTAATCTTTTTTTTTTTGGTGCTGCTGGTGGTGAGGAAATAACAACACACATATAAACACACATCAGGAAATGGAATAGTTGGTTTTTGTGTTTTTTTTTCAAGTATCCCTTCATGACAAACTAAATACAGATGACAAATACTAGGCAGCTCAGCAGAGCTGTACCCCTAGACCATCAAATGGACTCTATATAAAATTTCAGGCAAAAAAACCCCCATCCTTATTCTATTTTGCTAACCTCTGACCCACTCTCGCTTTTGTTGTGCACAATTGCACACCTTCCCCCCAACCCCTTAAACTCCAGGTTCTGCCTGTTGCGTTATTTAGAAAGCTGCAAAAGCCCATTTATAAAAGGAAACGGAGGAGGGAACGGGTGGGTGGGTGGGTGGAGGGAACAGAAGTAAAATTACTCCTTACTTTTTCCTCAGCTGCTTGAGGTCTCTGGGTTTTGGTTCCCACCTGGTCTGACAAAAGATCCCTCTTGCTTCTTCAAGTCAGGGCTCTCTGGGGCCCCTGATCCCGCACAGCAGGGAGATCACCTCCAGCACTGGCGATGCCATCGCTGTCCCAGCCTGAGGGGTTTGCTGCGGAGTTTTGAGGAGGAAGGAGAGAGACAAGCAAAAGAGAGAGAGAGAGAGAGCTGGTCTGTAGTTGGAAGAGAGAGAGAGAGCGAGAGAGCGCTCCTCTGCTTTACAAGATCCACCCTCTAATTACAGCCTGGGAGCCTTTGAGGACCCGCTAGTATCCAATAAAAGAGGAGGAACTGTGGTGCAGAAGGGGATGTAGTCAACATCTTCAGATTGGGTTTTCCTCCTCCACCACCACCTCCCTCCTTCCCCCAGACTTTGGAGGGAGAAAAAGAGGAGGGGAGCAGGGCACAGAGAGGGATTAAAAAGAGAAGAATGGGGAAACAAAAGCACAGGGAGGGAGGGAAAGGAGCAAAGGGCGAAAAGTTGGAAAGGTAAAGAAGGAAAAAGAGGGTCCAAGAGGGGGAGCGGGGAAGCCCACCAGTGGCCAAGCAGGACAGGTAGCTAAGAAAGCTACCAGTGGCAAATCTACCCAGGGATGGCTGTGGGAAGGATTCGGGCATTGCAGGGGGTTGGACTGGATGACCATTGCGGTCCCTTCCAACTCTCCAATTCTATGATTCTAAGATTGCAGCTCCAATGACTAATAAACAGATTTATTCATAGTACAGTGGTACCTTGGGTTAAGTTCTTAATTCGTTCTGGAGGTCCGTTCTTAACCTGAAACTGTTCTTAACCTGAAGCACCACTTTAGCTAATGGGTCCTCCTGCTGCCACTGCGCCACCAGAACACAATTTCTGTTCTAATCCTGAAGCAAAGTTCTTAAGCCGAGGGTTAAGAGTCTGTAACCTGAAGTGTATGTAACCCGAGGTACCACTGTATATTTCTTTTGGTAGATCTTTTTGCCGGTTGGCACCGAAGATGGTTTATTTTTTTTAAAAGTACATCAATTATCCTACATTTCTTCTATCGTGGAATTTTAAGGCAGCTGTGAAGTTGTGATTCCCAGGCAGTCTTCCATTCAGGCAGTGACAAGACCCAAGCAGGCATGGCTTCCGCAAGGTAGCTCCATCGGTGTGCAATGTTGGGCTCTCAGCCAAAGTTGCACTGTGATTGCACCTGATAACTGATTATCTGCAACCTTTCTGTATTCCTTACATCAGCCATGTGAGGTAGACCAGTATTGTTGGCCCCTTATTACAGATAAGGCCTAATGCCACCCAGTGAGCTCACGCTGAGGCTTGAACCTAGAACTTCACTCATTGCCTACGTGCTCTTGTAAGGCGATAAACAAATTCCATTCCAACATTTCAAAATGCAGGTTTTCCCCTTTTTTCTCTTCTGTTCCTTGAGCCCATCAATCTGTTCTTCTCTGTCCACTCTTAAAAGACAGAGAGCCATCAGAAAGCCTTCACTTTAATCCCAGGATTCTTCAGAAAGGACCAGGAAGATTTCTGTGTGGAGAGATGCTGCCAGTCAGAGTTGTTGTTGTTGTTTAGTCGTTTAGTCGTGTCTGACTCTTCGTGACCCCATGGACCAGAGCACACCAGGCACTCATGTCTTCCACTGCCTCCCGCAGTTTGGTCAAACTCATGTTCGTAGCTTCAAGAACACTGTCCAACCATCTCGTCCTCTGTCGTCCCCTTCTCCTTGTGCCCTCCATCTTTCCCAACATCAGGGTCTTTTCCAGGGAGTCTTCTCTTCTCATGAGGTGGCCAAAGTATTGGAGCCTCAGCTTCACGATCTGTCCTTCCAGTGAGCACTCAGGGCTGATTTCCTTCAGAATGGATAGGTTTGATCTTCTTGCAGTCCATGGGACTCTCAAGAGTCTCCTCCAGCACCATAATTCAAAAGCATCAATTCTTCGGCGATCAGCCTTCTTTATGGTCCAGCTCTCACTTCCATACATCACTACTGGGAAAACCATGGCTTTAACTATACGGACCTTTGTTGACAAGGTGATGTCTCTGCGAATCAGAGTAGACGATACTAAACTGGACAAATGGTCCAACATAGTATAAGGCAGATTTTTATGTTCTCATCTTCTCCACCTTGGGACTGAGCGAGCCACTTGGCATAATCAGTAATGCCATAGCACAAATACAATTGTTTGTGTTGATCAGTTGGCTTTTTTTCCTTTTTCTTTTCTTTTTTGCTGGCCAGCAGCTTGATATGGAGACACTTAGCAGGCAAAACTTTTCTTGATCTACCTTCTAGGGAAACCTTTGCAATTTCTTGGGCCATTGTTCAGTGGGAGATTGAGTACAGAGAGTCCCAGGTTCCAGCAGCCTCATACTGCATGTAAATGGATTGTGAAAAAGACTATGAATCAAAAGTGGAGATACTATATGTACTTTTCTTTCTTTCTTTCTTTCTTTCTTTGCTTGTTACACAAGAAAATCTTTAGTAATAAAAAACTTTTTAAAAGAAAAGAAAATCTCAGGAGTGAGGAAACCCTCTCTAGCTGAACTCTTCCATGGTCTCAGCCAAGCAAAGTAGAAGGATTATTACTATTGTTTTATTATCTGTTAAATTTGTGTACCACCCCTCATCTGAAGATCACAGAAATGCACAATGAGAACACAAAATGCATAATAAAGCAAAAACAAGAGTAGAAGATGGGTTTGTGCGATCTAAATCCATGTACATTGGGTGGCTGTTTGGAAAAGAAAAGAAAAAAGTGTGGCAGCAAGGTCAGTTTAAAAATTGTCATCTGCAGCTGCCTGGAGCTTTTGCTACTAATGCTGTTTCAACATCACAGTTCCAGGAAGATGTGTCCAAAGATTCAGAAGGGAGCTTCCAGGAGAACAGAGGACCTGAAGACAAACAAGACGCTCTGGGTATGTTCATCCTAGAGAAAAGCTGTCAAGAGGAAGAGGCTGTGGGTTCAGATTAGAAGAGAGTATTAAGTTAAACATCATATTTCTTCATAGGAAGGCTGAGGTATGTGGTGGAGGGAAGCACAGAAGAAAGATGCTCAGGGAACTAAGTGGTGGTGGATTGGCGGTGCATGATTTGCAGAGAATCAACAAGGGCTTCTTTCGTTTAAAAAAACCTCTCAGGAACAGTCACAGCTACAAAGAGGCCCCTCCTCCCTTCTAAACTAGGCTAGAGGTTTTGATCTGCGGTAACTCAGTTATAGATTTTGTACCTGTATATGCAGGTCACATCTGGCTCCAGCACACACGCACACATGCACATTGTTTTGTACCTGGGACCTCATACACGCCATGCCCTTAAAGTCCATTTGGAGCGCATGTTTTCCACCCAAGGATTCTGGACACTGCCGTTAACAATTCACAGAAGACTTGCAATTTCTAGCAGCCCTTAACAAATGACAGTGCCCAGAATTCTTTGAGGGGGCAGCGTGTAGCTGTATGTAGCCTAGCTCCAGTCTCTGGATCATGAGATTCTAGTAAATAGGAATAGATTGATCGATCCTGCAGAGCTGAACTCTGCCCACAGTGTACAGGGAGATTAGAATTCAAATCAGCCGCTTCTTAGTTCATTCGGTAGTTTGGGGCTACCGCTAATTGCTATCTCCTAAACAACATTGCAGGGCAGGGCTGTTGAGAGGCTAAAATGGCAAATGATATTTTTACATTTATGTCCCATCATTCTTCCAATGATCTCAGAGTGCTGTACATAGTTCTCCCCGTTTATCCTCAACAACACCCCTGTGAAAAAATAGTGACTGGACCAAGGTTACCCAGTGATCTTCAGTTTTCCATGGACCGGTGACACCCAGGCTGGGCTACTGCCATGTGCTCTACATGGGGTTGCCTTTAAATATGATTTAAAGGTAAAGGGACCCCTGACAGTTAAGTCTAGTCGCGAATAACTCTGGGGTTGCAGCACTCATCTCGCTTTACAGGCCGAGGGAGCCGGCATTTGTCCGCAGACAGTTTTTCCGGGTCATGTGGCCAGAGTAGTGCACAGAAACACTGTTTACCTTCCCACCAAAGTGGTATATATTTATCTACTTGCACTTTGACGTGCCTTCGAACTGCTAGGTTGGCAGGAGCTGGGACCGAGCTACAGGCGGTCACCCCGTCATGGGGATTCAAACTGCCAACCTTCTGATCAGCAAATCCTAGGCTCTGTGGTTTAACCCACAGCGCCACCTGCATCCCCTTTTCTCCTTAGGACGTCCCTTTTTCATTGGATAAATGTTGGGGGGTACGGAGTTATCTGACCCCCGAGCTGTCTGAAGGCAATCCTGTATAAAGGTAAAGGTAAAGGTACCCCTGCCCGTACGGGCCAGTCTTGACAGACTCTAGGGTTGTGCACCCATCTCACTTAAGAGGCCGGGGGCCAGCGCTGTCCGGAGACACTCCTGGGTCACGTGGCCAGTGTGACGAAGCTGCTCTGGCGAGCCGGCACCAGCACAGCACACGGAAACACTGTTTACCTTCCCGCTATAAAGTGGTACCTATTTATCTACTTGCACTTAGGGGTGCTTTCGAACTGCTAGGTGGGCAGGAGCTGGGACTGAAAGATGGGAGCTCACCCCACCGCGGGGATTCGAACCGCCGACCATGCGATCAGCAAGCCCTAGGCGCTGAGGTTTTACCCACAGCGCCCTATTATCCTGTATAGAGAAGGTTTTTTTAATGTTTAATGTTTTGTTACGCTTTTATATATGTTGGAAGCTGCCTAGAGTGGCTGGGTCAACCCAGTAAGATGTGTGGGACAGACATAGTCAAATTATGGAATGGGACATCCCTATTTCCATCGGAGAAATGTTGGAGGGTATGTCTTTGGGCATTTGTGGAAAGCTCTGCCAAGAGGACCATGTCACTGCAGGTCTTTTGAAAAGGTCCTGAAGGCTTGTTTATTTTCTATTGCTTTATAAGGTTGCTGAATTTATAACATTGTTTTAGTAGAGATACTTTATAGGATCTCCATGCTTTAATTGGGCTGGCTGTGTTTTTAGTGTTATGGGTGGTTCTTACCTGTTTTTCATTTTTAGTATTACGGTTTTCTTGCATTTGGGGGCTTACTTTGAGGCTTGAGAGGGTATTTATCCTTAAAAGCAGCTTATACATATTTTAAATAAATAAATAGGTCTAAGCAAAGTCCTGGCCAAGCAGGGATTCTCCCCAGTGTAAGTCACACCCGCACTGTGGATTTTAAATCACATTTAAAGCATGTAAAAAGGTAAAGGTAGTTTGTTAAGGCTGCTGGGAATCATAGCGCTGTGAGGCGTAAACTACAGTTCCCATGATTATTTGTGGGGAGCCAACCTGACTCTTCTCACAGCGCAGGTAATAATAATGATTACTCATGGGATATTAGTAGCATAGCAGCAATAATAATTTCCGTAGTATATTTGGCACGTTTCAGCTGAATTTCCTGGGGGACTGTTCCCTTCTATTTTAACATGAACTGAAAGTCCCTTGGATGTTCCTATCCAGAGTCGCCATGTATGAGCAGCACTAACCAATATAACGTTTCTTCCCCTCCTCTCTCCCCCCTCTCTTTATGATCGCCCTCATCCCCTCTGCCTGACACAGGAGACCTTGCTGTGGAGCCAATGAGCCTTCCCCTTGCTTGTATTTTCTCCTTAGTTAGGAAAAGGAAAAGCCACTAATTAAAGATACAGCAGCTCTTGTGGTCATTTGGAGTCTGCGCTTTGCTAACATTTGGAAGTGTTTAGTTTTTTGTGCATCTGAAGTTGGGGGGGGGGACGGCGGCGGTGGGGAGAGCAGTGATTGGTGGAAGGAAAAAGAAATCAAAGATCACAGTGGCATGCGCTCCTGACCTCAAATTGATTTTCCAGCATGACATTAAAGCTTTAAAAAAAAATGCTTGTGCGCGCATGTGCACACACACACACACACACACACACACAGAGAGAGAGAACACAGCCAGGAAGGCAAAGATGGGGACTACCCAGCCCAGGGAACACGTTGACAGGGTGGGAAATCCTCATTTCAGTTGTATCCCCTACCACTGCTGCGTCCAAACGCTGTCCACTCCCTGCTGTTGTTGCCCACTCAACACTTTCCTGGAGAGCTTTGTGGCGTGTTGGAAAAGAAGGAATTGAACTATTATGTGTTCTATTTACTCAAAAGCCGAATAAAAGTTGTGTGAGAACTTCACTACATAACAAAAGTTTTGTGCTTCGGCCACCGAAGGCAACATATATTTGAGCTGTACAGTGGTACCTCGGGTTACATACGCTTCAGGTTACGTATGCTTCAGGTTACAGACTCCGCTAACCCAGAAATAGTACCTCGGGTTAAGAACTTTGCTTCAGGATGAGAACAGAAATCATGCAACGGCGGCACAGCGGCAGCAGGAGGCCCCATTAGCTAAAGCGGTGCTTCAGGTTAAGAACAGTTTCAGGTTAAGAATGGACCTCCAAAATGAATTAAATACTTAACCCGAGGTACCACTGTATTTTAATCCTGCCCTGCCTACAATGATCCCAGATGCCAGCAGACAAGACCTACACTTTGCCTTCAAAATAATCCTGCAAGGTAGCTTAGGCTGAACGAAGGTGACTGGCTGAAAGCTACCCAGGACTGAGCAACGATTTGAATCCATGTAGACTAAGGACACATCCACACAATACCTTTAGAGCACACGGGCTTCCCCCAGAGGATCCTGGGAACCGTAGTTTACTCCTCACCCTCACAGAGCTGTGATATCCCAGTACCCTTAACAAACTATAGTTCCCAGGATACTTTGAGAGACGTATAGTGTGGAAGTGACCATAGCACAACTCACTGGCCACTGCAAGGAACTAGACCAATTCTTCCTTTGGAAATGGCTCTTCGGAGGGAAGGCTGCGTCTGGGCAGCTGTGCATTGTGCGAAGAGAGAATTGGGAGGGGAGAGGCAAGGTGCTGCTGGCCACCAGTGGCGTAGCGTGGGGGGTGCAGGGGGGGCCGGCCGCACCGGGCGCAACATCTGGGGGTTAGGGTTAGGGGCGCAAATCCACGGGTTAGGGTCGCAAATTACTTGCCTTGCCCCGGGTGCTGACAACCCACGCTCCGCCACTGCTGGCCACCCTTTCATTAATTGATTTATCTGGAGGAGCCTTGCCCCACAAAAAGCATATTTAAAAGATGCCATTCCCACAGCAGTTTACAGTGCCATCCTAACCATGTAAATCCTAACCAAGTAAATTCTGTTGGATACAACGGGGCTTATTCCCAGGTACACTGGGCTAAGATTACAGCCTAAATATCTGAGACTCTTGATGAGCTTCCGCTGTGCAAATTTATCCCATTCAATCTGTGTGCTTAGTTTTCCTGCTGCTGGCTGGCGGGTTGGCTTTTATTTTTATTTTTCCTTATTTAGTTTTCGTGTGTTGACTCATCTTTTTTATATATATATAAAAAAAATATGGGCAAGGTCCTCTGTCTGCAACCCCTTTCTCCAGGAAGGGAGCAGCAGTTAGCATGCAAGTGTGCCCCACAGCTGATGATGAAATCCACTGGTCTGGACCTGCAACGGAACGACACAGAAAAGCCATTTCCTTCCATGTTTATAAACAACAAGCCTTTCCATAGTTTAAAAAAATCATTACTGTACCTGTTAAGTAGATACCTTTGGACCATGTAATTTAAAAAATGTTAGGATGCAACGGAGTACATGTTAGCCTTGTTGGTTTTGCTTTCTGCATGAGTCAAAAAAGGGCAGAGACGGTAGGGAGGCATGGAATTTGAAATCCAGGATGACGGAGCCTCCATTTGGAGTTGCAGGTCTGGCTGGGACAAGGGAGGAGTCCTGGAATAAGGCCCCTTCCAGACTGTTGCTCTTATGTGGCAGAATTCAGGTTGCAACTGTTCATTTGTTGCACGTCGGTTAAAACCTTTACAGCCAGCATTGCAAAAACCTCTCCGCAAAAAACAAAACGAAACAGGAGGATTGCTCAATAAACAGATTGTCTGTAAGCAACCTGAGAGACAAAGGACCCATTTGCAGGTTACAGTAAACCAGGCATCCCCAAACTCAGCCCTCCAGCTGTTTTGGGACTACAACTCCCATCATTCCTAGCTAACAGGACTAGTGGTCAGGGATGATGGGAGTTGTAGTCCCAAAAACAGCTGGAGGGCCGAGTTTGGGGATGCCTGCAGTAAACCATGGCTAATGGTTTGACCGTGATCAAGGAGATCGCTTCCGTTTCGCTGCTCTCCTAGTGTGAGCAGAAGCAACAAACCACAATAGGGCAGCCACTTGAATTTTCTGGTTCGGAAGTAGTGATAAGCCAGGGATCATGGTTTGTTGCTCCTGCTAGGCACTGGCAGAGGAAGAGGAGTGCGGGGGGAGCATACCAGCCCCGGCAGCGAGATCCCGGTGGGGTGCCATCACGGCTGTCGTCCCCCACCCACGCTGGACGCCACACCCGCCACTGCTACTAGGGAAAGATTGGAGCAGGAATCATGTAAGGTAAAGGTAAAAGGACCCCTGACCATTAGGTCCAGTCGTGACCGACTCTGGGGTTGCAGCGCTCATCTCGCTTTATACTGGCCGAGGCAGCCGGCGTACAGCTTCCAGGTCATGTGGCCAGCATGACTAAGCCGCTTCTGGCGAACCAAAGCAGCGCACGGAAACGCCGTTTACCTTCCCGCCAGAGCGGTACCTATTTATCTACTTGCACTGGTGTGCTTTCGAACTGCTAGGTGGGCAGGAGCAGGGACCGAGCAACAGGAGCTCACCCCATCGCGGGGATTCGAACCACCGACCTTCTGATCGGCAAGTCCTAGGCTCTGCTGTTTAACCCGTGTCCCAGGAACCACGTGCACATGTACAATAAACCATTGACTATGGCTTACCCTGGTGGCATGTGAAGGCAGCCCCAAAGTGGTTGCAAGCTGGAAAGATTGAGTTTAGAAGAGCACAGAGCGCAGAAGAGTTGCTGAGCAGCAGTAGCACCTTTGGGTAAAGGAGACCTCGCCATTGCTCTCTCACCTCTTTCCCCATCCCCTGATGTAAGGATAAACAGTAAACTGGTTCCTCCATGGGCTTATCTCCCAGGTAATCAGTTTGATCTGCCTTCTCCATCCTGAGGGCAGTACGGAGGGGGAAGGGTGTGTGAGCACAGAGCCTTGCTGGTTTAATACGCACCCCCTTCCTCCAACATCTGGGGTGGCAGCATCAATCTGGCATGATATAGGCACACTCATAGGAAATATCACATGTGAGTCCACGGAGCAGTAAAAAAGAAGGAAATAAGTTATTAGCCAAAGTCATGTTGCTACTGAAAACCTGTAACTCACGAAAGCAGGAGGAGAGCTGGTGGTGGTGTTGAAATGTTGAGAGCAACAAATATTTACAAAGAAAGAAAGAAAATAAACTGGACCAAACCAGACTGCATTCGCAACATGGGGTAGGGGGACAAGCATATGGCTGTACTTTATCTTTAAAATTATCGTTGCAAAGATTGGTAATCAGAGAATGTTTTTCAAGAAATCAAGTTGTTTTCTTCAGTAGCTGCTTGAAAAAGAAGTCTCCTTTATCGGTAAAGCAATATTCCAGGGTTTGGGGTTTTTTTAAAATCAAACTGAGATTGTAGGAATTTGTGTGGATTTACATTATTGCAGCATTAGCAAAGAAAGTCAGTAACAGAAGGGGTATTTTTTGACCAAATGGAATATTATAGTCTGGCCTTTCTTTGACTTTGTCCACAGCTACCCTCCAAAATCTTTGTACAGTGGTACCTCTGGTTACGTACTTAATTCGTTCCGGAGGTGCGTTCTTAACCTGAAACTGTTCTTAACCTGAAGCACCACTTTAGCTAATGGGGCCTCCCGCTGCTGCTGCACCACCACAGCACGATTTCTGTTCTCATCCTGAAGCAAAGTTCTTAACCCGAGGTACTATTTCTGGGTTAGCGGAGTCTGTAACCTGAAGTGTATGTAACCCGAGGTACCACTGTACAGTGGTACCTCTGGTTGCGAACAGGATCCATTCCGGAGGCCCGTTCACAACATGAAAAGAGTGCAACCCTCAGCAGTGCGTCTGCGCATGCGCGGGTTGTGATTCGCCGCTTCTGCACATGCGTGTGACATCATTTTGCGCATCTGCGCATGCACGAGTGGCGAAACTCAGAAGCAACCCTTTCCGATACTTCCGGGTCGCCGCGGGATGTAACCTGAAAGAACGTAACATGAAGCGGACGTAACATGAGGTATGACTGTATATGCAGACAGATTTTAAAAATGTATAAAAATTGTCGACTATTGTTTAAGTATCTAGATACAATTTTGAAAGCCAGCAAGAAGCAAGTCTCAGTAAGGAGCCGAAAGACAGCCCACAATGAATTGTTGATGGAGATCAAGATTTCTTGGCCTTTGACCTTGCTGGCTGGGGCTGATGGGAGTTGGAGTCCAACAATATCTGGAGGCAACACCACTGGCTACCCCAGCATAGTTTATTTCCCAGCCAGTATGACGCAAGGTGACGTTGCATACGATCATATCCTTGTCCAACTGGTGTAACCCAAGGATTTACTGTGGCACTGCTAAGACTGGAGTACACACACACAAAAATCCTGTACCAGGCCTTCTGGATGGAGTAGCAAAAAAATAAATAAATAAAAGACCACCACAATCTGATTGGGACTTAAACATAATCTAATATACCAGTGGCCTCAAAACAGGATACATCTAAAACTCCCAACTTAAGTATTAAAGAACAGTTATGCAAGGTTTGGAAAACTGCTGAAATGGCAAAACTCCCAAAAGGCTTCCATATAAGGCAGGAAAATGTACCCGATACTTTATAAAAATCATTATTAGATTCTGTAAACATCAGAACAAAATGAAGATAATCAATACAATCTTGCCCCAGTATTTAATATCTCTGCAGCTGTTCCAAGTCATGTAAGCCGAATCACATTAACTCTTTATTATTCTTCCCTGCGCAATCATAACTTTGATATTTTATTTGGTATTCAGTCTTTTTCTTATATTTAAGAAAAACAGGCTGAGGATCTGCGCTGTGTCCAGAGATTTGGCACTGTAGCTGGGGCAAGGCGGTACCCTCTTGATGCCTCTCTGCCTCCTCTCCGCCCAGTTACTGCTGGTGTAATAAGCTGAACAGTGCTGCTAGGGCAGAAGGCAAGGAGCCCAACAGTAGGTGGCGCCAGAGCCAGTGGTAGGTGCAGCCTGAAGCAATGACAGGCAGAACCAACAAAATGTATTCCCATCCTCCTCCCTGCTGAGTTCTTGAAGGGAACCAGTGCAAAGTTTATTCATTTAAATTCATTCAAATTTATTTAAATTTACAAACAATCACCAAGCAAACAAATAAAATAATTTCCATAAGTTCCCTTGCACTTCCTCCTTCCCCTTTGTGGGTTAACTTTTTTCTCCTGCATCTTCTCTATTAATCCAATACTATTAAATCTCCAATAAAACCATTGTCCAACATTTAACTGCAAGCGTCATTCCAGTCCTACTAATAATTTCAATTGTTTACAACTAATCTTTTAGGTACGGTAAATTATATATTTCCCCCATTCCTTATTGAAATTTTGGTCTACCTGATTCCTAATTCTTCTGGTCAGTTTTGCCATCTCCAGTTTTGTCCATCAGTTTAATCTTCCATCTTCTCTGGTAGGGACTTTGCATTCTTTCCATCTCTGGGCTAATTGTGTCCGGGCAGCAGCGGTCGCATACATGAAAAGTCTCTTCTGGTCACTTGGAATTTCAGCACCTACAATTCCTAGAAGAAAGGCTTCCAGCTTTTTCTTTTAAGAAAAGGTTATCTTAAACACACCCCCCCCATTCATTGTATATCATCTCCCAAAATTCTTTTACCAATTTGCAAGTCCACCACTTATGGAAGGTGCCCCCTTTTTCCTTACATTTCCAGCATGTAGTTGATCTCGTTTAATACATTTTAGCTAATTTTGCCAGGGGTTAAATACAGGATAGGTGTGATATAGGCGTCTTTCCAAGAACCTGGCACCCTCCCTGTGTTTAATATCCCATTCATTACATCTTTTAATGGTTGTGCCAGAATACCAGTGCAAAGTTTAGAGGTGGTATGTAACTACTATTGCGGGCACACGCGTTAAACCCTGTCTGTTCTGCCTACCCCTTTTCCCCAAATGATGAGACAAGAGACCAGAGCATGGGTTCAAATTGGCCACAACTTTATTGAGCTTCAGAAGTGGGAAACTTGGCACAGCCTTTGGCAGGTAACCCTCTCAGCCCGCCTGGCTAAGGATATGCAGGCAGTTGAAGCCCAGCAAACTTACACAGCATGCCCTTCCACCGACCTCGTCCCGGGAATTTGACCTACATGCCGCCGCTCTAGGGCCAGGGACTCCCGGTTTTGCCCTTTAACGGGCCCTGCAAGCGCTGCCGCATGGGGAGGGAGAATGAATGCATCCCCCCCCAACTTGATGTTAGACTAAAGGATACCTTGCCAAGGCCTAAAACCACCAAAGTTGTGATGAAATGCTATGGGGAAGGTGAAACCTGCCAATGCAGGGAAAATTCCTTCCCAGTTCTGAATACAGCAACCATCTTACGACCGCAGCAGCGCCCGCTGACCTGGAACGCAAAATATTAGCCTGTAAGGAAAAGTATCTTTAACTTGAGGACCGCTGACCTAGGATGAAATTATGGAGGCAAGAAATTATGAATTTGAGGGAGGGTGGGTGGGTGATCCTGGAAGGAAGAACACCAAAAGAGGCTTGGACAACAGGGTCAGCCTCTTTTCTTTGACCTTAGCCTCACCACCGGCCAGTCGTCCATTGTCCTCCCTGGCCGAGGGTGGGTCAAAGGCCAGCCCAAGCAGGTGGGTGGCACCCGCCCAGGTGAGCCCCGCTGGGTGCCGCAAACCCCGCCCACCTGTGGGGAAGGGAGGGCAGAAATTACCAGCTTTGGGAAACATGTGTTTATGTCTTTATGTGCCTCCACTTGACTCTGATCAGGGCTACAGAAAGCCTATTTCTAAATATCCTCTAGGTAGCGGAACAGATTTTCCAAAGACCCTCTTTGTGTACTCCTTGGCAACCGTCCACCTTTGATATGACTCTTCAGGCATGGCTGTTGAATTGTTGCTGTTGTTTAGTCATTTAGTCGTGTCCGACTCTTCGTGACCCCCATGGACCAGAGCACGCCAGGCACTCCTGTCTTCCACTGCCTCCCGCAGTTTGGTCAAACTCATGCTGGTAGCTTCAAGAACACTGTCCAACCATCTCGTCCTTCGTCGTCCCCTTCTCCTTGTGCCCTCCATCTTTCCCAATATCAGGGTCTTTTCCAGGGAATCTTCTCTTCTCATGAGGTGGCCAAAGTACTGGAGCCTCAGCTTCAGGATCTGTCCTTCCAGTGAGCACTCAGGGCTGATTTCCTTAAGAAAGGATAGGTTTGATCTTCTTGCAGTCCATGGGACTCTCAAGAGTCTCCTCCAGCACCAGAATTCAAAAGCATCAATTCTTTGGCGATCAGCCTTCTTTATGGTCCAGCTTCCATACATCACTCCTGGGAGAACCATAGCTTTAACTATACGGACCTTTGTTGGCAAGGTGATGTCTCTGCTTTTTGCAATAGGCCCATTTTCTCGGTGGAGCAAGCAAGGCGTGGGACCATTTTGTCTCTGGTTCTGAGTCTTTTTGGAGCTAAATTGTTACTTTGAAAGAATGGGCACAGCAAAGATGGCAAGTTAAATGGGTGTGATTTAAGGAGCTTGCAGGGGCTGGTCTTCTTGAAGCCTTGGACTAACCCTCCTCCTTTATATTTCTAGTTGCACCCTTGGAGTGCAAACCAAACTTTGATAATGGTAGATCCATCCAGGCTTAAGATAATACAGACATGCTTACTCTGCACATAGCTTGAGAGTGTAACTCTTCAGGTTGTGTCCTCAGGAGTTGAAACCACCGACTCCCTTACCTCCTGTGGCAACATTTGGATGTCATTGTTTGCTGTGGGGCCCTTCTACTCAAACCCTCCCCTTTCCATGCCCTCCTTCATTGTGCTAGCGCCATGGCAACAAGGTCCTGGATGAGGAAAATCCACCCTCCTCACAGGTTCCTGGTTTTGGAGGTAGAAGACAAAAGGCTCCACAGGTGAGATAGGCCTTGGGCAAAAATGCATGACAAAGACACATTCCTGCTTAACAAAAGGATGGATGGGAGGTTGGGGAGCAGAGCAGCTAATAAAGGAATATCTCCCAAATAGCTAAGGGCGTTTTGAGGAACTTGCAGAGGATGCTGGTGGTGTGAAGAAAGTTCTTATTCATTTTTAAAGTCAGGATTGCTCCTTCAGGTAAAAACATTTCAGCAAGAAGACAGGCCGTGCATCATGGGGAAAAAGAAAAAGAGGACACAGGTTTGAATATGTTAATTTATATGCATAGATGCAGTTTTTAGAAACGCATCTCTCTTTTATAGCGAGGAAGACTGTGCAGGCGAACTGTGTTCCCTGCTCAGTTTGCTGTCCAGCTGCTAAGTTACTGTTCATGGGCAACTTCAAGGCCTCTCCTGCCTTGTGGTCCTGGACTGGGTAGCTTTTCAATTAGAAGTCTTTGTTAAACAGAGGACTGACATCCTTTCAAACAGGGGACTGAGCTCTCTGTAAAGTAGAATGGCCACTTTACTTTAAAGGGGTGCACTCAGAACAATTTAGCTTGGACTAGTTACATCTTAGGGATGGTGGTGCTGTGGTCTAAACCACAGAGCCTAGGGCTTGCTGATCAGAAGGTCGGCGGTTTGAATCCCTGCAACGGGGTGAGCTCCCATTGCTTGGTCCCAGCTTCTGCCAACCTAGCACTTTGACATGAAAGCATGTCAAAGTGCAAGTAGATAAATAGGTACTGCTCCAGCGGGAAGGTAAACGGTGTTTCCGTGTGCTGTGCTGGTTTGCCAGAAGCGGCTTAGTCATGCTGGCCACATGACCTGGAAGCTGTCTGCGGACAAATGCCGGCTCCCTTGGCCAGTAAAGCAAGATGAGCGCCGCAACCCCAGAGTTGTGTTGGGATACTGCCAGGGAGACAAAGTCCATCATGGCCCCAAGCCGTCTGCCAGACGATCCATCGATCTCCCGTAGGCACGCAGTATCAGCAATTAGCGACATGAGTTTCTAGAAAATATCTTGCCACATTCTAGAGCTCATGCACACTCTATCAGCAGATAATGCACAGCAAAAGTCGCACTCAGGAGAGCATTATTTACAAGTTTTATTCAGCGTTGATCAGAACAAAGAAAGACATGACTGCCTGCGTCAGTGTCTCCAGCACAGAGAGTGAAACAAAAGCAAAGACACAACAGAAACATCATGTGAAAACAGGAAATACGCAGACTCTGTGACTTACAGCCTGCTCCCTTTTAAGGTGGAACGGAAATATCCTAACAAGTTGTCCGCGACTGGACCTAACCATCAGGGGCCCCTTTAGATACATCTTAATGCCCTTCAACCATTGCACCTTGCTTATTGTTTAACTGATTAAATCAAGTGGCAGAAGCTGGGTCTCTCTCTCTCTCTCTCTCTCTCTCTCTCTCTCTCTCTCTCTCACACACACACACACACACACACACACACACCAAGCACTAACTAATCAAAACAACAGGCACCATGTTCCCTTCCTAAGCTAGAGAAAGGGTTGCACAGCTTCTCTCTCTGCCACGTGAATTATGACACAAATGGGCTCATTGCACAAGGGCCTGTAGGTTTGATGCCCCCACATCTCACCTGAGGTGATGGGGAAGGGTGCTCCCAGTCCTTTGCCACAAGGAGGAAAACAGTTGTTACCTCAGAGTTGCTACCACTCGAGAGTAGGCCAGTCATAGAAGCCAACTCCTAGGGGCCGAGATCCATTTGCCCCCCCCAATAAAATACTGAGGGGCCAGGCACCCCCAAAGTTGACGGGCATTGCCATTCAAATGATGTGTGCACACCTCACCTTGTGATCGATTATGCAAGGAGGGGCTTACCTGGGCTCTCCAATATTTTATTCAAGCTTAGAAGAATGGCAGGCAAAGATGATGGAATATGCAGAATTGGCGGAAATGACCGGGAAAATCCGAAACCAGCGTGATCAAGCTGGGGTAAATTTGTACAACATTTGAAGGACAATTGCAAACAATTAACCACACTAGCAGGATTGATTTAAGAAGACTTGTATATGATTTATACCTTTTTATATTTATTTTAAAAGGTGATAATTGGAATGATTGAAAGATAAACAGGAAGAGGAACACATGCTATGTCTTAGAAAGGAATTATGAAAACCATGAGGTGGGAGGGAGGGTTGATCAACTCGTATGAGCAAAATTAATGTGAATAATAAGGATGTATTTAAATATTGTGAAATGAAAACTTAATAAAAATATTTCATTCAAGCTGGCACCCCTGAGGCCAGTAGCTGTTGTGTATGCTAAAAGCTTAAGTTGATGCCGTTTGGCCACAGGCTCCTGCAGTTTTCTTCCAATTGCAGCTACCGTGTGGTTTCCTCCTCAGTCTAGTTATATTGCAATAAAATAAGAGTGTGTTGAAGGCCTAGCTATGTGGCTATTACAGTAAAATGGGGTTTTTTTTCCCCTGGGGGTGGGGGGCCAAGGGCACAAGGGCCCCTAGGTACAACTCTGGCAATCAGACCTTGGGCCCTTATCCTCCATAAGTCCCCAGCACCTCTTGCCATTCCCTCCACCTAGAACTTCAACCAAGATGGCTGCCACCAACAGCGATTCCTATGGGACCCTTTGGTCCATTCAGAGTTTTGCGGTCACCCGACCAAAGGGAGTGAGCTGAGGAGAAATGAAAGGGTTATAAATAAACACAGCATTTAGGTCCTTTGGCTGATTACAGGGCAGAGCCGCAGTCTGGCGGTGCAGGAAACTTGCTCTCTTATTTTAGCATCTTGTGTTTTGGGTGACCCGACTCCCAGGGCCACGAGCGGAGCCAATCTCAGTTATCTCGATACTGTTGTTCCATGTCAGTAAAGAGATATTTGGAACTGTTGGAAGTCCTTTTTATTCTGCGTTCATGATTAATTGTGCTCATGAAGGTACTGAAGCGGTTATATGTGATCCCACTCTCTTTTTTATGGTTGTATATTTCAATTTTACAAACATCAAATAAAAGCAGAAAGCAATATACATATCCCCTTTGACTTCCCTCCCCCCTTTTGTGGATCCTTACGTTATAATTTTCCCTCCGCATCACCTTTATAATTCCAATTTTTAACTATTCTTCAGTTCAAAATTTTAACTACATATTTTAAATCAATCCTGCTAAGGAATTTAATTGTTTACAGTAATTTTTCAAATAGATCATATACTTTCTCTTTTATTAAAAATGGATTCTTCCTGGTTTCTAATTCTTCCTGTGAGTTTTGCCATTTTGGCATAGTCCAATTTTTCCATCTGCCATTCTTCCTGACTGTATTTTCCTTCCATCTGTGGGCTAACAATATCCGGGCAACTGTGGTCATATACATAAACAGTTTTTTCTGGTCTTTCGGTATCTCCGCACCTAATATTCCTAAAAGAAAAGCTTCTGGTTTCTTCCCACTCTCAACACGTTTGAGGGCGGAGAGGCAGCTTTGTTTCTGGTCAATGTGTCTCTTGTAACTCCCTGCTGAAATCCTCTAATTTTTATGCCCCCAATTCTTTATTTTCTGCTCTGCTTTTGTTGCAGTGTAGCCCCTGCAGACAACGTGATAGCATTGGGGTAGCATGGCAGAACAACTAATAAGGCTGATTGATGTTTGGAGAGTTCAGTCTAAATCCATCACTAGTTCGCTATTATTGCTTCAATGGCATGTTGCTAATGTTGTTGTTTAGTCATTTAGTCGTGTCCGACTCTTCGTGACCCCTTGGACCAGAGCACGCCAGGCACTCCTGTCTTCCACTGCCTCACGCAGTTTGGTCAAACTCATGCTGGTAGTTTCAAGAACACTGTCCAACCATCTCGTCCTCTGTCGTCCCCTTCTCCTTGTGCCCTCCATCCTTCCCAACATCAGGGTCTCTTCCAGGGAGTCTTCTCTTCTCATGAGGTGGCCAAAGTATTGGAGTCTCAGCTTCAGGATCTGTCCTTCCACTCAGGGCTGATTTCCTTCAGAATGGAGAGGTTTGATCTTCTTGCAGTCCATGGGACTCTCAACAGTCTCCTCCAGCACCAGAATTCAAAAGCATCAATTCTTCGGTGATCAGCCTTCCTTATGGTCCAGCTCTCACTTCCGTACATCACTCCTGGGAAAACCATAGCTTTAACTATACGGACCTTTGTTGGCAAGGTGATGCCTCTGCTTTTTAAGATGTTGCTAATACATCCACAAAAAAGAACAGTCTGGAGGGGGCCAGGGATTTCCTCGGTTCTTTCTCTCCCCCCCCCTTCCAAAGCACTGCTTCTGTCACAAGACAGAAGAGAAAGTATCTGGTCACAGAATGAATAGAAATGTGGCCAGATGTGACAGCAGTGACAAATATGTCTGGAACCAATAGAGGCAAAGAGAGTAACTGGCTGACAGACTCCAAAATGGAGGTATCACTCATAGGATGAGGTTATCAGATGCCCCTCATAAGGAGAGCGTTGTGGGGTCAGGCTGAAAGCTCACCCAGTCCAGCATCCTATTTCTCACAGTGGCCAACCAGATGTCCCTAGGATAGGCAGCTCACAAGCAAGGCAGTTATCTCCCCACTTGTGATTTCATTTTGAAAGGCATGCTGCTGCTTCCGAACCATAGCATGTCTGTACAATATGAGTTTTAAAAATTGTTATGTACTAAGCTTGGATCCTAGAATGATAGGCAAGTAGGATCCTTGAATGCAACAACTGATTGGCTTGCAGGAAAAGACCAATCAGGCTCCAGGAGGAAGTTAAACAGCCTATTAGGCTGGTAGGATCGTAGAATGCAACAACTGATTGGCCTGCAGGAGAAGACCAATCAGGCTCCAGGAAGGGAGCAGAATCAGCCAATCAGACGGGACTCATTGTGTAAATAATGTATATAAAAGCCTGAGGTATGGGGGGCAATTAAATCACTGTTTTACAAGCTGCAATAAAGAGCATGAAATCACTACAGGACTCTTCCAAAAAAATTTCAAAATATATTTTTGAAAAAAATATTTCAAAAATTGTTTCTAAGTTGTATTTTAAGCTGGTGGTAATAAACCCTGGTACCTAGGGGTGAAAAACAGGTTGTCAACAACAACAACAACAACACCACGGGGTGCCCTTTATTGCCAGACCTAGCTGTAATCCTCACAGCAGCCACCAAGAGAAATGAGTCTACATTCACAAGTGATGTTTAAATGTACTGTTGCATTTTTCCTCTGCCTTAAATTTCTTAAAGCGCACATTTTTGAAAGGGTAAAATGTAGACTTTCAGTCAAAAGATAACAATTCTCCTCTGCTTTTGGTACAACGGCCCCATTCTGGAATCAAAAGCATTCTATGCATCGACATCCTAAATTTCAACAGAGCGGGGCAGGTACTAGAGACAAGCCAAAGGCAGAAAGCAGTATCAGAGGTCAAAGTCAGGCCAAAGGTCATTCCCAAAGGAATCGACTTCAAGGGACTAACACAAGGATGAACCGGGGAGGTAGTATCCTGAGCAGCAATGGGAAGGCGAGGCTATGCACACATTTTCAGAGCTATTTCCCCTCTTTTTAATAAAGTGGCTCTAGGCGCATTTCAGCAAGGGGATAACTAGAAAAGCATAATTAAGAAACAAAAGGACATACACATCTGCCGAATGAGCTTTCAGGTCCCTTCATGGATAAGGAATTGGGTATTTATGCCCAGGTTTAGATGAAAGCGTGTCTGTTATGTACTGAGTTGAATAGGATCCAAACTGCAGCAGTCTGATTGGTCCTAGAACAATAGGATCCAAAAGGCAGCAGTCTGATTGGTCCTAGAACAATAGGATTCAGAATGCAGCAGTCTGATTGGTCCTAGAACAATGCAGCAGTATGATTGGTTGGCAGGAACTACCCAATCATGCTCCAGATAGAAGTGAATCCACAACCTGATTGGCTTACAGTAGAATTCCGGAATTAGCCAATCATGTGCAGACCATTGTGTAAATAATGTATATAAAGCAGATACTTTGAGGGGACTTTCATTCATTCCTCCTCACCACTATGAGCTGAATAAAGAGCATGAAATCACTTTGCGACTCTGAGTATATTGCAGTGCCAAAAGCTCATCTTCATCGGAACTTCAAATGGTGCAGGGATAAAGTACTTGTATGTATTGCAGCAGCTTTCATGAAAACTCTACATCTGTGCAAAGCTCTGTCCAGGCAGGGTGTGTGTGTGTGTGTGTGTGTGTGTGTGTGTGTGTTTATATTGCACATCTTGTCAACCCGGACTTGTTTCAGAGTGGTAAGTGACACTGCTTCTCTTACCACTAGAGTCCCCCCCAAAATTGCCCAGGCTTCTGCTCTGCCAAGGCTTGTTAGAGGACACTACAGCAAGAATTGGATCACAACTACTCCGTTTAAATCACATGGCTTGCCCCAAGGAATCTTGGGAACTGCTGCTTACATCTCACAGAGCTACAATTCCCAGCACCCTTAGCAGACTACAATACATTTCTGCCATTGGTTTTCTGCTGTTTCATACAACTCAGTGAATCTCCTTTATTACAGATGCCCGAATCACCTCTGATATGTCCCTTATTTTTCAAAATGTGGCATTTCACATGTGCATATCTGATATGCCCTAATTCTGATCACTTTTCCAAATGTGACTCTCTGGTTTCAACCATGAATAGACTTTTCTTCCTCCCTCTTTGTCAATTTCCGGTCTCTCCAAGGGAGGCAAGGACTGTGGAGGGTACATCTTTGGGTGGTAGGGGGCCCGGGGGGGGGGGGCGGGTGGCGCGGGAAGGGAATATAATTGAAGGGAGTGTTCTGTGCGGGGTATACTTTGTAAATTAGATTTCTAGTGGAATCCAATTTGGAGCAGACAGCGCCGGGTTGACAGCTACTAACTCGATTACCTGCACCTTCTAATGTTCATTCTGTGGGAATTGCCAGCCGGCTCAGCTTGCAAGGCGGATGGGTTTGATTTAGCAATGGCTTCAGTGGGGCATTTGCAGATTTGGGGAGGGGGGAACAAGCCCTGCTGTGAAGTGAAGCCATTGCGTTTCCCTCAGCCTCGACTGAGATGCTCAAGGCAACCGAAAGGCGCATGGGCAGCAACGCTTGGAAAGCCGCACCACTTCTCAGAATGCGTAGCTGCCATGTCGTGCCTGTTCCGTCAGGGCTGTGCCCAAGTCTGCCTGATCTGGGGTTTTAAGCATGTCTGCCCCACTGGTCTTCAAGCTCAGGAGCCTGGACTGCTCAGTTTTCGTTTTTTGTTTTTGTTTTGCTTTCCAACAGTTTTGTTGTTGTTGTTGTTTAGTGTTTAGTCGTGTCCGACTCTTCGTGACCCCATGGACCAGAGCACGCCAGGCACTCCTGTCTTCCACTGCCTCCCGCAGTTTGGTCAACTAATGTTCGTACCTTCGAGAACACTGTCCAACCATCTCGTCCTCTGTCGTCCCCTTCTCCTTGTGCCCTCCATCTTTCCCAGCATCAGGGTCTTTTCCAGGGAGTCTTCTCTTCTCATGAGGTGACCAAAGTATTGGAGCCTCAGCTTCAGGATCTGTCCTTCCAGTGAGCACTCAGGGCTGATTTCCTTCAGAATGGAGAGGTTTGATCTTCTTGCAGTCCATGGGACTCTCAAGAGTCTCCTCCAGCACCAGAATTCAAAAGCATCAATTCTTCGGCGATCAGCCTTCTTTATGGTCCAGCTTTCACTTCCATACATCACTACTGGGAAAACCATAGCTTGTACTATACGGACCTTTTATAACGAATTTCACATCATGCTTCTTCATCATGCTTTAGAAATTCTTGGATATTATACCATCGTTCTTTGCAAGGCGCAGGACTGAGTCATCAGAAATCCCCCATTCTGTGAATTGCTCCACAAATTGCGTACGTTTTGAATTGGCCATTGACACTGCCTGTGACTTTATCAGCCTCAGAAATATTCATCTGGATGGAGGCATGGTCTTTAGCACCAATTATCCAGTTGCTAGCAGAGCATTTACGAGGAACATAGAGATCCACAAATTCCCCAGCGTCGTTCTGCATTGTGTTTTTCTAGGGTTTTGCCACAAGTGACGCGCAGCCAGAAATCCCTCCTCACGCGCCGCAAGCCCAGGCCGGAAAGCCTGGACAGCTCAGTTAGTTAGAGTGTGGTGCTGATAAAGCCACTTCTGGTTTTTTTTTATAATAATGTTTATTAAAGTTTCACAAACAATAAAAAATTCCAAAATTTAAACATAAGAAAAACTACAAAGATATAAAAATACAAAAACAAAACACATAGAAAATACGCAATAGAAAACAGTTAACAAAAGAAAAGAAGGAAAAAAAGAACAAAAAGAAGAACCAAAAAACAAAACAGAAAATAGATTAGTATTTTCATATCTTATACTTCATTCACTAGTTTCTTGATCTCCTCTCACCCCCCATTTTGTATTCCAGTTCAGATATTAAATTCAGCAAATCCTTACCCTCTAGCATTTATCCTATTATCCTATCCTATTAACCTATTATAAGTATCAATTTTCCAATTATCAATCCCTATTTACACTGATAAAGCCACTTCTGCACTAAGGAGGAGGTGGGGTTGCGGGCTTCACGGCCCCTCCACACACGCAACGGCCCCACGCAATTGGGGGGATTCCTGGCCGTGTCACCCCCTAGTCAGCCAATCGGCTGGCTCAGGGGCGGGGCCTGCCCTATAAAGGCAGGACGCAGCCGGGGATCTCCCTCTTTGCTACCTGCCCTATAAGGTTTTCTTTTTGACCTTGCTATGGACCTTGGTTGGTCGCCATTGAGGAGCCTGGTAGGAATTTTTCCACTTGGCAAATTGGCACCAGCCACTTGGTTTTCGCCTACCTCGTAGCAAATCATCACAACTTCCTGGGTATTGGCGCTTAGGCATTGGTTTAGTTCTGTAGATGGATGGGAGGGGGGCAGCCCCATCACCTGCCCCGCATATTGAAGGGTATTCCGCTAAAGGATTCTGGGGGGCGTGGCCCTGTCCAAAGCCTAGGGAGGTTAGGGCCTAAGGCATGCCCCCTATCGGTGACCCCGGGGGAGTTCCTAGTTGATGTGCATCAGCAGGACTCCCCCTACTGGTAGTTAACCCTTCCCGGACTTCAAGCAGACGGGCTGGATATAGTCGGTTAGGACCAATGCCTAAGCCAATACCATTCATCACCTGTAACCAATAAAGTTGTGGCCTTTTTTAGCCCATTAACCTTAATAATTGTGTCATGTGTCATCATTTCCACCTGGGGGGGGGGGGGACTCGCCACCAATATCAAGGTTGCAGGTTCAATCCCCGTATGTGACAGCTGCATATTCCTGCGTTGCAGGGGGTTGGACTAAATGATCCTCAGGGTCCCTTCCAAGTCTAGAATTCTATGATTCTATGGGTAGCTCTTGGGACAGTGAAGGCACCATCTCTCAGAGAATCACTTAGGGCAGGAATGGGGAACCTCGGGCTGTGATTCCTTTATTGTAGGGGGTTGGAGTAGATGGACTTTGGGGTCCCTTCCAACTCTACAGCTCAATGACTGAAGTGACTCTTTGATCATTCCCATTCCATGAAAGATTCCAAAGGGACAGAATTAGAGCAAGGACCATGCATGAAAACTGGCTTACTGTTCTGATGTAAGCTGCATTTACTTGGAAGAAGGTTCTGTTGAAACCAGTGAGACTGTTGACTATGTTCAGGACCGGGATATCTGTGCAGTGGAAGTTGGTGGTTAGAGATTTTGGGATTGTATTTCTAAGCTCTGAGAAAGGAACTAAGTATAATGGTTTAGAACAGGATGGCGTAAAGCCCTGGAAGGGAAGCGGGATTTAGATATTTAGAATGAGATTCCTGGGCTTTTATCCCCAGCTTTGCCACTGGGCTTGGCAACCCTGTTTTTTGGATGTTTTCCTAGAGGTTTCGTGTCATGAAGAAATGTCTTTCAGAGACTAAGAGACCCAGAGACAAATTTGCTGCGGAGCAGCAATCAGATTTTTTTTGCTGATAACAAAAGTCGATCTGATTCTCCGTTTGTATTCATCCTGAGAATTCCCTCTACTGGTTTTAATTCTTCTAAGTAGCATTAGGGCCCTGGAAATGAATCTTTAATTCTTGGAGGCTCCAGAATAATCCTGCAGGGCTCACTGGCAACCTGAGCTACCACTAGCAATGCATGCTTAAAACATTCCTGCACAAGTTTGTGACCCACTGATCTGAACACAGCCTACCAATCTTGGAAAAAACTGAATCTTGAATTTTCAGTACCCCATTTTTCTATTTTGCAAAGTGTTGTTGTTGTTTAGTCGTTTAGTCATGTCCGACTCTTCGTGACCCCATGGACCAGAGCAGCCAGGCACTCCTGTCTTCCACTGCCTCCCGCAGTTTGGTCAAACTCATGTTTGTGGCTTCGAGAACACTATCCAACCATCTCGTCCTCTGTCGTCCCCTTCTCCTTGTGCCCTCCATCTTTCCCAACATCAGGGTCTTTTCCAGGGAGTCTTCTCTTCTCATGAGGTGGCCAAAGTCTTGGAGCCTCAGCTTCATCATCTGTCCTTCCAGAGAGCACTCAGGGCTGATTTCCTTAAGAATGGAGAGGTTTGATCTTCTTGCAGTCCATGGGACTCTCAAGAGTCTCCTCCAGCACCATAATTCAAAAGCATCAATTCTTCGGCGATCAGGCTTCTTTATGGTCCAGCTCTCACTTCCATACATCACTACTGGGAAAACCATAGCTTATACTATACTATACTATACGGACCTTTGTATGTTCCTATAAAAGGGTTGTGCTGTGGGTTAAACCACAGAGCCTAGGGCTTGCCGATCAGAAGGTCGGCGGTTTGAATCCCTGCGACAGGGTGAGCTCCCGTTGCTCGGTCCCTGCTTCTGCCAACCTAGCGGTTCGAAAGCACGTCATAGTGCAAGTAGATAAATAGGTACCGCTCCGGCGGGAAGGTAAACGGCATTTCTGTGCGCTGCTCTGGTTCACCAGAAGCGGCTTAGTCATGCTGGCCACATGACCCGGAAGCTGTATGCCGGCTCCCTTGTCCAATAAAGCAAGATGAGTGTCGCAACCCCAGAGTCGGTCACGACTGGACCTAATGATCAGGGGTCCCTTTACCTTTACATTCCTGTAAATCAGGGTCATTTAGGGTTACAATGGTGCCCCCAAAAGCTTCTCATCTGCCCATCACTGCCCCCTTGGTCATCTGGTGGCAGGGGTGGTTATTTATTTTTTTCTCCCTTGAAAAGTACATAGAGCAAGAGGAGGAAGTTGAAAGAGTGGTACACTTTCGCGCTTCTTTATTCAACTCTATGCGCTTTTCAAGGTTCATGCTAATTCCACTGGATGTGACTTCATTGCAGATCCCTTGGGAAAGCATGAACAGACATGCACTGTCTCTCTTTCTGTCTCCCCTCTGGGGGTCTGAAGGGAAAGAGAAGAGACCAGCGGGTAGGTGACTCCCAAAAGCCAACACATTCATCAGTGAATTAGTTAGCTGTGTGCAAATATATATTATTTTGATGCACCTTTCCATTTCCCTTTCTCCATATTTGTGTTAATAGGACACAATGCAGACAGCTAGAGCCGGATTATGAGGGCTTCAGTTTAAAGCAGCAGCTGAGTGAGATCAGTTTCAAACTCCAGCCTGAGAGCAGGGGCATATCAAGGGTTGGCCAGTTTGGCCTCTACTAAGGGGGCATAAAAATTGTGCCTCTCTACTCTAGCTTGGAAAGGCTTGGAGCCCATCCACTCCCTGGGCTGCATTTGTGCCCCAGCCCTGAGATTCTGGCTGCCTAGATGTCACAGGGGCCTGTCGGTCAGCAACCACCCAGTTCAAAGATGGAGTTAACTTTTATTAGCAAGAACATGATCTCCATAGACTTGATTGAATGTCAGGCCTAATGAGCAGAGTAGCTCCTTACTGGCAGTCTTCCTCCATGGAAATCAGATGCCGAGACTAAAATTCCTCACCTTCTCGGGGCTTTTTCCAAGCAATCAGAGACTGAGCCTACATGCAGCCAAGCAGCTCTTCCGCCCTTTTCATGCCTCTCCTGGTTCCGGGAGACAAGTGGGGAGGGGAGCTTTTTGCAGCAAGAAAGAGAGATACCCTTGCCTCTTCCCCATCCTGACTCCTCTCTGCCTCTTGGCCTCCCTTCACCCACTCTCCTTCTGCAGCTTCTGCCTCTGATTCTGGGCTGTTCTCTGTCACAGACTCTCCCAGCTCACTAAGCCCTGTTACCTCTTCAGCTTCTGAAATTTGGGGCATGGCTTCTGCTTTTTGTGTGTGTAGAGTCCTGGATTTCTGCCCTGAGGTACTGCCCCCTGATGGCACCACTGAGGAAAGCTTGTCTGAGCAATGGGCATAAGCTAAGCAACAGAGGAAGAATGTATCATTTCAGTGTCTCAAGCTGCATGGAAACAGGGCTGGTTTAAAAAAACCAGTGCTGACAGGGGACATTTTACATTTCACATTGGCGCCTTCTTTTTGTACCTCCAGCCCCTCTCTCAGAGGAGGCGGCAAATGAAGTCCACACACATCTGGGCATTGGCCCCCCGTCAGCAGGAATGATGTCTGAGTCACGGCTTCGCATGTCGCTACACACCAGCAGCCGAGCGAAATAAAAGGGAGGCAGGAGAAAACTGGCACAGCCTCTGTGAAGACACCCACAGTAGCAGATTGCGACGAATGCTTTTCCTTCTGCTTCTTAAACTGGGAAATTAAAAGCAGCTGAGGGGAAATCCAAATGTTATCTCAACCGCGTAGCTGCTGCCGATAATCACTTCCACCAAAAATCGTTTCCACGTGCTCAGGGCTCCACGTGGCTGTGGTAATGTATGGAGGATATCCTGTTTACCAGCCCCTTCACCCCCCCAAAAGCTAACCCAAGTTGCTGGTAAATGGGTGCATCTTTCACAGGAGGTGGGACTTTTACTTATTCTTCGACTCTTGCTGTGTCTATGGTGGCTGTAGGAGTGTGAAAGACACTTACTGTGTGGTACCCACATGACATTACAGTGGTACCTCGGGTTAAGTACTTAATTCGTTCCGGATGTCCGTTCTTAACCTGAAACTGTTCTTAACCTGAAGCACCGCTTTAGCTAATGGGGCCTCCTGCTGCCGCTGCACCGCCGGAGCGCGATTTCTGTTCTCATCCTGAAGCAAAGTTCTTAACCCGAGGTACTATTTCTGGGTTAGCGGAGTCTGTAACCTGAAGCGTATGTAACCTGAGGTACCACTGTATTGAGACACACTACAAACACATACATCCAGTGTTTTTTTTCTTTAAAAAAAATGTTTAGGGGCACTCTCCTTTTACCTACTCATATTGAAATACTGCCCCTCAATGAGGCCAAACTAAGATTCACAAAAGGTTAAGGGGTATGCGTCCCCCTGCGTCCCCCAGAAAAAAGCACTGCGTAACATCCAATACAAATACATATTTGACTTCGCTCCCCCCTTTTGTGGTTTCTTTCTTAATTTTAGTTTTTTACACTGCATCTTCTACTTTACTCCATTTTTAAGTTAATCTTCTATTTCTCTCCATTATATTTTTAACTGCTTGTTTTAAGTTAATCCTACTAATGAAATTACTTGCATACCTAAGTTTTCCAAATATTCCACAAATTTCCCCCATTCTTTAGGGGGGGGGGAAATCCCTCTTGTTTTCTTATTACACCTGTTAATTTTGCCATTTTGGCACAATCCATTAGTTTGATCAGCCATTCTTCCTTGGTTGCTCCAGCATGCTTTGTCCACCTCTGGGCAAACACCATTCTGACTGTGGTTGTGGCATGCAAAAACAATTTTTTAAGATCCTTTGGAATCTCTATACTCACTATCCTTAAAAGGAAAGCTGCTGGGGGTTTTTTACTAAAAGGTATCCTAATCATCTTCTTTAATTCATTAACATTCATTTCCCAGAAGGCTTTTGTTCTCTTATAGGAACACCACATGTGATTAAAAAGTCCCTTCCTTTTCTCTACATATCCAGCATGAATTTGATTTTGATTTATACATTTTTTGCAAGCCTACTAGGAGACAAAAGGGATGTGGGTGGCGCTGTGGGTTAAACCACAGAGCCTAGGACTTGCCGATCAGAAGGTCGGCGGTTCGAATCCCCGCGACGGAGTGAGCTCCCGTTGCTCGGTCCCTGCTCCCGCCAACCTAGCAGTTTGAAAGCCCGTCAAAGTGCAAGTAGATAAATAGGTACCACTCCGGCAGGAAGGTAAACGGCATTTCCGTGTGCTGCTCTGGTTGGCCAGAAGCGGCTTAGTCATGCTGGCCACATGACCCGGAAGCTGTACGCTGGCTCCCTCAGCCTATAAAGCGAGATGAGCTCCGCAACTCCAGAGTCGGCCACAACTGGACCTAATGGTCAGGGGTCCCTTTACCTTTACCTAGGAAACCTGAGGAAGCATCAATTGTTGGTGCAGAATCTGCCGCTGACCCTTTAGCCCAGCGACTTTGAGAAATACACAACTGTCAGCCCAGTCCCTGCTCAAAGTCCTAAAACGCCGATGGCTTAGGGACCCTGCTTAGCCTTCAAGAGTTGTGATTAATGAACACAGGAGACTAGATTTCCAAACAAGGGTGACATTGGTGTATGTAGCCCTGCCAAGCAGGTACATCACTCAGATATCTTAGCTCTTCTCCCCGCAGCTGATGCAGCTCTTAAGTTGCAGGCAGACAACACCTTCTCCAGACAGTTGGATGGGGGCCTGTAGTGGGCATTGCTGCTTATGTACACTGGTCTTGATGTTTTCTCTGGCCAACAGGTTTTTCAGGCTTTTGTGGTGCTTTAAAAACTTGGAAAACATGTTTGACCAGAAGTGACAGTAGGGCAAAGGACACGGGCATCTACATCAGGAATGGGGAACCTGAGGCCCTCCAGCTATGGTTGGACTCCAGTTCCCATCAGCCCCAGCCAGCAAGGCCAGCGCTTCAGGGATGATGAGAACTGTAGTCCAGCAAACATCTGGAACACCACAAATTCCTTGCCCCTGATATTTAGGTAAAGGTAAAGGGATCCCTGACCATTAGTTCCAGTTGTGGCCAACTCTGCAGTTGCGATGCTCATCTCGCTTTATTGGCTGAGGGAGCCGGCGTACAGCTTCCGGGTCACGTGGCCAGCATGACTAAGCCGCTTCTGGCAAACCAGAGCAGCGCACGGAAACGCCGTTTACCTTTCCGCTGGAGCGGTACCTATTTATCTACTTGCACTTTGGGCTTTCAAACTGCTAGGCTGGCAGGAGCAGGGATCGAGCAACGGGAGCTCACCCTGTTGCGGGGATTCGAACCGCCAACCTTCTGATTGGCAAGTCCTAGGCTCTGTGGTTTAACCCACAGCGCCATCCGTGTCCCTTATGCCCCTGATATTTACTTTTTTAAAAAAATTGTATGCCACTTGATTGTAGCAAAACCTCTGAGTGGTTTGCAAGAAATATTAAAATTATAAATAAATGAGGAACAATCACATGCCATGCCTCTTTTAAGAGCTATTGTATGTCTGCAGTCTTACACTGCTGAAGCAATCCTAGAAATCATCGGAAGCCTATGATGGAGTTATTCCTCCCTCTCTCTCTCTCTCTCTCTCTGTGTGTGTGTGTGTGTGTGTAGGAGGGGCTCCCTCCAACCATCTTACCCCTAGGGGCTAAAGATCTGAGGGAACTCCTCGCCCGAACAGGCGCTTCTCCTTCAAAGAGGAAGCAAAATAAACTGTAGAATGAGTTCCATGTGCAGAGGTTGGTGTGTGTGTGTGTGTGTGTGTGTGTGTGTGTGTGTGTTTAGGGGAAGGAGTTGGGGGGTGGGGAGTAAGAAAGGCTCTTTGGATGGGTAGAGGGGAGCCTGGAAGCCACAAGGCACCGGGCAGGATGGGTCCCACCCAAGAATCAGGGAAAGAGAATATGGCAAAGAGAAGCAAATAATTAGGGGGAGGCGGGAACAGAGCGTTGCCCCCCGAAGTGTGTGCCTTTGCATGTGAGCACACACAAAGAAAATCTGCTATGGAGATGTGGGAGCCGCCAATAAACTGGTTTCATTCTGATAATAAAAGTTTGTCGCAGATTGATTCTGCATTCCCCTGCAGTGTGTCCATTTGAAAACAGATGCAGGTGATGCCAGCAAGGAGTGTGTGGGTGTGGGTGGGTGTACTGAGTTGAATAGGATCCAAAATGCAGCAGTCTTATTGGCCCTAGAACAATAAGATTCAGAATGCAGCAGTCTGATTGGTCCTAGAACAATAAGATCCAGAATGCAGCAGTCTGATTGGTTCTAGAACAATAAGATCCAGAATGCAGCAGTCTGATTGGACCTAGAACAATAGGATCCAAAATGCAGCAGTCTGATTGGTCCTAGAACAATAAGATTCAGAATGCAGCAGTCTGATTGGTCCTAGAAGAATAAGATCCAGAATGCAGCAGTCTGATTGGTTCTAGAACAATAAGATCCAGAATGCAGCAGTCTGATTGGACCTAGAACAATAGGATCCAAAATGCAGCAGTCTGATTGGTCCTAGAACAATAAGATTCAGAATGCAGCAGTCTGATTGGTCCTAGAACAATAAGATCCAGAATGCAGCAGTCTGATTGGTTCTAGAACAATAGGATTCAGAATGCAGCAGTCTGATTGGTCCTAGAACAATAGGATGCAGAATGCAGCAGTTTGATTGGTCCATAGGAGCCACCCAATCCAGCTCCAGGTGGAAGTGAATCCGCAACCTGATTGGCCTACAGGAGAATCCCGGAATTAGCCAATCATGTGGAGCCCATTATGTAAATAATTTATATAAAGCAGACGTCCTGGGGGAACTTCCATTCCTCACTACTATGAGCTGAATAAAGAGCATGAAATCCACTCTCGACTCCGAGTATATTTCAGTGTGTGTGTCCATTCCTGCCCAGTGATGTTGTCCAAGGTCACAGTCCCCCCCCCCCCCCGCTTTCTTCTTCATTCACCCAGGGCAAATGCAGAGAGGAAGAAGTGTGGATACCTTAACAAATCGGAAGGTTTTCAAACTTTTTCAGCAGGGGGCTGGTCCATTGTGGGGGGCCGGACTGTATATTTTTGGGGGAAATGAACAAATTCCTATGCCCCACAAATAACCCAGAGATGCATTTTAAATAAAAGGACACATTCTACTCATGTAAAAACACACTGATTCCTGGACAGTCCGCGGGCCGGATTTAGAAGGCGATTGGGCTGGATCCGGCCCCCCGGGCCTTAGTTTGCTGACCCATGGTGTATGTAGTAACCCCATCCCACCCCTTGCAGACAGCAGGATCTAGAATACAGTGGTGCCTCGCAAGACGAAAATAATCCGTTCTGCAAGTCTCTTCATCTAGCGGTTTCTTCGTCTTGTGAAGCAACCCTATTAGCGGCTTAGCGGATTAGCGCTATTAGCGGTTTAGCGGCTATTAAACGCTTAGCGGCTATTAAAGGCTTAGCGGATTAGTGGATTATCGCCTTAGAAAAAGGAGGGGGAAAGCGAAAAAAAATCGGAACACTCACAAGCGTTTTCGTCTTGCAAAGCAAGCCCATAGGGAAAATCGTCTTGCGAAGCAGCTCAAAAACGGAAAACCCTTTCGTCTAGCGGGTTTTCCATCTTGCGAGGCATTCGTCTTGCAGGGCACCACTGTAAATCTAGATTGAAAGCAGCACATTGAGGATGAGCAGGAACAATTCTGGATGGGGGGGGGGAACACCCTATATTTTTGTGCTACAAACTGGTTACGTGTGTACGCAGCTCAAGCGAAGGATGTAACATCGAACATTAGGATGGTGCCTCTGTTTCCTACAACTGGGACCCATTTCCCCCTTTCCTTTATGTGCAAACTTTTTTATTTTTGAGGGGGTGGGGAAAAAGTGATTAAAATTTGGTGGGTGGGCCATCAGAGGCCAGATAAAAAATACCTCTGTGGCTGCTGCTTGATTGACTCTAAAAGGCATGGAGCTATTCTGGACTGCGTGCCTCTGAGTCAACAGGGAATTTCCTCCCAATTCTAAGATGAGATTCAGAGGTGGGATTCCCCCCCCCCCCGGACCACAGCAGGAGGGGCAATCCCTCCCCCTTCCATGCCTGCTCCAGCCCCACCAATTATTAATTCCCCCCTCCCACGTGCATTTTTAGGGGGAAACAACTTGCACATTAAATATAAAGAAGTGTGTGACATGACGCCTAGTCCAGCCCTTAAGACTAAACATTTTGGGTTTGGGAGTTAATTATCCAGACTAAAAAGTCTTATCTGGCCATACAAATCACTCCTAGCCTAGTTCAGCCGTTAGACTAAAAGTTTTGGGTTTCGTAGTTAATTGTCCAGACTGAAAAGCATCGTATGGCCATACAAATCTGCCCGATGTGAGATGCAGGCCGCCTCCATCTTGTTTAATCCCTGCATCTTCTTCTCCCTGCCTGTCCTCATGCACACCCCTTCGGCTCTCTTGCATTCTCTCTCCCTCTTTCTCCGAAAAAGGCCAATCCCTGGCCGTCCAAGGAGCCTCCCTCAGCCCCGGATGTTTCCCTTGTGGTCAGAGGCCCTGAAATAAGCTCCTCTAATGGGTGTGTGGGCTGTGGCGGCCGCTCGCTCCACCCGAAGCCCCACTTGCCTTTGCCAGCTGCCACTGGGCTCCAGACAGCTCAGCAGCGGAGGGGATGGGGACGGCCACAAGCATGTGGAAGCTACCTCCCATCGCTTTCTTCCCTGCTGGAGCAAGGACAGAAATACCGGGCGAGGGAGGGTGCCAGAGGAAGAATAACTTCGGTCCGCAAAGGGCTTCCTGCAAGGACGCACGCAAATGCACTGTGTGGGAGCTGACAGGATCCCTGAAGGAGCTTAAGGAGGTTCACCTACAGCCCTGGGCCAGGGCTTAAGTTGTAAACAAAGAAGTGCACATTTGCCCTCTGACCCAGAGGACTAGATCGGTACAGCCCGTCAACTTGTGCACATGAACAGCACACACAAGAGAGGCTCAAAGGCACCGGCTGCGCAAAGCCATCCTTTTTTTTGTCCTCTCACAACCTAAAGCGGGACGATTCTTTACCCGAGGGCCACATTGGCTTCCAGGGGCCACATGCCAGGCCTGGGCTGGTGGGAGGGGGAATGGGTGTGGCAACCATATACCCTCCAGCATTTCTCCGATGAAAATAGGGATGTCCCGTTTCAAAATAAGAAGAATTTTATTATTTCTACCTGGGTTGCCCCAGCCACTCTGGGCAGCTTCCAACATATATTAAAACAGAATAAAACATAAAACATTTTTTAAAAAAACCTTCCCTATTCAGGGCTGCCTTCCAATGTCTTCTAAAGGTTGCATAGTTCCTTATCTCCTTGGCTCAGGGGTCTCATAATTCCATACCGTCCAACATTTCTCTGATGAAAATAGGGACACCCTAAGGAAAAGCAGGACATTCCGGGATCAAATCAGAAACTGGGACGTCTGTAATCCTGGGACTGCCCCTGGAAAATAGGGGCACTTGGAGGGTCTGCAACCAATGCGGCTTTTCCCATTTGGGGAAGAAATGGAGGCAGTGAGAGATTTTACTTTCTTGGGCTCCATGATCACTGCAGATGGTGACAGCAGCCACGAAATTAAAAGACGCCTGCTTCTTCGGAGAAAAGCAATGACAAACCTAGACAGCATTTTAAAAAGCAGAGACATCACCTTGCCAACAAAGGTCCGGATAGTTAAAGCTATGGTTTTCCCAGTAGTGATGTATGGAAGTGAGAGCTGGACCATAAAGAAGGCTGATCGCCAAAGAATTGATGCTTTTGAGTTATGGTGCTGGAGGAGACTCTTGAGAGTCCCATGGACTGCAAGAAGATCAAACCTCTCCATTCTTAAGGAAATCAGCCCTGAGTGCTCACTGGAAGGACAGATTGTGAAGCTGAGGCTCCAATACTTTGGCCACCTCATGAGAAGAGAAGACTCCCTGGAAAAGACCCTGATGTTGGGAAAGATGGAGGGCACAAGGAGAAGGGGACGACAGAGGACGAGATGGTTGGACATTGTTCTCAAAGCCACCAGCATGAGTTTGACCAAACTACGGGAGGCAGTGGAAGACAGGAGTGCCTGGTGTGCTCTGGTCCATGGGGTCACGAAGAGGTGGACACGACTAAAAGACTAAACAATAACAACAACAGTAGGCTGGTTTCTGTGCACTTGCCACCACAGCCATCTCTGTTCGCCATCCGGGCAAGCGAGAAGTATTATTAGAGTTCATGGATCCATTCCAGCCAGTTGCAAGTGTTCCAATTCTATGATTCTGTGATACTGAGATGAAAATGATGCAAAGTCAATGCACATTTTAATGTGTAGTCCCTTACAGAGTTTTATTTGGTAACAATATTTTACTAAATATTTATTTAGTAATAATATTTTATTCTTTTTTTCCCCATAGAGAATGTTACATTTGTTACTCGACGATTATATTCCAGTTCAACAAAATTTGTGACTTCCCACTTACCCAACATCAATGTTTATAACTCAAATTGTGTACAATTGCGTCGTATCTAATTTCATCCTCTGTAATATATTCTGCTGTTTTCTTGCGCTTCAAACCCCACTGTGGTCTTCGCATATAGAAAATAACATTTTAGATAGACTAGAAAGCGTTTCCAGTCTCCTTTAAAAGTTTCTACATTTTATCAGTGCTGTCAATTTTGCCATCTCTGCCTATTCCAAGATTTTCACCAACCATTCTTCCTTTGAGGGCGTTCTCTCCTCCTTCCATCTCTGTGCATAAATAATCCTTGCCACTATAGTCACATACATAAATACCGACGTTAAGGCTTCCTTTGGGGTTTTGCTGTCTAGTATCCCCATCAGGAAAGATGCTGGTGTCTTGGGGAAAGTCACTTCAATTTTTCCCTTTATTTCATTCTTTACCATGTCCCCAAAGGCCTTTGCCTTTTTCATGGTTTGACTATGGCTGATGCACAAAACCAGTGTGCGCTTGTCAAGTCGTACGGGTGGACACACAGCCTAAATTGTGGCTGTGTGTCCTCTGGCACAGGAGGCGGAATAGGCAGCCCCAAAGTCAACCCGGAGGGTAGGGGCAAAGCCATAAAGTCGGACTTCGGGGGCCTAGGGCCAGGGGGGACTGACCACCAGACCACACTGAGTCTTTTTGTTTGTTTTTTACTAATGTATCCCTTTTTGCCTCTCCCATGGCAAATCCGCAGATGGTTTGGCCAGAGCTGGCTCGGATCTTTCTCCAAAACCTCTGGCTCAACTCCCTCTTTAATTAACAAGCAGAGCCCTGTTGCTTTTTAAAAAAGCGTTCCTTTTTTTACATGCCTCCTATTCTCCCATGTAACCTCTGGAAATAAAAGTAGAAACGTGGGCAACTGATAGGCCTTGAACAGCTCTCGGGAGCTGACCGCCCTAGCGCCATGGGTGTTTTGGAGGCAGGCTCCAGAGCCCAGGCTGGCCTAGTAGACACTGAGCGTCTTATGTTCTCCCCCTCCCTGTTCTGAGCCACCACTTCATTGGGCTGCAGCATCTCATGCGCTCAGGATGCATGCCGAGTCAGGCACAAACCATTGCACACTCGAAAAACAGCCTCAGAGTCCACCAACGCCCAGGACAGATTCGCCAACTCCCTGTGCTTTGCAGAGAGGTGCGTTTTCATAGGCTGCCACACTTGTCCGTCAGTAGGTTGGATGCAGCCTCTGAAGTTCTGGAAGCTGGGCTTTGGAACTTTGTGGTTTGCTCCCCTTCCCTGATTCCCTCTGACCTACTGTCTAATTAGCACCAAGGCCTGGGGCTAAAAATACCTTTGAGCGCAGGGCTGGGCAAGCTCCTCTCTGTTCCTTTCTTGTTTTGCAGGCTGTGTGGTCACCACGGGGAGTGGGTGAGACCCACCCAGCCCTCCCCATGCCAACCTGGCAGATTGCAAATGTTGGCCACAAAGCCATGCACCACTGAAGTTATTTCTGTCCCTTTGCATTGGCTCTCGCTGTCCTCCAGCCTGGGGGGTTTGCAGGGTTCCAGCCCTGATTCGGAAGGCACATTGACAGAGGCTGCAGAGCTCTGGGTGCGCCTTACGACACAGCTCTGACCGGAAGGGCGTTCCCACGTTGCGTTCAGTAAGCGTACAAACTGTGCACACAGATACTTGAGCTGCACACTTCTGCAGTTGTTCGCAGGTCAAGTTTAAGGAGTGTGCAGTCTGTGTGCCTGTGTACACAGTAGCTGAGCTGTGCAAAGAAAGAACGTCTGTGTGTGTGGTGACAGCTTGCACATGTATTCAGTATAACACGTGAACGAGCTTACAGGAGCAATATCGATCAATGGATAACAGTTCCCACTATTTTACAGGACTCTCAAAAGCAGCTTGACAACATCAAGAGAAACACACACACACACACACACACACACACAAAGAACATCAGAATAAGTGTCTCTGCTTCCTTTCAGAAAAGGATGAGTGCTCTTTATTAGAAAACAACAGGAAGAGACGGTGTCTCATTTTCTCCCCGCACACTCCAAACATGGTCTTGAGAAATCAAGGGAATCCATCACCCCATCGCTGCATGCACCATGGGGGGGAAATGGGAAATTATTCCTGCTGCTGACAGTGGAATAAATACTGTCCCATTCTGGTACTAGTGGCCTCAGATGTTCCATATAGAAAGGAATTCAGAATCCACCCGCCCCAGATAGAAAAGAATTAAGAGGTGCACTTCAGACTACCCATCCTTCAACCAAAAGCTGGCAACCATTGAGAATCCCTTCCCTGGGACTGATGGATGAATGGATAATTGCCCACAGCCTTAAAGCAGAGGACAGCAGCGTATCTGCCGATGCCCTGAAAACAAGAGATAACCATCCTATCAATTGAGAACAATGAAGAGTCTGGCTGTCCTGCCATTAATTTTCGCTGGCTGGCATCTGTCTGTCTCAGGAGGCAATGGAGGAGTCAAACTGCTGGAAGGTTGCAGCGCCTGCCATAAGGTTGGAAGGTTACAGAGGCCGTAGAGACTGATATGGGAGAGACATGTTTTGTTGCAGCTGGGGCAGAGGAAGGCGTCGGGTTGTCTTGCCGCAGGTGCACCATGGCGTTTCTTCTCTCTGGTCATTCTGCCTATGGTCACTGCTCTGGGTGCACAGCCGCCCTGTCTCCAGGCACTGTGGTCATCTGCAAGGGAATCGCATACAGCCGGGTTCATGTTGCCAGCCTTCGTGTCCTGTTTGCAGACATCTTTGTAGCGCATAGTTGGTCTGCCCACGGGCCTGGTGCCTGAAGCCAGCTCCCTGTAGAGCACATCTTTGGGGATCCTGCCATCTTCCATTCTGCGTACATGGCCAAGCCAGTATAGACGTTGCTGAGACATTGCACTCAGGCCCATAGTCAAAGGCTTGAGACATTCTCATGTGGAAGCGTCACGTGAGACACCCAAACAGATGTTTAGGATGAGTTAATACAGTGGTACCTCGGGCTACATACGCTTCAGGTTACAGATGCTTCAGGTTACAGACGCTTCAGGTTACAGACGCTTCTAACCCAGAAATATTACCTCAGGTTAAGAGCTTTGCTTCAGGATGAGAACAGAAATTGTGCTCCGGCAGTGGGAGGCCCCATTAGCTAAACTGGTGCTTCAGGTTAAGAACAGTTTCAGGTTAAGAACGGACCTCCAGAACAAATTAAGTACTTAACCCGAGGTACCACTGTACTTGCCTTTCTAGATCAAGCTAAGAGGCCATTTAGTCAGGGACATCTTGCCCATAGAGGCAAGTGGAGCGGGGCACCAGGGCACCGAGTTCTAGAGGGCACCAGGAAAGAGGCGGAGGCTGGGTGCGGCACCTCCCGGCATCAGCTTGCCGCCCTCGCCCGCCTCGCTGAAGCAGCTGCCAGCAGTGCCCACCTCCTCCAGCCCCGCAAAGCTGCCAGCAGTGCCGTAAAAAGGTCAGCAACTCTGGGAAATGGGGGCAGCGGCGCTGGAGGGATCTTTGCACCACAGCGCCAGATATACTTAAGACAGCCCTGCGTTTAGTCCAGCGTATCTGCCCATCAGCAGCAAGGCCAATGTCTCTGGGTACTCCATTAGCAGGGCATGAAGATATTCTTCTTCCCTTATTTCATCCTCTCAGCATCTGGTATTCAGAAGCATACTTCCTCTGTCAATGGAGGTTTCATTTTGCCGTATCTGATTGTGGCTATTAAGAAATTTGTTCCAGGCTTTAAAAAACACGCAACATCCTCGAGCACTGGGAGCCCCAATTTGGCACCAAGATAGCCTCAGACACCCAGCTCCACGTACTCATGGCCCCCACGCCTCATTTTTTAAAGGTGGTTTTTTCTACAGTTTACGAACTTAATCCATTCCGCAAGTCCATTCTTAAACAGAAACCGTTCTTAAACTGAGGCGTGCTTTCCCTAATGAGGCCTCCTGCCGCCAGTGCCCTTCCACCATTCAGCTTCCGTTCTTAGACTGAGGTAAAGTTCTCAAACCGGGACACTATTTCCGGTTTTGCGGAGTTTGTAAACCAAATTGTTCTTAAACCAGACTGTTCTTAAACTGAGGTACCACTGTATTTGGTTTGGGGGAGCTTGCCTGGTTGTTGGGGTTGTTTTACCTGTGTTTTGGGGAGGGGAGTGAGTGTTAGTCTTTCTTCTGTGAAATGAGTATTTTGTGGTGTCCACAGTTTCTTTGATTGTCAAATGAGCCGCATGCCTAGATAGGTCGGGAACCCCTGATCCTGTGCCACATTTTGTAGCGGTAAATTACATCAGTTGTGGAATAATGTCTCTATCTATCTGCCTATCTATTTATTTGTCTATCGTTTTGAGCCAGGGCTCATCACAGCTTCACCCTGGAATCTGGTTTCAATGTCTGGGGAAAAGGCTTCTGATAAAGAAACATGGCTTGCAGGGAAGCACCTCACAGTTTAGCATTTAGGCTTTTTAAAGATTCCTATCCCTCTTTATCTGAGCTGATATATAGATTTTGGGGAAATGCTTAAATGGGGGGGGGGGAGAGCTTGTCCAAATATTATCTCGGGTGTCCATGTTATCTTCGAAAAACTGCTGCTCCTCTTAGTCTCAGCTCCTCGCCTTTATAATATGGACACCAAACCTACCTTGCATTGTTGCTGTACAGATTGAGATAATATATGCAAGTTCTTTTGGGCACCCAACAAAAAAATGTTATCGAATCGCTGTTATTTATCCGTCTTATCCTCCTTTAAATCCTGGGACCCTTTTAATTTTCAGCGCAAGGAAACTGGCAAGCAGGATGTGTTGAAGTGGGTGTGTTTATTGTGCAGACCTGGGAGTGGGTGGGGAGGGGAAGCAGGGGGTATGTTTCTTTTTTTGGTGGAGAAGCCAGGGCAGCCCCTTTTCTGTGTTGGTCCTGCCATCGCTCTGTGGCCTAGGCTGGGTTTAGATGAATCATCATTTTGAGTGAACACACAAACCATAATTAGCTTTGGAATATAAATATGGAAAGTTCGGCGAATGTTACTGACCAATATAGCTCCCCGGCTCATTATCTGCACCCGGGCTGCTCCACGCAGCTATTTTCTGAACAAAGGGCTTCGCTTCACTTTTCAGTTATTTAAATAAAGCTAAGGGAGATTTATGAGACTTAGAAGCTGGGAGAGAGATGGCAGCGCAGGAGGAGATGCTTGGCTGTTCAGCGTAGCCGCTGTGGAGACAGAATCTCTCCCTCTGAGGAGAAGTCAGAAGCAGATCTCATCCTGGCTCCTGAGTCTTGGACGGAGGGAGGAATGGATGGGGTAGGGGAATAGCTGAGGATTTACCTCAGCAAACACACTGCGGGCTGCTTTTGGGGCCAAAGTGAGCTAAAGTGACTCGGGTCACACCCAAATCGTACATTTAAAGCATTCTTAAAACTTTATTTCCTTTAGACTTTATTTCCTTTATGGATAACAACGACACAGATTCTTTCAAGTACCGGACTGATATATCTACTTTGGGAGCTCGTAAATTTCCTTTTTCTGATACAGTAGAGAAAGCGGGGGGGGGGGGGAGTTTGTTAAGGGTGCTGAGAATTATAGTTCTGTGCAGGGTAAACTATAGCTTCCAGGATTCTTTGGGGGAAGTCATGACTGTTGTAGCAGGAACCCCCCCACCCCAATCATTCTGTTTGTACAAACTTCACACACACACACACTCACACACTACATACGCCACATTTCTGTTATAAATTCATAGAAAAAAATCAACCATACATCGGATTTGCACTGTTCCATTTTTATTTTACTCCATATGACAAGGACTATCAAAGGGGGGTGGCTTGGTTCTGGTCAGCCATAATCCCTTCACCATCCCAGCACATCCACAGGAGCCCTACCCAGTTGCTATGCCAACCCTGATGATCCCAGACAGAAGACAATCAAGATCACAAAGAACTTGCATATGGGAGTGGATTCAGCATGGACTGAAACAAAGGACAATGATCAGATCTTCCCGGGGGGGGGGGGGCGGGGCAGGAAACTGCAAACTCCCCTTTGTCTCCTGGAAGTGACTCATGGGGAGGGGGAAAGGAAGAACCAGCCAGGTGACAGGACACTCAGGTTACCACCACAACTCCTCCCTCAACCCCTCCTTTCTGTAATCTGAAGAAGTGTGCATGCACACGAAAGCTCATACCAAGAACTAACTTAGTTGGTCTTTAAGGTGCTACTGGAAGGAATTTTTTTTATCCTTTCTGTAATGTATGCATGATGTTTCTGGGGGTGGGCTTGACCTAGAGGAGGGGAATTTCAAAAGTTTTTATAAGACCTTGCACACTATTTTTCTTGGTCTTTCCTCTCACCTGCAAGTGAGGGGAGCACCCTGTCGCTACAGTCTTTCTTCAATAAAGACCAAGCCTACAGGCTGCTGATTTGCTTCAATTTACTCTGGTTGGTGTCTTTACTTTTTGTCCAAGGGAGCCCTCGGATTTTTCCGGTAACACTGTTAAGGTGGTAAGAGCGCTATAAATGTAAGGTGTGGCTGTGACCTCAGACTGTCATTCCGCTGGTGGAGATTCAACTCACCTTGAATGGCACCACCTCTCTCATTCTATGCCTGTTCTTCCTGAAAACATACAAACTCAAGGATCCATCTTGCCCAGCACCCTGCTTCCAACTGGGGTCAGCCAAATGTCTCTGGGAAGCCAGTAAGCAGAGTATGAAGGCAACAACCCCCCTCCCCAAACCACAACTGTTATTCAGATATACACTCAGAGCCATCTTTCCCATAGGGCTTAGTGGCTCGTTGCGCCAGGGCGCCGGCCTCTCGGGGCGCCCCAGTGAGTGGGGGAGCTGCGCGGCTTTGCTGGCGGCCTCCCCTTTCCCTGCACACTGCCAGCTGCACCCCACCAACTATCTTTCCTTCCTACCCTCCTCGGCCCGTCTCCCTCTGTGGGCGGCACATTGGCGTTGCTGTTGCTGCTTGTTGTTTTTTTAATAAATATTTTATTAAGTTTTCACAATAGACAAGCTTACATAGACAAAGAAAATACAAAATCACAAAAAACAATACAATACAAAAATACAAAACATTAAACACATCAAAGGAAAAAGGGAAAAAAAGAAAAGAAAAAAGATAAAAACACATATAGTAACAAAAAACAAAAATTCCCTCTTTCTTAATTTCTCATTTTCAATTAGCTTATTTTCCCGACTTCCTCACGTCTCCCGTTCTTGTATCCCTTTTTTAAAAATTAATTCAGCAAATTCATATCCTGTTAATTTATCTATTGTTAGTCCAATCTTACATTTCACTTTGTTGCTAAAGCCCCTGCGATTCATTTCAATGTCCTTAACATTCATAAATTTTACAGTATTTCTGCAAATAGATTTTAAATTTCTTCCAATCTTCCTCCACCGTCTCCTCTCCCTGGTCTTGGATTCTGCCAGTCATTTCCGCCATCTCCATATAGTCCATTAGTTGCATCTGCCGTTGCTGTTGCTGCTTGTGCTGCTCCTACAAGTGCTCTGTGGTGGTAGCGCGGGCGGCGGCGGACGAGGAGCAGCTCCTCCTCCTCCACTGCCTCCTATCCCTCGGCCACGGGAATCCCCTCAGCCGCCTCCCGCGAGCTGCTGTCGTCGCCGCCTGAGGAAGCGGCGGGAGCAGCGGTGACGGGAGTGTGGTGTAGTGGTTAAGAGCCATAGTCTCGTAATCTGGGTAACCGGGTTCGCGTCTCCGCTCCTCCACATGCAGCTGCTGGGTGACCTTGGGCTAGTCACACTTCTCTGAAGTCTCTCAGCCCCACTCACCTCACAGAGTGTTTGTTGTGGGGAAGGAAGGGAAAGGAGAATGTTAGCCGCTTTGAGACTCCTTGTTACCTGCCAAGCTTGGGGAACAGTGCTGGCTAAACTGCAGAGCTGGAACAGCCAACAGGAAGATCTTGTTGAACCTCACGCTTCAAGGCAGATGATTAAACTAGCAGCGACTCCACTGCTGCTAAGGTAGCTAGGTTCTCATGATGTGGCTGTGGTGGCTGCTACTGCAGACCCTCGACGTGTCCCTATTTTCCAGGGACAGTCCCAGATTTGCAGAAGATGCCCCAGTTTCTGATTTGATCCTACAATGTCCCAGTGTGGTGTAGTGGTTAAGAGCGGTAGTCTCGTAATCTGGGGAACCGGGTTTGATTCCCTGCTCCTCCACATGCAGCTGCTGGGTGACCTTGGGCCAGTCACACTTTTCTGAAGTCTCTCAGCCCCACTCACCTCACAGAGTGTTTGTTGTGGGGGAGGAAGGAAAAGGAGAATGTTAGCCGCTTTGAGACTCCTTCAGGTAGTGATAAAGTGCGATACCAAATCCAAACTCTTCTCTTCTTCTTCTCCTCTGTGTCACCGGTGCCTGCTGCCCCACCACCACCACTCCCTGGGGCACAGGGGGTGGCGTGGCAACCGCCTCCTGCTCCTCGGGCCTTCAGGCCGCTGGGCAGCAGCGCCAGCAGCGGGCTGCCGTTGTCAGGCAGAGGAGGAGGAGGCAGCATCTCAGAGCCTCGCAAGCAAGTGCAGGGTTCCGGCGGTCCGGCCAGCCGTGCCGCGGCCACCACATCGGCGGCGTCTTCTATGGGCGGTGACTCCTGGGGCTGCAAGGTGATCCGCAAGTTGGGCCCCGAGTTCTAAATTCTGGGAAAGGGAGGGGTGCCGGAGGGATTTTTGCACCACGGCACCGGATATGCTTAAGGCAGCCCTGTGTACACTGCCTTTGAATATGGAGGCTCAATGAAACCATAATGCTTAACTGACAGGCCTATGAAAGGCATCTCACCCAACGGCCACCACTGCAACTTACGGCGGTGCATTTCATAGTTAGCAGCCGCACGGCTGCTGCTCACTGGATAGCTCAGTCAGCAGAGCATGAGACTCTGGATTCCTGCGTTTCAGGGGGTTGGACTAAATGATCCTCAGGGTCCCTTCCAACTTACAGTTCTATGATTCCCGCCATCCTAGCTTCATTGGGCGCCTGACAGCCTAGTATTATGAGAGAGGGAGGCACATTTCATAGAATCATAGAATCATAGAATCATAGAATCATAGAATCATAGAATCATAGAGTTGGAAGAGACCACAAGGGCCATCGAGTCCAACCCCCTGCCAAGCAGGAAACACCATCAGAGCACTCCTGACATATGGTTGTCAAGCCTCTGCTTAAAGACCTCCAAAGTAGGAGACTCCACCACACTCCTTGGCAGCAAATTCCACTGTCGAACAGCTCTTACTGTCAGGAAGTTCTTCCTAATGTTTAGGTGGAATCTTCTTTCTTGTAGTTTGGATCCATTGCTCCGTGTCCACTTCTCTGGAGCAGCAGAAAACAACCTTTCTCCCTCCTCTATATGACATCCTTTTATATATTTGAACATGGCTATCATATCACCCCTTAACCTCCTCTTCTCCAGGCTAAACATGCCCAGCTCCCTTAGCCGTTCCTCATAAGGCATCGTTTCCAGGCCTTTGACCATTTCTATATATACCCTTTCTCCACACCCTTTATAATTTTTGGTACATCTATCCTATTTAAACATATTTTTCTCCAAACGAAAAAAGTAAAGCAAACTCTTTTTCCTCCTGGAGAAGATGCTATAACGCACTTCTTTATTTAGCTAGATTTCTTACCTGCCTTTCACCAAAAGGTCCCAGGGACAAACAGCAACGCAAATCTCAATTTTTGGCATTTTGGCATATAAGTCAGTCTATAAATTATTACTATTATTAAACAGATAAAATCATTACAGTTAATGACAAAACTGGAGGCTGCTGCCCCTTCCCGCTCTGCTTGCCAACCCAAACACCCACCCTATGCGCTGTGTGAATAAATACTTATTTTCCTCCGTCCTTTTTACCTGTCCTGAAATCATCTGTCTCGGCAACAGACCCTTCTACAGAGAGTTTTGCCAGGGAGGAAGGTGGCTGCTGCTCTCAAGTTCGCAATCTAAAAACAGCACAAAAGGAAAATGATTAGGGAGGGAGGAGGAGACGAGCAAACTCAGGTTCAAGGTCTTAGTTACACAGTGTCCTAATGATAAGCCAGGATAGAAACATTTCAAGGAGAAGAGCCATCAAGATCTGCTTACAACCTGATATGCCATCTGCTGCCGGCTGACAAGATGATGGAGTCATTCAAAAGGGCTGCTCAGGAGAATTAGGATGAATGAGGGAAAGACACAGAATAATATCTGCCAACGTCAGGGGATGACTTGCATGAATTGGCTGTTGCTGATCCAATACGGCAGAAGAGTCTTTCATAGCACCTGAGGTACAATACATTTCAGTGGCGTCAATTCACACATTCAGCCGCCAGTCACTGAGTACAGAAAAGTCAAATGATATATGTGTAAAAACATCGCAAAACACTGAGCTCCAGAAAAGGCTGGCATTCCTTAAAAGTAAAGGGACCCCTGACCATTAGGTCCAGTCACGAACGACTCTGGGGTTGCGGTGCTCATCTCGCTTTATTGGCCGAGGGAGCCGGCGTACAGCTCCCTCATGTGGCCAGCATGACTAAGCCGCTTCTGGCGAACCAGAGCAGCGCACGGAAATGCCGTTTACCTTCCCGCCAGAGCAGTACCTATTTATATACTTGCACTTTGATGTGCTTTCGAACTGCTAGGTTGGCAGGAGCAGGGACCGAGCAACGGGAGAACCACCGACCTTCTGATCGGCAAGTCCTAGGCTCTGTGGTTTAACTCACAGCGCCACCCACATCCCTCACTTTTCCTTAGGATGTTCCTATTTTCATCGGATAGATGTTGGAGGGTATGGACCCCTGAGTCATCCGAAGGCAGCCCTGTAAAAGGAAGTTTTTAAAATGTGTTTTATATATATATATATGTTGGAAGCTGCCTAGAGTGGCTGGGGTCACCCAGTCAGATGGTTTGGGTATAAATAGTATTATTACTGTTGTTGTTGTTGTTGTTGTTATTATTATTATTATTATTATTATTATTATTATGCAATAGGGTGTCCCTGTTTTCATCAGATAAATGTTGGAGGGCATGCATTGCGTTCCAGTCTCTCACAAACCAGCTACAGATTTTTAATGCGCTGCACTTCTTTTGTGCGTTCGACACACTTAGGACCATCAGCTTTCAAAAGGTGCGAACACACGGGGGGAGCAGAAGTGAGATCATGTCAGTTATTGCTGAGGCAATCTCTCTCCCCCCCCCACCCAAAAAAGGCTTCCAAGCCACACTCATTCAGCCCCATCTCAGGGTTCACCGCAGGCTGAGAATGGTTCCCTAATTGCAGGCTCCAAAGAGAGGCGGCCGGGCCAGGCTTCTGCAAGCCACATGAGAAGCGACACCGGGGTAAGCGGAGGCTCTCCGGGTCTGGCTCGCGGCCCCCACCCCACCCCCATCGCAGACGTCATGTGGCAGTGATTGAGCTGTGGTTGCAAGACCTCATCAAAGCCACGGTCCCCGTGCACAACAAGCTGAATACGCAGCAGGGGGTGGGGGGGACTGGGGTGGGCGGAGGTTGAGAGAGAGCGAGATGACTGCAGCATCCAAGCAGCTCACTTGAAAGGGTTAAAGGACCTACTGCCATCCGCATTCTTAGGAACTGGGGTTATCTGCCGCTATGGCTTTGTTATAAGAAAAGAAAAAAAAATCTGCTCCTTTTCCCTTATGGGGTACCCAAGAACCCGTATAGAGTCCTTTAAGTGGGTTCCCTATCGGTAGGAGAAAATAACAGAGTATATTGAGAAGCCAAGCAGCTAGTAAGCCTGATCTTTACTGTAATAGAAAGTAAAAAGGTAAAGGGACCCCTGATCATTAGGTCCAGGCGTGACCGACTCTGGGGTTGCGGTGCTCATCTCGATTTATTGGCCAAGGGAGCCGGTACAGTCTCCGGGTCATTATTAAGCCGCTTCTGGCGAACCAGAGCAGCGCACAGAAACGGCATTTACCTTCTCGCCAGAGCGGTACCTATTTATCTACTTGCAGTTTGACGTGCTTTTGAACTGCTAGGTGGGCAGGAGCAGGGACCCAGCAACACCCTGTCGTGGGGATTCGAACCGCCAACCTTCTGATCGGCAAGTCCTAGGTTCTGTGGTTTAACCCACAGCACCACCTGTGTACAGTACTGCAATTAATCCAGAATGCGGCAGCTAGACTGGTGACTGGGAGCAGCCACCGGGACCACATAACACCGGTCCTGAGAGATCTGCATTGGTTCCCAGTACGTTTTCTGGGAGTCATTTTGGACTCACAGCTGTCCACGGAGGCGCAGGTTAATTCTGTGTCCAGGGCAGCTGTCTACCAGCTCCACCTGGAACGGAGGCTAAGACCTTTCCTGCCCACAGACTGTCTCGCCAGAGTGGTGCATGCTCTGGTTATCTCCCGCTTGGACTACTGCAATGTGCTCTACATGGGGCTATCTTTGAAGGTGACCCAGAAACTGCAATTAATCCAGAATGCGGCAGCTAGACTGGTGACTAGGAGTGTCCGCCAGGACCACATAACACCGGCCCTGAGAGAGCTGCATTGGCTCCCAGTACGTTTCTGAGCACAATTCAAAGTGTTGGTGCTGACCTTTAAAGCAGTGTTTCCCAACCTTTTTTGGGCAAAGGCACACTTGTTTCATGAAAAAAATCTCGAGGCACACCACCATTACAGCCCCGTGACGTCAGCGCGCAGCGTCACGCCGGGAGGGACATGAATTGCTAGCAAATTACATAATCACCTCCTTGAGGGCTGGCTCATCTTCTCCGAAGGCAGAACCCCATTAATTAACAGCACAGACTCACACCATAGCCAAGACGAGGGGGGAAAACCTCAGTCATGCACATGTGGGGGCTAAATGAGGACGAAGACCGGGCAGAGAGCAGGGTTCAAATCACCCCACCTGGCCAGGACAATCCCTGGGTGCTCCCTTGGGCCACTCGCCTGACCCACCTCGCAGGGCTGTTGTTGCGAGGATAACACGGGGAGAACCACGCGCGCCCCGGGAGCTCCTTGGAGGAGAAAGCGGGCGATGAATGCAATGCACGAAATATATGAGAGGCGACCAGGTTTTGCAGGTGAGGGGCCCCCGCCAGCCTCCGCTTCCAACACCCGGCGCAACGACGCCGAAGTTTCCCCCCGGGCTCGGCTCGGGGAGTAGCGCTGCTCCCCCCCCGGCTCCCCTTCGCCCTCCCGGCTCTCTCTGCCGCCCACTGGGGACCCCCCTCACCTGCCAAGTCCGGAGCGCCGGTGGAAGTTGCATGCATGCATGCAGGGCGCCGCGTTGCCATTGCATTGCACTGCACTCCATGCAACGCCTGCACGCATGCATTGCCTTGCACGCCCGCCAAGGGGTCTCCCCGCGGTCCGATGCGTCCCCTCCGGCGCGGATGCAGCATTGCAAAAATAACACCCCCCCGACGCAGCCCCTGCCTGCCCGGCCGCCGCCGCTGCGCTCATTCCATGGCCGGGAGAAGAGCGCTTCAAACAAAACGCCCGGCCCGCCAGGCCACGCTGGGAAACGTAGTTCGTGCACCCCGCGCGGGCGCGGAGCCCAAGGGCGAGGGGACTACGGATCCCGGCAGCCCCCGCGCCAGGGAGGGAGGGGGAGAGGCCGGGTGCAGGGATGGAGGGACGGGTGGGCGAGCGAGTGAGTGAGTGGCAGCCGCCAAGCCTTGGCCAAGAGCCAGGAAGGGCCTCCCCGGAGGAGGAGGAGGGAGGCGCAGAGCGGGAGGGAGGGAGGGAACCCCAGGGGTTATCTAGTGACGGCGCCCCAATCAAAAATTTGACTTTAAAAAAAATATATCTTTCGAATTTTTCAATTTTTCCCGCGGCACACCAGGCAACATCTCGCGGCACACTAGTGTGCCGCGGAACAGTGGTTGGGAAACACTGCTTTAAAGCCCTAAACAGCCTCAGTCCTGTATACCTGAAGGAGCGTCTCCACCACCATCGTACAGCCCGGACACTGAGGTCCAGCACCGAGGGTCTTCTGGCGGTTCCCTCATTGCAAGAAATGAGGTTACAGGGAACCAGACAGAGGGCCTTCTCGGTAGTGGCACCCACCCTGTGGAACACCCTCCCTTCAGATGTGCAGGAAATAAGCAGCTATCCTATCTTTAAAAGACATCTGAAGGCAGCCCTGTTTAGGGAAGTTTTTAATATTTAATGTTGTATTGTTTTTAACACTCGATTTGGGAGCTGCCCAGAGTGGCTGGGGAAACTCAGCCAGATGGGCAGGGTATAAATAAATTATTATTATTATTATTATTATTATTATTATTATTATTATTACTGCTGCAACAGGGTCCCCACTCCCCACAGGCAGGAGGAAGGTGAGAACCCAGAACAATGGTATGCAAGCCCTTATGTAGACTTTTGAAATTGCCCACCCTGTAGCCCAAGACCACCCCCTAAAACATCATATACATCACAGAAAGAGGCGGTCTACAGCAGAAATCCCGTCTGCCAGGATACCTGACAATGGTCACTGATTGCTTTACCTGGGCAGCCTGGCCGTTCTTTTGTGATGGTGAATACTTTAGCTCCTGAATCCAGGTCACAGGCTCAACCTATTCATACACAAATGCGCCCTTAAGACAGGATTTGTAAGCGAAAAGACAATGGGAAGGCTTTCCCCATTTGCCTCCCTTACTGCAGAGGAATCAGCTGAGGTCATTGGGAGAGTCAAAATGACTTCAGGATTGCTCTTCCATACTATTTCAGACACATGGTTTATATACCGGTACTTATGTATATATTTGCCTTGTACATTTATGAACATTTCATTTATATTTGAGACCTTAGAATTCTTGTGACAGCTTCTTTGTAAAAACATGTGGAAAGGAGCTTCACATGTAACCATGTGTTATATGTAGGGCTGCCTCTGAAGACGGTTCAGAAACTTCAGCTGGTGCAGAATTCAGCGGTCTGGTTGCTCACAGGGGCAAGACGGTCTGAGCGTATTACACTGGCCCAACTGCACTGTCTGCCAGTTAAGTTTCTGGGCCAAATTCAAAGTCCTGTTTTTGACCTTGTTGTTGTTTAGTCATTTAGTTGTGTCCAACTCTTTGTGACCCCATGGACCAGAGCACGCCAGGCACTCCTGTCTTCCACTGCCTTCCGCAGTTTGGTCAAACTCATGCTGGTAGCTTCGAGAACACTGTCCAACCATCTGGTCCTCTGTCGTCCCCTTCTCCTTGTGCCCTCAATCTTTCCCAACATCAGGGTCTTTTCCAGGGAGTCTTCTCTTCTCACGAGGTGGCCAAAGTATTAGAGTCTCAGCTTCAGGATCTGTCCTTCCAGTGAGCATTCAGGGCTGATTTCCTTAAGAATGGATACGTTTGATCTTCTTGCAGTCCCTGGGACTCTTAAGAGTCTCCTCCAGCACTGTAATTCAAAAGCATCCATTCTTCGGCGATCAGCCTTCTTTAAGGTCCAGCTCTCACTTCCATACATCACTACTGGGAAAACCATGGCTTTAACTATACGGACCTTTGCTGACAAGGTGATGTCTCTGCTTTTTAAGACGCTGTCTAGGTTTGCCATCACCTTTCTCCCAAGGAGCAGGCGTCTTTTAATTTCGTGATTGCTGTCACCATCTGCAGTGATCATGGAGCCCAAGAAAGTAAAATCTCTCACTGTCTCCATTTCTTCCCCTTCTATTTGCCAGGAGGTGATGGGCCCAGTGGCCATGATCTTCGTTTTTTTGATGTTGAGCTTCAGACTATATTTTGTGCTCTCCTCTTTCACCCTCATTAAAAGGTTCTTTAATTCCTCCTCACTTTCTGCCATCAAGGTTGTGTCATCTGCATATCTGAGATTGTTGATATTTCTTCCGGCGATCTTAATTCCGGCTTGGGATTCGTCCAGCCCAGCCTTTCGCATGATGAATTCTGCATATAAATTAAATAAGCAGGGAGACAATATACAATATACTAGGTTTTTGACCTAGGACTCAGCTAAGGTAAAGGTAAAGGGACCCCTGACCATTAGGTCCAGTCGTGGACGACTCTGGGGTTGCAGTGCTCATCTCGCTTTACTGGCCGAGGGAGCCGGCGTACAGCTTCCGGGTCATGTGGCTAGCATGACTAAGCCGCTTCTGGCAAACCAGAGCAGCGCACAGAAACGCCGTTTACCTTCCCGCCAGAGCAGTACCTTTCGAACTGCTAGTTTGGCAGGAGCAGGGACCGAGCAATGGGAGCTCACCCCGTCGCAGGGATTCGAACCGCCGACCTTCTGACCGGCAAGTCCTAGGCTCTGGGGTTTAACCCACAGTGCTACCCATGTCACAGGACTCAGCTACACAGCTGCAAATAAAATGTTCTAAATGTGTTGTAGAGTGCAATATACAAATGTGACACTAGATGGCGAAAGTGAGCTGTGCCAAATTTAATGCATTTTTCAAAACATTTTTCAAAAGCATTTTCACAGAGTTTTTTATATGTAGTAGTAATAATAATAGTAATAATAATTTATTTACACCCCGCCCATCTGGCTGGGTTTCCCCAGCCACTCTGGGCAGCTTCCAACAAAATATTAAAATACAGTAGTCCATCAAACATTAAAAGCTTCCCTGAACAGGGCTGCCTTCAGATGTCTTCTAAAAGTCTGGTAGTTGTAGTTCTCTTTGACATCTGCTGGAAGGGCGTTCCACAGGGTGGGTGCCACTACCGAGAAGGCCCTCTGCCTGGTTCCCTGTAACCTGTAGTGTGTAGATTCTACCCTATAAAGCCTTAAATGACTCAGGACCACACAACCCCAAAGACTGCTTCTCCCCATATGAACCAACCCAGACCCTGTGATCAGCTTCTGAGGCCCTTCTTCATGGACCTTCTTCACAAGAGGTCCAGAGGGTGGCAACACAAGGATGGGCCTTTTCTGTGGTGGCTCCCTGTTTGTGGAATGCTCTCCCCAGGAAGGCCAGCCTGGCACCTTTATTACATATCTTCAGGTGCCAAGTAAACATGTTTTCATATAACCAGGCCTTTGGCCGATTAACATTCTATGGCTTTTAAAATGTGTTTTTATGTTGTGAACAAACACATACACAAAGAGGACTGAATCCAGCTAAGTCAGGGTGAAAGCGGAATAACTTTTGCCTGCACTATGGAACTTCCCTTCTCTCTCCTCCCTCTATGTGCCCCTGTCCCCCCCCCCCCCGCAAAAAAAATCTGCTCTGGAGGGATAGTGGAAAATCCAGAGAAGATTTGGGGAGGCGCAGGTAGAGGAGATGAGGAAAGGGAAAGAAGAGGGAGTTCTGTTGCACCTGCGGAACTCATTTTGCTTTCACAGTGGCTTAGCTGGACTTAACCTAAACCATGGGTAGGCAAACTAAGGCCCGGGGGCCGGATCCGGCCCAATCGCCTTCTAAATCTGGCCCACGGATGGTCTGGGAATCAGCGTGTTTTTACATGAGTAGAATGTGTCCTTTTATTTAAAATGCACCCCTGGGTTATTTGTGGGGGCTGCCTGGTGTTTTTACATGAGTAGAATGTGTGCTTTTATTTAAAATGCATCTCTGGGTTATTTGTGGGGCATAGAAATTTGTTCTCCCGCCCCCCCAAAAAACCCCAATACAGTCCGCACCCCCCACAAGGTCTGAGGGGCAGTGGACCGGCCCCCTGCTACGAAAGTTTGCTGACCCGAGTCCTAAACTGTCCTCAGGAAGGCAAATTGCCATCCTTCCGCTGAACTCAGTAACATCAGACTAACCACTAAACCAGACACCCAGCAAAATTTGCACTGAAGGCCTCTGGAAGCACCCAGCCGCGCTGATGAGCATGAACGCCATCCTTTGAACCCATGCAACTGAACGTGGAGGCATATATTTCTTTATTTGTTAAAGCGTTTCTGTTCCAAAACATGGACATTGGTGCTGGATGACCAAATAGGCAAAGTAGGCACAGACCTATGGGCCTTTTAGGGGCCCCGTGGCAACAGATCAAAGTAATATTGATTTGATCTTGAAAGAAAATGACAATACAATTATGTTCAATAACATAATACAGTCGTACCTTGGATCACGAATGCATTGCGAGTCAAACGCTTTGGCTCCCAAACGCTGCAAACCTAGAAGTGAGTGTTCTGGTTTGTGAACGTTCTTTGGAACCTGAACGTTGACACGACTTCCGTGGCTTCTGATTGGCTGCAGGAGCTTCCTGCAGCCAATCGGAAGCCGTGTCTTGGTTTTGGAAGTCAAACGGACCTCCAGAACGGATTCCGTTCGACTTCCGAGGTACCACTGTATATCAATTTGTTTAATAACATTAATGGTTGTTAATGGTTGTTTTGTGTAATGAAATTGCTTTATTTTATTATTGGTTGCTTATAAAAAACATATTAGGAGATAATTTGCAAGCCCCACTCCCGAGATTTCAACTGCCTAGGGTAAGGTTACCAGATTTTTTTCAATGAATCCGGGGAAACTTTTCAACTTCAATGGATTTTCTATGGGGACTGATTTGTAAATCTGGGGACTGTCCCCGGGAAACGGGGGTGTCTGGTAACCTTAGCCAGGTAACCTTAGACCTCCACAGGGTTTAATCCGGCACTGATGGACTGGACGCCCTCCATCGCAAGGGGTAACAATCACAGCTTTAAATGAAACAAATACCGTATTTCTTGCTCTATAACTTTTTCCCTTCTAAAAAGTAAGGGGAAATGTGTGTGTGTCTTATGGAGTGAATGCAGGCTGTGCAGCTATACCAGAAGCCAGAAGAGTAAGAGGGATCGCTGTGCAGCAATCTCTCTTGCTGTTCTGGCTTCTGAGATTCAGAATATTTTTTTTCTTGTTTTCCTCCTCCAAAAACTAGGTGCGGCTTATGGACTGGTGCGTCTTATAGAGCGAAAAATACGGTACATTAAATACATTAAACTGGCACAATATCAGCAGCAAAGCCGACAACATGGCTAAGTGCTGAGCTGGCAGAACGGGTGGTACTGCTTCACCCTGTTTTAATTCCCCACCAGGTTAAAAATGCTCTGCAGATAGAAAAGCAACTAAGCAAAAGGGCTGAGGCAGAACTTTCTCTCCCTGCAGTTTTTCTGGGCTTTTTTTAATGATTGCAAGCAAGATAGAGTAGCCCTGCTTTCTTCCCTTTCAAGGGCTGCCTAACTAGTCCAGTTAAAAGATCAACAGTATACAAAGAGAGAACAGGGAGATCTTGAGGTTGCCCATCAACGGCGCCTGAGCGACCGACAGAGGTTGTTTGCTCGCTGCCTTTCTCACTAGAGCAAGACGCACTGTATCTTAGAGCGGGTAGAGTAGCTATAAAGAAACGAGTGCTTCTGTGCGCATGCTAGTCAGTTACCCTGGCAAAATGTGAAGCTTTCCCTAAACTGTGCAAATCAAATCATTTCCTCTTGGCACGGGTGTTTTGCATTCAGCGCCACTTTCCTCTCTTCCTGCCTCTTGTCTTGCCCTGGCTCTCCTCCTACTGTACAGTGGTACCTCGGGTTAAGTACTTAATTCGTTCCGGAGGTCCGTTCTTAACCTGAAACTGTTCTTAACCTGAAGCACCACTTTAGCTAATTGGGCCTCCAGCTGCAGCCACACGATTTCTGTTCTCATCCTGAAGCAAAGTTCTTAACCCGAGGTACTATTTCTGGGTTAGCGGAGTTTGTAACCTGAAGCGTATGTAACCTGAAGCGTATGTAACCCGAGGTACCACTGTATTTGGGTCCTGCACCTGTTGCTGCTGGGAGGTGGGGCGGGGCGGGGCAAGCAAGCCTCTCACTAGCTTCTGCACACCTGCCCAGGTGCACACCTGACACACAGCATTTCCTGAGTCTGCAGCCTTTTGTCCCACCCCATGTGGCCAGGCACACCTAGGCTCATTTTGGCAAACTTTTTGCATGGGGAGCCAGGACCGCCCGCATAAAGGGACATTGCATCCTCATGGGGGGGGGGCGGACGGACCCCTATTTGTTCCAAAAAAATTTAGAGGTCCACTCCCACGCACAAAAGCACTGTTTCTCACATTGGTGCGCGCTTGCCTGCTTCCTTTGCACCCAGCTGAACTAGTGTAATAACTTCCTCTAGAGGGCAGAAGTGCACAAAAAGCATAAAAAGGTAAAGGGACCCCTGACCATTAGGTCCAGTCGTGACCGACTCTGGGGTTGCGGCGCTCATCTCGCTCTATGGGCCGAGGGAGCCGGCGTTTGTCCACAGACAGCTTCTGGGTCATGTGGCCAGCATGACTAAGCCGCTTCTGGTGAACCAGAGCAGCGCACGGAAACGCCGTTTACCTTCCTGCTGGAGCGGTACCTATCTATCTACTTGCACTTTGACATGCTTTTGAACTGCTAGGTTGGCAGGAGCAGGGACTGAGCAACGGGAGCTCACCCCGTCGCGGGGATTCGAACCGCCGACCTTCTGATCAGCAAGTCCTAGGCTCTGTGGTATAACCCACAGCACCACCTGCGTCCATGCACAAAAAGCATGGATTGGGATTTTTTTTTGCATATACATGTACAGGACCAGCTGGTTTTGAATCTGCACCACATGGCTTTGAACCTACACCGTCTAGATGAGGAGCAGGGGAGCATTAGTCTTCTGGACTGTTATGTACTGAGTTGAATAGGATCCATAATGCAGCAGTCTGATTGGTCCACAGGAGCCACCCAATCGAGCTCCAGGTGGAAGTGAATCCGCAACCTGATTGGCCTACAGGAGAATCCTGGGATTAGCCAATCACGTGGGGCCCATTGTGTAAATAATGTATATAAAGCAGACATTCTGGGGGAACTTTCCTCCTCACCACTATGAGCTGAATAAAGAGCATGAAATCCACTCTCAACTCCGAGTATCATGGATGTTACGGAACTACAACTCCCATCATATTATAATATGCACCTAAACTTAGGGAAGGCGTGTGTTTTTCCACCTCATGCGACAAAATACCTTCAGCCGGCCGTAGGGACTCTTTATCAGACATTATATATGCCTCTTCATACCACCAATTCCGCACAGCCCAAGACATTTTTGCCGCCTGAGGCGCAGGGCAAGATAACCCTAGTCCATATGCAAAAGCCAAGCAGCTGTGTCGTACTTCAATGCCGTCGAAGGGGCAGCGTCTTCCGCTACACCTGAGAGATGCTGGCTAGATTAGGGTTGTCTGTGTGATGTGCTCAGGTATCTCCCCATTTCTGCTCCCCCTGCAGCATCTGCTGCCTGAGGCAACTGCTTCACTCTACCTAACGGTAGGGCCGGCCCTGACTGTGGCAATCCCCTGAGCCTCTCTAGCCCCTCTGCAGTGCCGCCGCATTTATTTACGAATGCCATGCGATCAAAGGCTTGACACCCTTCTCATCCGAAGCTGCCTTCGCCAGCTGAGGCACGCTCGCTCTGTAACACATCGGATCGAGAGCCAGCCTGAAGGGTTCGGCTAAGAGGAGTGCCGATGTCAGGAAGAGAGCGAAGCCTGCAATTATAAGCCACATGCTGACAGGCAGAGACTCCCGCACGTGCGTGTCCCTCTCCGGCGTGTTAATCCCAACGCTTTGCAACTTTCCTTTCGCAAGATAGCATTCCCTTGGCAGCTTTCCACCCTTTCTTCTGACAATGGGCTGCTTCTGTGAGCCTGTCAGCGAGAGCCAGGCCCCTTCCCAGGAGGAACTGGGCTTCGGGGGGGGGGGGTGCGGAGGCGTGCAAAACCCAGTATCCCAAGAATCTCAGCTTTCACGTTCAAGGAAGCACATTTCCCAGCTCTTCAAGCCCCCAAGATGGGCCTGACAGTGATGGTGTGGGGTGAGGAGGAAGAGGAGGGAGCGTGCATGGCGAGATCTCAGCAGCAAAGAAGTGCTCAGCTAACTTTGCAAGAAGAAGGCCATTTCAGCATACAGTCAAACCTCAGTTGTCCAACGTAATACAGTCATACCTCAGGTTACAGACGCTTCAGGTTGCATTTTTTCGGGTTACGGACCCGCCGAAACCCAGAAGTACCGGAATGGGTTACTTCCGGGTTTTGGCGGTTGCACATGTGCAGAAGCACTAAATCGCGCTTTGTGCATGTGCAGAAGCGCCGAAGCACAACCGCGCATGCGCCAACAGGTTGCGAACGCTGTGGGTTGCAAACGTGCATCCCGCACGGATCATGTTCTCAACCTGAGCGTCCATTGTATGTTCTGGAAGACTGTTCGACTTCCAAAACATTCGACAACCGAGGTGTGGCTTCCGATTGGTTGCAAGAGCTTCCTGCCCTCAAGCGGAAGCTGCGTCGGACATTCAGGTTCCGAAAAACGTTTGAAAACTGGAGCATTTACTTCCAGGCTTTCGGTGTTTGGGTGCCGAAGCGTACGATAATGGAGGCGTTTGGGAACCGAGGTTTGACTGCACCCTCCAATATTCCTCCAATGAAAATAGGAACGTCTTCTGCCATAATAATAATTAGTGCTGTTTTTGTAGCACTAGAAGGGACCTCGAGGGTCATCTAGTCCAACCCCCCGCAATGCAACAATATGCAGCTGTCCCATACAGGAATCAAACCTGCAACCTCAACGTTATCAGCACCACACACTAACCAGCAGAGCTATCTCCCCCCGTCCTTTTAAAGATGCACATATCTAAATTCCATTGCGTGTGCAGCAACAGTCACTATTCCTCCCACGGGCCTCCAACCTGGGAGAGGTGTTCCCTCTCTAGACGGTTCTTTGGTCTCCAGATGTGCGAGAGGCCTTGTCCTCTCTCTGTGCTCACGAGAGAGAAAGTTAAAGTGACTGGGTTCAGGGCTGCCTCTCTCCGCACCCCCCTGCGAAACTCTTGCCAACAGCAGCACTGGGGAGGGTTTCTGACTCTTGATATATCCAGGAACTGCATTTCTGTGGTTCTAACCAAAATTGCTGGAACCAAGTGGCGGAGCCCAATGGCGCTGCCTTGCCCAAGGCCCAGCCTTTGGTGGTTACAGCCCCGGTACCAGGCATTCTCCCTCCCTCCCTCCCTCCCTCCCACCCCCAGGCTCCTTTTCAAACAACGGGAAAGGGTCCCCCAGTTTGCAACAGCGAATCCTCCTCTGTTTGCCTCTCGTTGCAGCACCAGAGAAGGAGCTCAGGGGCAGTGGCGTAGCGTGGGTTGTCAGCACCCGGGGTAAGCCAAGTAATTTGCACCGCCTAACCCATGGATTTGCACCCCCTAACCCATGGATTTGCGCCTCCTAACCCTAACCCCCAGATGTTGCGCCCGGTGCGGCCGGCCCCCCCTGCACCCCCCACGCTACGCCACTGCTCAGGGGCACACAAGTGCAAACAGCCTCTCCAGCTGTGCAGGTATATTCTGTGAGTTAAGGGTGGCTACTAAGCTGTCGAACGACAACTCCCATCAAATGACAACTCCCCCCAGCTATTGGCCATGCTGGCCAGGCCTGATGGGAGTTGGAGGGTCATAGGTTAACAGCCTAAAATTGAGTGATTGTAAGTGATGCACCTCTGTGGGGGATTGGCTGGCATGCGCATGCTCCTTCTTTGTTTATGCGCTTAGCTAGAGCAAGAAAGCTAAGAGTTCCTTCCTTTGGGCACTGCAGATGCAAAGCTATCAAGAGCTTAAAAACTGCCTTGCATACATGTTCTACCGCATGTGGTGGACGTGCAAGATAACAAAAGCATCCTGGGAAATGATATACAATGAGTTGAAAACAATGTTTAAAATAATGTTTGTGAAAAAACCAGATGCACAACCTGAAAAAACGTATCATGAAGCAAACGTAACATGAGGTATGACTGTATTTATGTATGCGCCAACAGCAGCGTGGATACTACTGGCCCAGAGACGGAAAGAAGATCGTCCCGATCAGAGACGAATGGCTGATGAAGGTGATGGACTACGCTGAAATGGAGAAAATGACCGGGAAAATCAGAAACCAGGAAGAGAGGAACTTTAAGAAGGAATGGGGAAAATTTACAATGTACTTAAGAGAACACTGTAAACAGCTAGAAACTTTGGCAGGATTTGAGTAATGCTTGTAATGAACTGAAAACTAAGGAAAAATTATTTAAGAAAAACAGAGAAAATATGTGAAGCAGTTGAAAAAGATTGGAAATGGTAACTGTGGAAGGAATACTGTGCCCAGTATTGTCTTCTGACACTGGCTGGCAGCAGCAGTCCCAGTCCTACCTAGAGATAGACTCATAGAATGATAAAGCTGGAAAGGACCCCAAGGGTCATCTATTCCAAACGCCTGCAATGCAGGAACAAACACCAGGGACCTTTTCTTCTCTTCAAGTGCATGCACTGGTCGCAGGCCTGCAAGCCACAGTCAGGGCGCTTCCAAGCATCCTCTTTATTGAGCATTCATCCATCTGACCATTGGTCCACCTAGCTCAGTAGGTCTACTCTGACTGACAGCAGCCCTCTGGGATTTCAGGTAGGGCAAGTATCGGTACCCAGCCACCAGGGATGGAACCTGGGGCCTTCTGCTCTGCCTCTGAGCTACCATCCCATTCTGATTTGTTTGCAAGGAAGTCAGCTGATGTCCCATCGAAGCAAGCGCAACACCACAATTTCCGGCGCATTCTTCTGCCGCTTTCCTTTATTGCAAAAAGTCCGGTCTTTGGGGGAAGTGGGTTTGTTGCGCAAGATCACCCCAATTATTATTATTATTATTATTATTATTATTATTATTATTATTTATACCCCGCCCATCTGGCTGAATTTCCCCAGCCACTCTGGGTGGCTCCCAATCAATGTGTTAAAAACAGTACAGCGTTACATATTAAAAACTTCCCTGAACAGGGCTGCCTTAAGATGTCTTCTGAATGTCAGGTAATTGTTTATCTCTTTGACATCTGGTGGGAGGGCGTTCCACAGGGAGGGCGCCACTACCAAGAAGGCCCTCTGCCTGGTTCCCTGTAACCTCACTTCTCGCAATGAGGGAACCGCCAGAAGGCCCTCGGCGCTGGATCTCAGCGTCTGGGCAAAATGATGGAGGTGGAGACGCTCCTTCAGGTATACAGGACTGAGGCCGTTTAGGGCTTTAAAGGTCAGCACCAACACTTTGAATCGTGCTCGGAAACGTACTGGGAGCCCCAGGCCCGGTCAACTCTACTTGCGCAGCCTGCATTTGCCAGTACGTTACTTAATCCCACCCGAAAGTAGGAACAGTCTGGAAGCACTCTCAGTTGAAGTGTTCCTGCATGGGGGAGCAGGGTGTATATTAGATATCCACGTGACAATCAGTATGAAAGGACTTTCTGTGTGAAAAGCAAAGAACAGTAAGCGGGATGTTAAGCCCTCGCACATGAAAACACTTCTCTAAACTGAATCTGGACTCAATGGACTGTTGTAAACATTTTAACAAATCCTTATGGAGGGCTACATGACCTAAGCTACATGATCAGCAAAATCTCATGATGTATTTATTGACTGCTTGGCCTCCGACACCTGCAGTCAAAAGCAGACTTCTGTTTTGGTTCAACTACACTTTGCTGCTTTTGTTTGGAATTGCTTTATTATATTTGTATATAAACTACAGTGGTACCTCGAGTTAAGAACTTAATTCGTTCCGGAGGTCCGTTCTTAACCTGAAACTGTTCTTAACCTGAGGTACCACTTTAGCTAATGCGGCCTCCCGCTGCTGCCGTCATGCGATTTCTAGTCTCATCCTGAAGCAAAGTTCTTAACCCTAGGTACTATTTCTGGGTTAGCGGAGTCTGTAACCTGAAGCGTCTATAACCCAAGGTACGGCTGTATATTTATTCCTTTATTTGTTGGGCCGGACTGAGAAGGATGGGCAAGAAATAATAATAATAAATAGCAATAGCAATAAGGAGTCTAGCAACAATTACATCCAGGGAGTTTGCTGATGACGTAACTCAGCCTGAAACCTTCTTTCCTGTGCAGTCTGCAGCATAGCTACTCCTGAATCCATGCTGGAAGCAGCAATAGCAAAATATGTTGTTGTTGTTGTTGTTGTTGTTGTTGTTGTTGTTGTTGTTGTTGTTGCTGCTGCTGCTGCTGCTGCTGCAATGAAACAGTCAGTTTCAATCAGCTACTCTTCAACACATTGCAGTTACCTTTTATAACTAAAACCTGATGGTGGGCGAATTCCTCTTGACTTACCTGCAATTGGCTCACCATTTACCATCTATCTTGGTTATAAATCAGAAAAAGCAATTCCACTTTCTGAGAGTACTCGCCTGGCTTGTAACATTGGAACTCTCATACCCATGGTGAACTATCATATCCTGCCACCTAGGATAATGGATGCTTCATAAGACCACCGATTATAGAGAGCTCCCTAGACCACAAACAGACCATCTTACAGCGTGGTCATTTCAAGAGGGGTTTGTCCCTCACAGCCGTGCAGTCAGCCCTTCAGCCAGCCTGCCCAACATGGATCCCATACCTTCTTCGTTCTTCTTCCCAGCAACCCTTCCTCAAAACTCTCTTTTCCTGTCACGTCACACCTCGGCAACCTTCCAAACTGAGTCTCTGTTCATGCTTCAGGACAAGGGGGAAGGACAGTTCTCTTGCATTGCCAATGGCCCTCAGTGGCCCTTAATGGCCCTAGCTTGCCCAGGTCATTTTGCATAGGCTAGCCCAGGAATTCCTCTGCAGCTTCTTTCCTTCCTTCATATCCCCAACACTCAAAATCCTAGCATTTACAGTCATACCTCGGGTTGAAGTAGCTTCAGGATGAGTATTTTTGGGTTGCGCTCCGCGGCGACCCGGAAGTAATGGAGCGCATTACTTCCGGGTTTCGCCGCTCATGCATGCACAGACGGTCAAAACGACGTCACACGCATGTACGGAAGCGGAGAATCGTGACCCGGGTTGCATTCGCTTCTGGATGCGAACGAGGCTCCGGAATGGATCCCGTTCGTATCCAGAGTGAAATATACTCAGAGTCAAGAGTGGATTTCATGCTCTTTATTCAGCTCATAGTGGTGAGGAGGAATGGAAGTCCCCTCAAAGTATCTGCTTTATATACATTATTTACACAATGGGCTGCACGTGATTGGCTAATTCTGGAATTCTCCTGTAGACCAATCAGGTTGTGGATTTACTTCCATCTGGAGCTGGATTGGGTGGATCCTGCAGACCAATCATACTGCTGCATTGTTCTAGGACCAATCAGACTGCTGCAGTTTGGATCCTATTGTTCTAGGACCAATCAGACTGCTGCAGTTTGGATCCTATTGTTCTAGGACCAATCAGACTGCTGCAGTTTGGGTCCTATTCAGCTCAGTACATAACACAGAGGTACCACTGTATTAATTTCTGTAGTTTAGGACAGGGGTCAGCATACTTTTTCAGCCATGGGCCGGTCCACTGTCCCTCAGACCATGTGGTGGGCCGGACTATATTTTGGGGGGAAAGTATGAACAAATTCCTATGCCCCACAAATAACCCAGAGATGCATTTTAAATAAAAGGACACATTCTATTCATGTAAAAACACACTGATTCCCGGACTGTCTGTGGGCCGGATTGAGAAGGCGATTGGGCTGCATCTGGCCCCCAGGCCCTAGGTTTCCTACCCCTGGTTTAGGGGGTCATCTCCACCTCAATCTATAACAATATGCAAAATGGCCAGCCAGCAGAATAAATTGCTGACCGGAGATCTTTTGGGAGGTAGCCGATAAGATCCAAACGTGGTAAAGGAACAGATTGGCTTTGTAGTGCTGCTTTACCACCCAAAGAGGGAGGGCAGGGAGGACTGCCGCCTGGCGCTGCCCACCCCACGCTTGGTCTGGGTCCTGCAACCATACTCTGCTCCCTTCCCCTGAGTTCCCTTGCACTGGCGCCAAGGGGAATAGCTTTTTTTCCAGAACCACAATCCCTAGGCAAATGGGGAAGACCAGCAGCCCAGGCCACAAGCCATGGGGAGTGCATGAGCCGGGGAGAAACGCCAAGCAGGCCACACTCTGCACCCCTTTTGCCTTTGTAACAATTTCCGATTGGGCTGCCTGAATCAATCCAAAGAGAGAAGCCACTTCCTGGAACATTTTCTACATCCGAAACCACAGGAGAGGGCCCCCGTCGCCAGCGGGGAGGGGAGGGTGATCAAAGCCAGATGGTGGGCTGGGCAGGGAGACGACAGGGAGGGGGACAAGCTTGTACGACAACACACACACACACACACACACACACACACACACACACACACAGAGGCAGGCAGGCACTAATATTCAACACGCATGGGAAATCGCTAATGCAAAGGCAGCCAGCGGGAGAAATCTCTGCAGAGAGCGCTCTAATCAGAGGTGCATGCCTTGCGATGTATACAGAATGCATGCATGCTGCAACCAGTGGGTTGGGTAAGAGGCATCTCTGGCAAGGGCTGTCAGTCTTTGTCTTGTAGCCCCGCCCCTCCTCCTCTAGCCACACCCACTGATCACAACTCAGTCCCATCTGCGGGCGCACCACTTCTGTAAAGAAAGAAAGAAGCAGGAGATCCTCCTTTTACATAGAGGAGAAGTACTTCCGAGCATGTGCAGAGTGGCTTTCCCTTGACCACTGAGCTACTACAGGCAGTCCCCATAACCTTGAGAGGTCGTATGATGACCGGTATTTTTGCAGGAGGGATACATGCACATACCGGAAATGTAGGTTTGTGCAGTTGAAGTGGGTTAAAGGGATCTGCCACCTCAGTACAACAAATCCACTTAAAAAATAAAAATGGACTTTTTTGAGGTTAGGAAAGTATTGGGGAAACACACCAAAAAGTGTGGGATGAATGGATGAACAGTGGATTGGAAGGAATGCTTCATATATCCTTCAAGTAAGCAAATCAGGATGAAAGCTCTATAAACATAATAACATAGGGAATTTCCTTACACAGAGTCGGGCCACTGGGTCCATCTAGGTCTGTACTGTTTTCAATGACTAATAGCAGCTCTTTAGGATTTCAGGCAGAAATCTTTCTTAGCCCTACCTGGAGATGCCAGGAATTGAAACAGGAGCCTGGTGCTCTATCCCTGAGCTATAAAGGTAAAGGGACCCCTGACCATTAGGTCCAGTCGTGGTTGACTGTGGGGTTGCGGCACTCATCTCGCTTTAGTGGCCGAGGGAGCCGGCGTACAGCTTCCGGGTCATGTGGCCAGCATGACTAAGCCGCTTCTGGCGAACCAGAGCAGCGCACAGAAATGCTGTTTACCTTCCCACCGGAGCGGTACCTATTTATCTACTTGCACTTTGACGTGCTTTCGAACTGCTAGGTTGGCAGGAGCAGGGACCCAGCAACGGGAGCTCACCCTGTCGTGGGGATTTGAACCGCCGACCTTCTGATCAGCAAGTCCTAGGCTCTGTGATTTAACCCACAGCCCCACCCACGTCCCACCGTGTCCCTATAGCTCTTCCCTAAATAGGTCACCTGGAAAAGCCTAGTGTTATGGGACAGGGCTCCCCTCCCCCCAGGGCAGATGGCAGCAGAGCCCATCACAGTCTTGCTCTATAAAGCCATTATAGGTGCTGCTTCCTCTAAAACTCATATCCCCTATGATTCCTGGATTTTAAATTATAGAATATATCAGTTATGTGACACCCACCCACCCCGAGCCAAGGAGATAAGTAAGTATACAACCTTTAGAAGACATCCGAAGGCAGCCCTATCTAGGGAAGCTTTTTTAGTGTTTAATGTTTCATTATCTTTTTATATATCTTGGAAGCCACACAGAGTGGCTGGGGTATAAAGAGTAAAATTATTATGATAACTATTGAATAGGACGTCCCTATTTTCACTGGAGAAGTGTTGGAGGGTACGCAATGGATCTAGATTGTGTGTGGACTACACACACAAAACAAGAAGTTTCCATTGATTCTAGAATAAAATGTCTGGTGTCTACGCAGCCTTACTGTCGGCGGGCAACTTCATGGCTCCTGCTCTCACTTTCTATCATTCCTCATCTTTAAAACAGACTTGGACTGGGTAGCCCTCAAACAGAGGGTGTGTTCAAACAGAGGAGTGCACCATCAACACAGAGGACTGTCCTACACAAAGTGGGGCACCTGGCCACCCTGTTCATAAAAATCAGCAAATAAAACTAGCTACCCCATTTGCTCTGTATCCCACAGTTTCTCGGGATGGTCGCTAGTTTCTTTAAAAAGTGCAAAGCTTCAGCAAGGTCCTGACATGAGAAATTCCCTGCTCAGCATCCCGATTTCCACCACGACAAGCTTCACATATTCCACTGCTGAGGACAACTCAGAGATGGCTAAGGGCCACTTCATTTCTCCCCTAAATCTGCCCCGCGGCCTAATCTTTCTGGCCTCGGCTTGGAATTCCTTCCGATTGCTGAGCAGTGACATAACCCCCAAGCCTGAGGGATTAATCCTATTAGATCATCTTTACATCCTAGAGAAACCTCAGTCTGTTTTCTCTGGTCACCATCTGAGGCCAAGAGAAGCTCGAGATGTTAACTTCTTGCTGTCAGGAACTGAGCCTGAGGAACAGACAGGATTTAGCCCATGCTGAACTGCAAGGCGAGGCATAAAGATTAGCCCAGAAAACTTCCTTGCTCCAATATTCTCTGACCCACATAAGAGGATTCCAGGTCAACTTTCTGATTGCTTGAAACAATGTGTGGCTTTTACCAATGGCGTCTTCCTTGCCTCAAAGTTGCTGAATGGCTATAGATGTCAGCAGGCAATAAAGTTTCTTTCCAGGCTGTGAAAAGCATTGTCTTGTGGATTTTTATCCCCCCCTCCCCCCCAAGATCAAGCTGCTGTTAAAAGCAGAAGCACAGGCCAGGCCTGTTTTTGTACAGTCAGTTGGCAACCCTAAAAGCAATCCAGTGTTTGCTGTATGGCACATGCATTGCCCTGAAGTTGGCCTTCATGAGGCCTCGTCAATCAGTTATTGAACTGAGAGGTGCACAGAATATCCACTGTTGACTGTCCATCTCCCCACTCTGCCACTGCTGCCTCCCTCATGGCAAAATTTAGACTGGAAGCTCCTAGGAGCAAGGGAATATGCATTTTTTTAGTTTATGTTGCTCTGTAAAGCAAAGGTATGTTGATGGTGGTATAGAACTTAGTACTATAGAGGAAAGAGTCTCCTCCTTTAAATTCCTAGGAGTTTATCTCAGTGAAGACCTTACTTGGAAAATAAATACAACCCAGGTGGTTAAGAAAGCCCAACAGAGACTCCATCTCCTCAGAGTCTTGTGGAAGAACAATGTCAATCAACATTTGATGATCTCCTTCTACTGGTCAACAATAGAAAGTGTCCTTTCATACTGCATCACGGTGTGGTACGCTGGTTTGACATCAACTGATAGGAAGTGCCTACGGAGGGTGGTGAATACAGCACAAGATATTATGGGCTGTCCCGTGAATCCACTGGATGAAATAGCGGAAGAACGTTGCCTCAGGAGAGTGAGGAAAATTCTCAGGGTTGATTCTCACCCTGGCCGGCACTGTCTTGATCTCCTGCCCTCGGGCAGAAGATATAGAAGCATGATTAGTCACACCAACAGGGTAAAGAATAGCTTCTATCCGTGGGCTGTTAGGCTGCTGAACAAAAAGATAACAACAGGGCAACTGACTTTCGGGTTTGGTGGGTGTGCGTCAGTAAACAAGGGGAATTAAGACTAAGAGAGCTGGGGGGGGTGCTCGTGTAATCTCACTGTATACAAGTTGTACAGGTGACAATAAAGTATTTCAATTGCTACTAGTAGGGTGGTTGTTATCTAAAGCTAGTTTCCACAACGTGCCACCACCTTCTGGCAAACCAGAATCTGGGATGCTACTATGTAAAAAGAAGCAGACTCGACTCTGATGGCATGCCATACATTTAAAGCATACACCTCGAATCCTGGAAACTGTAGTTTACCCCTTTGAGAGAAGCCTTAAGCTGACTACACATGACATACCTTTAAAGAAGCCCATTCTTTCCTGCAAAGAATTATGGGTACTGTAGTTCCCCCTGACAGAGTTCCAATTCCCAGCAGCCCTTAACAAACTACAGCACCCAGAATTCTTTGCAGGAAAGAATGGGTTTTGAGTGGGCTTTAAAGACATAGTGTGCACACAGCCTATATGTGCTTTAAATATGGGGTGTGTGTACAGCCACTCATATTGACTGGTATCGGTTTGTTATGGGGGGGTAAATAGATCACTGCACTTCAGTAAGGGCAATATGTGCTTTCCACCTCTGACATTGTTGAGCTGTCTGCAAATGGGTTTGGGGTGTCTTCCTAGGCACTGCAACAACCCTCCAGGAATCATTGTAATACCCGGGACTTTCTCCCCTGCAAGCTCCACTTATCAAAATGACGAGCAGTTTAATTATAACATTCTAACACCTGCTTCTTGGGAGAAAAGCAATGACAAACCTAGACAGCATCTTTAAAAGCAGAGACATCACCTTGCCAACAAAGGTCCGGATAGTTAAAGCTATGGTTTTCCTAGTAGTGATGTATGGAAGTGAGAGCTGGACCACAAAGAAGGCTGATCGCCGAAGAATTGATGCTTTTGAATTACGGTGCTGGAGGAGACTCTTGAGAGTCCCATGGACTGCAAGAAGATCAAACCACTCCATTCTGAAGGAAATCAGCCCCGAGAGCTCACTGGAAGGACAGATCGTGAAGCTGAGGCTCCAATGCTTTGGCCACCTCATGAGAAGAGAAGATTCCCTGGAAAAGACCCTGATATTTGGAAAGATGGAGGGCTCAAGGAGAAGGGGATGACAGAGGATGAGATGGTTGGACAGTGTTCTTGAAGCTACCAGCATGAGTTTGACCAAACTGCGGGAGGCAGTGGAAGACAGGAGTTCCTGGCATGCTCTGGTCCATGGGGTCACGAAGAGTCAAACACGACTAAACGACTAAACAAACTAAACAACAACAACGTCTGCAAAGCATTCGTTCTTGTCTTGTATGCTCTCAAGTGAAAACAAGAGGATTTGTACACTAGGTGGCAGCAAAGGCTTACTTTTCAACCCATTCTCCAATTGCCAATATTGGCAGGATAAAGTTTGGGATAATTCTATCCTTTCTAGCCATTTATATATAGAACCTTTAATCCCGCAGATACTTGGCGGTCTTTATCGCTTTTACCTTCTCTCTGAGGTGGATCACCATTATTCCCATTTCGCAGATGGGGAACCGAGGAGCTATGATTTACCCTAGAGCACTTAACAGGCCCAAGGCAGAGGTGGGGTTTGAACCCAAATCTCTATTTACCAGACCAAATAGTTAAGCTGTGCCGCCTGATCCCAACCTTGCTAACTCAGCAGTAAGTCCCATTTTGCCCCATGGGCCCAATTCTCAGGTGCGTCTAGGCTTGCAGCCACCATGCGCCTATTCCCAATGCCACTTCATATGTAGTCCCCAAAATAATGGGGGGATAATAATAATAATAATAATAATAATAATAATAATAATAATAATAATAATAATTTTTATTTATACCCCGCCCTCCCCAGCCAAGACCGGGCTCAGGGCGGCTAACAAGCAATAATAAAAACAAGTTGAATGACTACAACTTAAAAACAACATTAAAATACAACATTAAAATATTAAAATGCAGCCTCACCACAGGAGGAGAAAGGAAAAAAGAAAGTGGGGGAGGGAATCAAATTGGCTCCAAGCCAAAGGCCAGGCAGAACAACTCTGTCTTACAGGCCCTGCGGAAAGAAATCAGATCCTGCAGGGCCCTGGTCTCATGAGACAGAGCGTTCCACCAGGCCGGGGCCAGTGCTGAAAAGGCCCTGGCTCTGGTTGAAGCCAATCTAACTTCCTTAGGGCCCAGGACCACTAGGGTGTTGCTATTTATGGACCTTGAGGCTCTCCGTGGGGCATACCGGGAGAGGCGGTCCCGTAGGTACGAGGGTCCTAGGCCGTGAAGGGCTGTCAAAAGCAGCACCTTAAATCTGACCCTGTACTCCACCGGGAGCCAGGGCAGCTGGAAAAGCACTGGGTGAATATGCTCCCATGGCAGAGACCCCGTGAGGAGCCTCGCTGCAGCATTCTCCACCCTCTGGAGTTTCTGGGACAGCTTCAAGGGCAGCCCCGCGTAGAGCGAATTACAGTAGTCAAGCCTGGAGGTGACCGTCGCATGGATCACTGTGGCCAGGTCGGGGAGGGAAAGGTATCCTTAGGGATGCTTAGTTCAGGTCACAGGGGAATTGTGTCTTATTGGTCCGGGTCGGAAAAGCTGTTCGGTTGGGTAACCAATATACGTGAGGGGCCCCCACTATTCAGGCCAAACGTGAAGCCGGGCGTTCAGCGACGTCAGGATGTCAAACGGAAGGTGTTATCTCTGCGCTGTGCTGCTGTGTTCTTTGTTCTCCTACGACTACCCAAAGGCTGACCTTCAGTCGATCCATTTTTGCTACGCGTCAGCCAATCCGGGGCGAGTGTCTGCATGCTGACCTCAGAGCCCAACCAGCAGAAAGACTTTGCACGAAATCAGAGCAGAAGAAGGGAAGTGTCAGAGCACCAGGCTGAGAGAACTGCGAGCAGCTGGAATTATGTGTGACTTCTCGGAAGATCAGGCCGCTGAGCTCAAGGCGGCTTTCCAGCTCTGTGACAGAACTGAAGATGGCAAGATCCTGTACTGCCGGTTGGGTGAAGTCATGAGAGCCCTGGGCCAGAATCCTACCAATGCTGAAGTCATGAAAGTTCTGGGGAACCCTAAGAGTGATGAAATGAATGTGAAGACCCTGAGCTTCGAGCAATTCCTGCTGTTATGTACTGAGTTGAATAGGATCCAAACTGCAGCAGTCTGATAGGTCCTAGAACAATAGGATTCAAAATGCAGCAGTCTGATTGGTCCTAGAACAATAGGATCCAGAATGCAGCAGTCTGATTGGTCCTAGAGCAATAGGATCCAGAATGCAGCAGGAACCACCCAATCCAACTCCAGGTGGAAGTGAATCCGCAATCTGATTGGCCTACAGGAGAATCCCAGAATTAGCCAATCACGTGGGGCCCATTGTGTAAATGATGTATATAAAGCAGACAGTTCGGGGAAACTTCCACTCCTCACTACTATGAGCTGGATAAAGAGCATGAAATCCACACTCGACTCCCGAGTATATTTCACCTGCCCATGATGCAAACCATTGTCAAGAACAAGGATCAAGGCTGCTTTGAGGATTATGTGGAGGGGCTGAGGGTCTTTGACCAGGAGGGCAACAGGACAGTCATGGGAGCGGAGAAACTCCATGTGCTTGTCACCCTAGAAGATGACCGAGGAAGAAGTAGAGATGCTTGCGGCCGGCCATGAAGACAGCAATGGCTGCATTCACCATGAAGAGTTGGTGCGGATGGTTCTGAGCAGCTGAAGATCACCTCTAGCTTCTCCCCATAACCTTTTCCAGTTTATCCTTAAAATGTTTGTGCCTTTTTATCTGTGTCTGAAACCACTTTTGGTTCCCTCTTTCTTCCATCTCTTGGTTTAGTCCTTGAGGCTAAAAGGAAAGGAAGAAAAAACATTTGTCTAAAGTGGGTTCTCCTGATGGGTAGGAAAGCAAACTGCTGGCTTTTCTTGCATCACTTTACTTCCAGGAGTGTTCAGCTTATTTCCTCTTGGTTTCTTTAATAAACTGTTCCCAAAAATGTCTTACTAAAAACAAAGACAAATGCTGACCTTCTGTTTCAGACCCTCTCTGTTTCTTTCCCCCATCCCTTTATTTTTCTTGACTCGAGTTCCACAATGGATTAAAAAAAAAAAGGAATTTCAGATACGTTCAATTGTTCAGAGCCAGTTTTAGACCTGACCAGTAGATGTCACTGAAACCATGGGATATGGCTAGAAAATAATATTTCCCCACCAGACCTTGCTTTTGTTTTTGTTTCAAATGCACTGCTGTTTCCTCTGCCCAACGCAGTGTGAGTCAAATGTTATTTGCTTCTACACTGAACAGCACCGCATTTAGGACTCATGTTGGCATCTGGTTGCCAAATGTTACTGATCTGAAGGCAAGGCTGCCGTCAATGTGACGCATAACAAAATACAGTGGTACCTCGGGTTACAAAAGCTTCGGGTTACAGACTCCACTAACCCGGAAGTAGTACCTCGGGTTAAGAACTTTGCTTCAGGATGAGAACAGAAATTGTGCTCCGGCGGCACGGCAGCAGCGGGAGGCCCCATTAGCTAAAGTGGTACCTCAGGTTAAGAACAGTTTCAGGTTAAGAACGGACCTCCGGAACGAATTAAGTTCTTAACCAGAGGTACCACTGTACAGTCTTCAGAAACCCATTAGACTACATTCATTACTCTCTTTCTTCAAAATAGCAATGATTATGCTGCCCTTTGGTGTTTTTTGATTGAGGATCAAATGGTTAAAAGCAAAACAGCCACAACAGTCTACAGTCATACCTCATGTTATGTCTGCTTCATGTTATGTTCTTTTAGGTTACGTCCCGCGGTGACCCGGAAGTACTAGAAAGGGTTACTTCCAGGTTTCGCCGCTCGCACATGCACAGAAGTGGTGAATCGCAACCTGCATGGGTGCAGATGCGCCGCTGTGGGTTGCACTCTTTTCATGTTGCGAACGGGCCTCCGGAACGGATCCTGTTCGCAACCAGAGGTACCACTGTACTGGACTTACGCCAGAAGCTTTCCATATAGGAAGACACATTTTTTTTTTAAAAAAAAAGATATTTATTAATGTTTCACAAACACTAAAAACAAATTCCAACATTTAAACTACAAAAGCAAAACAGATAAAAGATACACAATAGAAAAACAGTTGATAGAAGAAAGAAGAAAAAATAAAGAATAAAGAATAAAAACAAAGAGAAAAGCCAAAAATCAAAACTAAAAATAAATTAATATTTTCAAATCTTATATTTTCTTCACTAGTTTCTTGACCTCCTCACATCTACCATTTTGTATTCCTGTTCAAATATTAAATTCAGCAAATCCTTACCCTCTAACATTCATCCTTACTCCATATATTAACCTATTATTATAACTATCCATTTCCAGTTATCATTCCCTATTTACATTTTCTTAAGCATCTCTTTACCAGTACCACTTATTTTCAATCAAACGTCATTTCAACATTCCTTAATTTTACAGTGCTTCTGCAGGTAATCTTTAAACTTCTTCCAATCTTCCTCCACCGACTTTTCTCCCTGGTCACGGATTCTGCCAGTCATCTCTGCCAGTTCCATGTAGTCCATGACCTTCATCTGCCATCCATATAGGAAGATACATTTCAAGAGTCTGAAGCTCCACTTTAGCTAATGGGGCCTCCCGCTGCTGCCGCGCCGCTGGAGCACAATTTCTGTTCTCATCCTGAAGCAAAGTTCTTAACCTCAGCAGAAGACCAGGCAGGCACTTGAAGCATATGTAACCCGAGGTACCACTGTAGTCTTCTGTGACATTGTGGAATCTGGAAGAGCAAACCCTTTTAGAGACGGCCCCAGACATTAACAGCAGGGAGTGAGAAAATGTAGCCCTCTACACATTGCTAGACTACAAATTCAAGATAGACTTGTAGAGTTGGAAGGGGGTCTTCAGGGTCTTGCAGGAATCTCAGCAGGATCAGACATGACAGATGGCCGTCCAACCTCCCATGACTGACCATTGGCCATGCTGGCTGGGGCAGATAGGAGTTGGAGTTTAACAACAGATTCCATCTCTCTGTATAACAGGAAAAGGATGAAGCGTAGCATGGTGGCTCAGGCAGATAATGACTTCCTGCGAGTGCTTTGTTAAGTTGTGGGTTGACATAGCAGCCGGCACAGCGATTTCTTCAAGTAGCTCTTTATTATGATAAGCTGGAATAGAACTGACTGTGAACAGCCCAGAGTTCCCGCCTAAAATAACTGCCGCGGACCTGAGTGAAAACTATCTACAGACCTGAGTGAAAACTATATACAGTATCCCCCTGTTGGCCCAGGGTGAAACTACACTACATAACACCCCTCCCCACCGAGATAAAGCGTTAGTTACAATCGTAATGGTTCCCTTATATACAGCACTACGCGTAATGGTTCAATTAGGCCCAAAAGCATATCGGTTACATTTCCCATACTTAGACCAACAGTGATACCTGTCCAACAACATAGTCCTTTAAATAAGTTGGGCGCTTGGAAACTCTGCCAGACCGCCGGGGACTGGTAGCCAAGTCCGGAGGGCCACACAGTTCTCGCTGAGGCTGTGGTGCGACCCTAGGTGGCGTTGGAACCAACTCCCCTGGATCCGCTGCTGTGGGTGGAGCCTCCGCAAGTGGAGTGGTCTGAGTCTGTTCTGAAACGGCTTGGTTCGGCTCCACGCTGGCAGTTTGCGAGGGAGGTGTAGGTGGGGCCTCGCCATCTGTACGTGTCTCTTCTGGAGCCGCAAGCGCAGTTGGGGGCACCTCGGTAGTGTCCAAGTCCCCAACCCTGCACCTAAGCTGGTCTATGTGCCGTCGCCACAAGCGTCCGTCTTCGAGTGCCACCTGGTACGAGCGAGGTCCAGTGACTCCCACTACTGTGGCTGGCACCCAAGGGATGTCCCCCACATAGTTCCGGGCAAAGACCTGGTTTCCTGGGACAAATGACCGTGGTGCGTTGGCACAGCCTGGGGGTTCAGCCACGGCAAAGTCTGGGTGTAGCCGGTCGAGCGGTGACCTGAGGCGGAGGCCCATAAGCAGTTCAGCAGGACTCCTCCCTGTGGCCGCATGAGGGGTGATGTGTTGCACGAACAAGTATTCGGCGACCCGCTCATGCCAGTCTCCCCGGTCCAGGCGCGCCAGTGCCTCTTTTGTCGAGCGCACCATTCTTTCCGCTTGCCCGTTGCTGGATGGATGAAAGGGTGCCGTTAGGGCATGGCGGATGCCCAGTCCCAAAAGATACCGCTCAAACGTGCCTGACGTGAACTGCGGTCCGTTGTCAGAGACAAGGACATCAGGACACCCATGCGTTGCAAACAGGCCTCGCAGCACCCGGATGACAGCTTCGGTAGTGGTGGAGGGCATCAGGGCGACCTCCAGCCATTTGGAATAGGCGTCCACCACTACCATAAAGGTCCGGCCGTGAAAGGGGCCAGCCAGATCGATGTGCACCCTCGACCAGGGTGTCTTTGGCATCTCCCAGGTGTGTCCCTTAGCTGCCGGTGGTGCAGGCCTCGACTCCTGGCACGCTTGACAGGCGGACACCCAGGCAGTGATGGCATCGTCCATATTAGGCCACCAGACGTAACACCGAGCCAACGCCTTCATTTTGACAATTCCCGGGTGGCCAACGTGCAGAGCCTCCAGGACGCGCTGACGGAGTCCCTGGGGAATCACGACGCGGTCTCCCCACAGCAGACAGCCGCGATGAGCTGAGAGTTCATGTTGTCTGGTTGCGAAGGGCTGGAACTCTGATGCAAAAGGCCCTTGTGGCCACCCCCTCCACACCCAGTTGAGCACCCGGCTGATGGTGCGATCCTGGGCAGACGCGGAGGCCACAGTGGCAGCCGATACAGGCGCTGCCGGAAGATCCTCAATCAGAAGGAGCGATGAAGCTGGAGCCGGGTCTTCCACAAATGCTGGAAGAGGGCAATGGCTGAGGGCGTCGGCATGGCCCATCGATTTCCCCGGGCGATGGATGAGCCGGTAGTGGTAGGCAGCCAGGAAAACAGTCCATCGCAGCATGCGTGGTGAGAGGACCAGTGGAGTTGGACGACCACTGGCGAGGAGGCCCAGGAGTGGCTTGTGGTCAGTGATGAGGTCAAAAGTCCTGCCATAGAGGTATTCATGGAACCTCTTCACTCCAGCCACAAGTGCCAATGCCTCCTTGTTGAGCTGGCTGTAATTCCGTTCCGTCGGAGATAGTGTCCTGGAAAAGTAGGCGAGCGGTGCTTCTCTTCCATCTGGAAAACGGTGACTAAGGACAGCACCGATGCCAAAAGGTGAGGCGTCGCAGGCAAGGACCAGCGGCCTGGATTCACTGTATTGTACCAGCACACTGTCTGAAGAAAGGAGAGCCTTGACCGCGTTGAAGGCCGCCGTCTCCCGATGACCCCAGGCCCAAGGCGTCTTAGTGCTAAGGAGTCGGTGAAGAGGCTCAGCCATTGTGGCTTTGTGGGGCAGGAACATGTTATAAAAGTTCAGCAGCCCCAGGAATGCCTGCAACTCCGTTTTGTTCTTTGGGGTGGGGGCCTGCTGGATAGCGCGGATCTTGGATGTGGTTGGATGAAGGCCGGAGGCATCGATAAGATAGCCCAGGAACTCTACCTGTGGAACGGCGATCTGGCACTTCTCCCTCTTTACCTTGAGCCCGGCCTCCTGGAACCTGGTCAGCACGGCACGGAGGCGCTCGAACAGCTGCTGGTGTGAGTCTGCAGACACCAAGACGTCATCAAAACATGGTACCACGCCCGGAAGCCCTTGCAGGAGACGCTCCATAAGGCTTTGGAAGATGCCAGGAGCCACACTCACCCTGAACTGCAACCGGCGGCAACGGAATGCCCCCCGGTGGGTGACGATCGTCTGGGCTTCAGCAGTGGCATCATCGACTGGCAGTTGTTGATAGGCTTGGGCAAGGTCCAGCTTAGCGAAGACCTTACCCTCACCCAGGGAATGCAGCAGGTGTTGGACAACAGGAACCGGATAAGCGTGCTGCTGAAGTGCCTTGTTGATCGTGCACTTGTAGTCAGCGCAGATTCTCACCGACCCATCTGGCTTGACAGGCGTGACGATGGGGGTTTCCCACTTTGCGTGGTCAACCGGCTCCAAAACTCCTTGGGCGATCAGTTTGTCCAGTTGTTCGTCCACCTTAGCCTTGAGAGCAAAAGGAACCCGGCGTGGCTTTAGCTTGATGGGGGCGACTTGTGGATCAAGGCTAAAGGAGATGGGCGTACCTGTATATTGCCCCAAGGTGCCGTCAAAAACCTCGGCAAAGTCTTTGACCAGACCCTCAGTCTCTGCGTTAGAGATGCAGTTGATGCCGGTGACTTCCAGGCCGAGGGCATCAAACCAGTCTAGCCCTAGGAGGCTTGGCCGCTAACCTTCGACCACCACCAACCGGAGCAGGCCCGAAAAATCCTTGAAGGCGATCTGGAACCGGCCAACGCCTACCACGGGAATGTCGTTTCCCTGGTAGTCTCTCAGGTGTACGCGGTGAGAGTCGAGTTGCCTTTTGGACACTCTGGGTACCAGTCTTTTGATGGTGCTCCATGACACGATGGACAGGGCAGACCCAGTGTCAATCTCCATGTCACATGGAGCTCCTTCAATGAGCACCATGACGTTCAGCTTGCGTCGCGTAGGCGAGTCGGTTTGGCCAATCGTGGTTCCAGACAGGCAGCGGCAGTTGGTGAGAGCGAAACAACTTTCCTTGGCAGACTGGAGTGAAGACTTGGACTTGCGAGTCGATGAAGGGGGGGTGTCAGACGGAGCCGATCGGCAGACCTTAGCGATGTGGCCCCTTCTGGAACACTTCCTACAGATGGCGTCTCTGAATCGACACTTGGCACGGGAATGGTTGCCTCCGCAGCCAGCACATTCCGGTTGGCCCTTGGACTTCTGTTGGAACTTCCTGCGCTCCCACTTTGTCTGGTGCACGTCATCGTCTTCACTGGAGGATGCCTCATCACTGCTGGCCTCTTCATGATGCACCGGAACTGGCTCCCTAGCAAGACGCGGGCTGCTGGACTTGCGGATCTCCTGGGCGGAGCGTTCAGCAGCTTCTGAGGCCACCGCCTCCTCAATGGCTTTCTGTAGCGTGAGGTCTGGCTTGGCTAGGAGACGCCGTTGCAGATGGATGTCCCGGACCCCGCAGACGATTCGATCCATCAGGGCATCGTCTAAGTCTCGGAACTCACAGTGCATTGCAGCCTGTCGCAGGGCGGTGGTGTAGTTGTTGATTGACTCCCCCTCTGCCTGGTTCCGGTGGTAGAACGCATGGCGGGCAGCAATCTTGGACGGCTTTGGTGCGTAGTGGTTGCGGAGCTTCTCTTGGATCGTGTCCCATGGTGTTGCCTGGACTGCTTCAGGCGCAACCAATGCTCGGGCCGTCTCAAACACCTCAGGCCCACAGAGGCTGAGGAATAGGCCCCGCTTCCGATCCTTTGATACTGCTGTCAGCTCGTTGGCTTGGAGGTAGCAGTCGAACCGAGCGAGGTAGGAGTCCCATGATTCAGAGGCTGGCGCAAACGGCGGTAGAGGCACGAGTGAAGCCATGATTCCGATGCCGGCGTGAAGGGCGATGGATGGAACACAGTGCTCTAGCCAAAACAGTCAGCTCTGAATTGGTTCTGCCCAGTGATTTCGCTCAGTGATTTCGCTCTGTGATTCAGCTCAGTGATTCAGCTCAGTTCAGAGGCTGGCCGCATCTGGCTGTGCTCTGATGTCCATCTATGCCATCCTCGTCGCCAGTGTTAAGTTGTGGGTTGACATAGCAGCCGGCACAGCGATTTCTTCAAGTAGCTCTTTATTATGATAAGCTGGAATAGAACTGACTGTGAACAGCTCAGCCGGCCTTGATTTATAGGCAGCCGGCTGTCAACATTGTAACCACAACAGCCCAGAGTTCCCGCCTAAAATAACTGCCGCGGACCTGAGTGAAAACTATCTACAGACCTGAGTGAAAACTATATACAGTATCCCCCTGTTGGCCCAGGGTGAAACTACACTACATAACATGCTTCATGGATGCAGAGTCCAGATTTGGACCCAGCTATTTCCAATCGCTATGCTACAGCGACTGGCCTCATGGTGTAGAACCTCCATGCTCAAGAGAAGAATATCAGGCACAAGAGACAAATAACATAGGAACCAGCAGCCTATATGTCCTGCTTGTAAGCTGTCCAGAAACCCTTGTCTGGTGGCCCACTGGTAGAAAACAGGACTAGACTAAGTTTTATTCCGGCCGGGTGGACTCTCCTTAGAACTTTAGGGCAAATAAAGTGAATATGTTTGCCCTGATAAGAAAACTCTGCCCAGGAAGGCTTATCTGTGACAGCCATTTCGCACAACCAAGCTATTGTACGACAGCCGCCATTTTGTCGCATGAGGAATATCGCTGCTCTGTTGACCTGCCTTTCCTATGTTTGGTTTCTTTGGAACTTGGTCAGCATTTTGGAAAGTGGGGGAAACAGAGGCAGGTGCTCAATTCTCTTCCCGCCAATGAATTTATGGGTTGCCCTGGCAATTTGGAGGATAGCACCGCACTGCCCACTTTGTATGTGAGCCAGGGATTGGCCTGGAAGAAGCACGGTGGCACATCCTCTTGCGCCAAATTCATCTTCTGCACAATTTCCAGGAGACTTTCCCCCCTTCTTTCATAAACACTGGCTGCGCGCAGACAGCTCTGAAGGAGGATCCATCTGTGGCGCCACTCTGTGAGCCAAGTTCAAGCGGGCCTCCGTCCCAGCACCGACACATGAATGCAGCCATCGATCTGGCAGGGCTGAGTAGCTCATTGATCCCCCTGCCAGCTTTGGGGAGGAGTGTCTGGGAGCTCAAGCAAGCGGCTTTCAAAGAATTCTTCCAAAACTCTTTGGTCGGAGGGGGAGGATTTTCTGAGATGAAGTGGATAACACTAAAAAATGGATTAGACTAGAGATCAAACAATGCAAATATATATGCGCACATGCCCTCCTCAAATTAACAGGGGGAGAAGAGTGGGAGGCACCCCTCCCTCTCAGCTTTGAAGGAAAACACAAGCCTCTAGCCAAATCTGTTCATAGCAGAAACACAATTCCTCATAGCGCATGATCCAGCCCATATTAAGCGCTTTTAAGTCCCAGAGATTTCAGAAGAAACCTTTGGCATATAGTTATGTGCTCCCCACATCTCCAGGCCCCAAGAAGTTGTCACATTCACCCTGGTTCAGTTCCCTTTGGAAGGAGTTCGCTCACGGGAGGCTTACGGGCATTTTGTAACTTTTGAGTTTATTTACAAAAATACAGGTGAGGCAGAGGCACAACTTGAATTGAGGGTCCCCAGCGTGGTGCCTGTGGGCACAATGGCACCCGCAGATGCCCCCTAATTGGTGCCTAGCGATATCTGCTTTCAGAGGTGCCAACTTTTAATAACGTATGGGGGGCAGGAAAGCCCTGCCTCACATAATTGATTGCAAGACACTGCACACACGCCACTGGAATGGTAGTGCCCATCAACTTTGGGGGGCAGCCACCTCAAACATTTTATGGGTGGAGTGAGACTTCAGCCCTGAGGGGTTGGCTACTATATGTTTGCTTTCCTGTGTGATAGGAATTTTATGGTCTTAGATATATGGCAATATTCATAACCGCACTTACCGTATTTTTCGCCCTATAGGACGCACCGGCCCATAGGACGCACCTAGATTTGGGGGGGGGGAATAAAGGGGGGGAAATTATTTTTTTCCCCCAGACGCGGGGCTGGGGCGGGAGAAGCCCGAGCTTCCCCCGACCCCAGCCCCCAAAATGGGAGCCAGAGTGGCTCCCGGAGCTTGCGGGACTGGGGGTGGGGGAAGCCCGAGCTTCCCCCACCCCCAGCCCCCAGAAAGGGTCCAAGAGCGATGGCGAAGGTGAGCGCACCTTTGCCATTGCTCCCGGAGCTTGCAGGAGCTGGGGGTGGTGGAAGCCCGAGCTTCCCCAGCCCCCAGAGCAGGTCGGAGAGCGATGGCGAAGGTGCGCGCACCTTCGGCATCGCTCTGGGACCTTGCGCGGGCTGGGGGCGGGGGAAGCCAGAACTTCTCCCGTCCCCAGCCCCCCGAACGGGTCGGAGAGCGATGGCCAAGGTGCGCACACCTTCGGCATCGCTCTGGGACCTTGCGCGGGCTGGGGGCGGGGGAAGCCGGAGCTTCCCCCGTCTCCAGCCCCCCGAACAGGTCAGAGAGCGATGGCGATGGTCTGCGCATGTTCGCCATCGCTCTCAGGGCTTGCGAGGCTGCGGGTTGGAGAGCGATGGCAAAGGTGTGCGCAGCTTTGGCATCGCTCTGGGAGCTTGCGCGGCTGGGGGGGGATAGCTTCCTGAAGCCTCTCGCTCTCCAGGCTTCAGCGAAAGCCTGCATTCGCCCCATAGGATGCACCCAGATTTCCCCTTCATTTTTGGAGGGGAAAAAGTGCATCTTATAGGGCGAAAAATACGGTACATAGATCAGCACAGGAAGGCCAACCTGGAACCATTTTGATTCCTAAACTGACCAAATGTTTTCTCTGCAAGGTCAAACTGGAAAAGTCTCCCCATTGTCTCTTTCCTCACAAATCCTGTCTTAAGGACACATTTAAGATATGAATAGGGTGTGAGCCTGTGACCTGGCCCAGGAAATAAGTATTTTATCACTACAAAAGAATGGCCAGGCTCCCAAGGCAATCCAATCAAGTAACTTGCCAGACAGGAGATAAACAACGACAGGAGAAAAACAACATGCAAATGTTTTGTTTTAGACAGCTTGTTTTTGTGAAGGTGTGATGTATATGAGGGGTGGTTTTAGATTACACCCCTTCTGTGATGTATGCATGATGTTTCTGAGGCGTGGTCTTGATCTACAGGATGGGAATTTCAAAAGTCTTTATAAGCCCTTGCACAGCATTTTCTGGGTTGCTCCTCCTCTCCTGTGGGTGAGGGGAGCACCCTGTTGCAACAGATCAATAAAGATCAAGCTTACTAGCTGCTTTGCTTCTCAATATTCTCTGGTTGGCCTCTGTTATTCTCTCCTACCAATAGGGAACCTATGTAAGGACTCTATATGGGCTCTTGGATACCCCATAAGGGAAAAGGGCAGATTTTTATTTACAACACCTGCTCAACATTTTTTTTAAAAAATGAGCAATTTTCCCTTTTTGGTTGCTTGTTTGGGGAACTCTGTTTCTTGTCAGGTACTGCCCACTTTTTTTGTCTGTGTTTTATTTGTTAGGTAGAGGTGTTTTGCCTGGGGTTTTTTTTTGGGGGGGGGGTTCTGAGCATCGCCTGATTTTCTTCTGTGAAACATGTGTTCTGTGCTGTCCATGACAGCATGGGCATAGCCAGGGGGAGGAGGGAATGGTGGGCAGCTGCCCCCACTAAATCAAGTGAGTAAATAAAAACACTTAACTAAAGTAGAAACTGTAGAAAGATTTTGACAGATTTTTTTGAGCACTTGGGGTCAAAAGAAAGCAATTTAAAACAACCGTCGCTGAGACATTTCATTCCGAATCTGCTAGGCAGAGCCAGACAGAGGATGATGACGGGTGGGTGTCCTGTCCCGTCCCCTCCCCATCATAAATTCTGGTTATGCCCATGCATGACAGTTTCTTTGATTCCCAAATGTGACTCTGGACCCAAAAGGGTTGGATCTTCCTGGCATAAACACTCCAGTTGATGTTACAGATAGGTAGCCGTGTTGGTCTGCCATAGTCAAAATAAAAAATTCCTTCCAGTAGCACCTTAAAGACCAACTAAGTTAGTTCTTGGTATGAGCTTTTGTGTGCATGCACACTTCTTCAGATACACTGAAACAGAAGTTGCCAGATCCTTCTATATAGTGAGACGGTGGGGAGGGGTATTACTCAGAAGGGTGGTGGGAATGGGAGATTGGCAGATAGCTGAGATGATCCTGTTGACGACTCTTAACGACTGCAATAGGTCTTACAGGAAAAGGCAAGGGGTGAGAAGGTGAAAAATGGCTTAGTCATGTATAATGAGATAAGAATCCAATGTCTTTCTTCAGACCAGGTCTCTCCATGGTTTTAAGTTTGGTAATGAGTTGCAATTCAGCAGCTTCTCTTTCCAGTCTATTTCTGAAATTCCTTTGTAGTAAAACAGCTACTTTGAGATCTTGTATAGAATGTGAGACCTGGTCTGAACAAAGACATTGGATTCTTATCTCATTATACATGAAGCTGAGGCTTCATGATTTGGAGATCAGTGTTTCAGTGCATCTGAAGAAGTGTGCATGCACACGAAAGCTCATACCAAGAACTAACTTAGTTGGTCTTTAAGGTGCTACTGGAAGGAATTTTTTATTTTGACTCCAGTTGATGTCTTTGAAAGACTACTCTCCTGCTTTCATACCAGGCCTCTAGGGAGATGGGCTGTCATCACACTGCCTTGTCTCAGGTGTGCACATTCCGGGAGACCATAGCCAGGGGTCAAAACCAAGACCTCTTGTGTGTTACAGCTGCCCTGTTCCACTGATCTCCAAATCAGCTCAGATCACCTTCACTCCTGGGTCCACAAAAAGGAGACATGCCAAGGGACGCTGTCGTCTGAGTCTTTCCTCTGTGTCTGTGTACTAAGGTGCAGGTCATGAAGGAGTGGTGAAGTGGTTAAGAGCTGTAGACTCGTAATCTGGTGAACCGGGTTCGCTTCCCCGCTCCTCCACATGCAGCTGCTGGGTGACCTTGGGCTAGTCACACTTCTTTGAAGTCTCTCAGCCTCACTCACCTCATAGAGTGTTTGTTGTGGGGGAGGAAGGGAAAGGAGATTGTTAGCCGCTTTGAGACTCCTTTTGTTGTTGTTTAGTCGTTTAGTCATGTCCGACTCTTCGTGACCCCATGGACCAGAGCACACCAGGCTGCCTCCCGCAGTTTGGTCAAACTCATGCTGGTAGCTTCGAGAACACTGTCCAACCATCTCGTCCTTCGTCGTCCCCTTCTCCTTGTGCCCTCCATCTTTCCCAACATCAGGGTCTTTTCCAGGGAGTCTTCTCTTCTCATGAGGTGGCCAAAGTATTGGAGCCTCAGCTTCAGGATCTGTCCTTCCAGTGAACACTCAGGGCTGATTTCCTTCAGAATGGATAGGTTTGATCTTCTTGCAGTCCATGGGACTCTCAAGAGTCTCCTCCAGCACCATAATTCAAAAGCACCAATTCTTCGGCGATCAGCCTTCTTTACGGTCCAGCTCTCACTTCCATACATCACTCCTGGGAAAACCATAGCTTTAACTATCCGGACCTTTGTTGGCAAGGTGATGTCTCTGCTTTTTAAGATGTTGTCTAGGTCTGTCATTGTGATAAAGAGGGATATCAAATCCAAACTCCACCTCCTCCTCCTCCTCTTCTTCTTCTCCTCCTCCTCCTCCTCTCCCTCTCTCATTTAAATAGATGCTTGTAGCTGCCCCATTGCTGCAGCTAGGGAAGCCCATCTCTGGTGGCGAGAACCAACTAGCAAGGAGCTCATGGAGGACACTTTGTCCACAGCCCCTTCAAACTTGGTCCTGGTGGAAAAAGGAGATTGACCCAGTCAGCATTTTGCTATCTATGACTGCTTCCTGCAGATGCTTACCTGATCCCTTACAAGTGTTAATACAATCATGTAAACAATCATCCCTTATCAGCCAACCTAAAAGGTCAAAGGTGGGCCTATTTAACATAGCTTTAAGCTCTAATGATCACCGGCTGTAATTTTTGCATCTCATTGCCATTCAACTCCCACCTCCTTTATGTGCCTGGGCTTAAGTGTCCCAAAGGTTAGGCAACAAAATGTGTTAGTCTGGGTTCTTTGATTGTTTCTCCTAAAATTGCTTAGGATCTAAGGTGTTAACTGTTCTTTATAGAAATTCACATTCACATCTAGGCAGGCTAGGCAGTGCTTCTAGGCAGCTAACAAAACAATAGGAACAACAAAACAAGGATAAATGCAAATGACAAAGAGGCATGCATGCATAGGGGAAGGGTGAGGTATATTGGACTGTTGGGTTCTTTTTTTATTCCTGATGCTGTTTTGTATGGAATTCATGTTTACTATGCATGTTTTAATAGTACTACCATTTTGCTTTGTTCTTATGTATTTCTGCCCTGTGATTGTCGTATGAAGGACACGCTATAAATATGGTTGGGTGGTGATGCTTTCTTCCTGCAAGCTTCCCCACACTCAGCCTGTTCTGGAAGGGATAATTAGCTATACCCAAATGCCAGGCACCAGAAGGGGCCAGCCTATGACAGCAACGTACAGTACCCGAGGTGGCAGCAAATCATTTCATGCCTAGGAGAGGGAGCTTATTCACACTAACCATTTGCCCCTCTCTTTCCAGGCAGGGGCCTGCACTTTAACACTCCATGTCCGAGCGTGTGGTTTGCTGCCCTGAGCATTCCCTGCAAAAATCTGCTCTCTAAAGCTGAATCGGAGCAAACGTCTATTCGGGTTTTCCGTGGATTGATGTGAACTCCGATTGAGCTTTAGAGAGTGGGTTTTTGTGGGGAAAGCTCCAGAGAGAGAGAGAGATGGGGGGGGAGGGGGGGAGGAAGGAAGGAAGGAAGGAAGGAAGGAAGGAAGGAAGGAAGGAAGGAAGGAGAGAGAAGGGTGAAGCGCTTGGATACGGTGCTTTAAATCATGGACCGGAAAGAGTAACTGTGGATAACCATTAACTCAGTTCTGTCTTCAACAGAGCTGTTTGGATTAAGCTTCATGAATCGGCAGCCTGTTTACTTCGCGAAAGCAGAGCTGAAGTGACAAATATAAAAGCAGTGAGAAGCATAAGCTGAGGAGGAGGAAAGCCCCAGGCCATCCAGCACTTCAGTGCAGGAGACAAATCTTCTGCGTCCCTTCCTAGGGTGCCAGCCACTAAGCCTTGAGGCTTCCTCTCATTGGACGAGAATAATTGCGGGCTCAGCTGACCCATTTGCCGGGTTTCAAGGTGTGACCAAACATTTAAATTGCATGTTTTCATGGCTACACCCACAGTTAATTGAATTTACTCTTTACCAATGTGGGAGGGGAAAATTAGTTTTCAGCCCTGGAGCATTATTCCTGTAGAACACAGATTAGCTAAGGGGTCAGCAAACTTTTTCAGCTGGGGGCCGGTCCACTGTCCCTCAGACCTTGTGGGGGGCCGGACTACATTTCTTTGGGGGGGGGGATGAACGAATTCCTGTGCCCCACAAATAACCCAGAGATGCATTTTAAATAAAAGCACACATTCTACTCCTGTAAAAACACCAGGCAGGCCCAACAAATAAACCAGCGATGCATTTCAAATAAAAGGACACATTCTACTCATGTAAAAACACTGATTCCCGGACTGTGCGCGGGCCGGATTGAGAAGGTGATTAGGTTGCATCCGGCCCCTGGGCCTTAGGTTGCCTATCCATGGATTAGATTATTTCATAATGCAGTTAACAAGTAAAAAAATGTGAGTAGATTCTATAGTGTGCATCTTGTGGGGCAACTAATATGAATACAGTGCTTGACTACTGTAATTTGCTCTACGCGGGGCTGCCCTTGAAGCTGTCCCAGAAACTCCAGAGGGTGCAGAATGCTGCAGCGAGGCTCCTCATGGGGTCTCTGCCATGGGAGCATATTCACCCAGTGCTTTTCAAGCTGCACTGGCTCCCGGTAGAGTACAGGGTCAGATTTAAGGTGCTGGTTTTGACCTTTAAAGCCCTTCACGGCCTAGGACCCTCGTACCTACGGGACCGCCTCTCCCGGTATGCCCCACGGAGAGCCTCAAGGTCCATAAATAGCAACACCCTAGTGGTCCCGGGCCCTAAGGAAGTTAGATTAGCTTCAACCAGAGCCAGGGCCTTTTCAGCACTGAATGCTGTCGTTTACTCCTCGCAGAGCTACAATTCCCAGCAGCAAACTGCAGTGCCCAGAATTCTCTGAAGGAAAGAAAGTGTTTTGAATGTGCTGTAAAGGTGTGGTATGGACACAGCCTACGGGTGAAGCAAGACAGATTCTTCCTCTGGATTGGTAAATAAGAAGGCAGGCATGTGGAGGCTGTCTGAGGTTATGGGGCAATGCCGTTTGCCCTAATGGACTGCATTTCTTCAGAAGCTCTCACCCACGTGTCCTGTGTTCAAATTATGATGGAAGGGGACTCGTAATTAAATCTACAAGCATCGTTCCTGCAATTCTGTCCAAATCGTGGCTCCCTTGTAGCTTTTGAAAGCCATACCAGTAGTGATCTTTCAGACCACTGGTCACCAACCTTCTTTTGGGCCAATGGCGACATATATAATTTGGGGGGTGTGCCATGGGAGCAAGTCACAAAATGGCTGCTGTGGAGGTTGTGGCATAACACAAAATGAATGCCACATCTAAAAAGAGCCAAAGAAGTGACAAGGCCACAACACTGAATGCTCACGTTCCCCCACCAACCAATGCAGAGAAGGGCACCGACATCAGCTATCACCACGCTTGCTCACAGAGAGAAGCTCTTTGTTCAGAAGGTGGGTGTCCAATCATGGCACCCAGTGGAATGTGGCCGTGTTTAAGGGAGCATGTTCAATGCAGGAGAGACCGAGTTGCTGCTAAGCTAACAGAAACTGAACAGGAAGAGCGAACAGTCTCTCATGCATTGCAGACCCTCCAAGTGCCCCTATTTTCCAGGAACAGTCCCGGATTTACAGAAGCCATCCCAGTTTCTGATTGGATCCCAGAAGGCCCACTTTCCCGTTTTCATTGGAGAAAAGTTGGAAGGTATGGAGTTATGTGACCCCTGAGCCAAGGGGATACATTATACAATCTTTAGAAGACATCTGAAGAGAGCCCTGTGTATGGAAGTTTCTTAATGCTTTATTATGTTTTTATATATAGTGGTACCTCGGGTTAAGTACTTAATTCGTTCCGGAAGTCCGTTCTTAACCTGAAATTGTTCTTAACCTGAGGTACCACTTTAGCTAATGGGGCCTCCCGCTGCCGCTGCGCCGCTGGAGCACAATTTCTGTTCTCATCCTGAAGCAAAGTTCTTAACCCGAGGTACTATTTCTGGGTTAGTGGAGTCTGTAACCTGAAGCGTATGTAACCCAAGGTACCACTGTATGTTGGAAGCTGCCCGGAGTGGCTTGGGCAGCCCAGTCAGATGGGCAGGGTAATAATGATGGTAGTGGTGATTGAATAGGATGTCCCAATTTTTATTGGAGAAATGTTGTGGGGTATGGCATTGTGGATTTTTGAGAGGATATTTACTGAAACATTTTGCGGGTGCCGTAGGAGTTGCTCATGAATACCCAGGCGCCTATGGGAACAGTGATAACCGCTGTTTTCTAATTATCTTGTAGGGCTACCCTCTTTAGATGGTCATGTTAAGCCAATACTGCTGTTTTTTGGGGGCCCTCCTGTTATTCTGCCTTGGATGTCTGCTCCAAACTCCTGCCCTGATGGTACCACTGCAAAAAAAATAAGGGAGCCAGGTCACTTCTGCCCAGTGGCGTAGCGTGGGGGGTGCAGGGGGGGCCGGCCGCACCGGGCGCAACATCTGGGGGTTAGGGTTAGGGGGCGCAAATCCACGGGTTAGGGGACGCAAATTACTTGCCTTGCCCCGGGTGCTGACAACCCACGCTATGCCACTGCTTCTGCCCCCCACCTTAACTCAAGAACTCAATGTCCCCCTTCTGTTCTTTAAATGAAACCCCCTCATCACTGAGCGTTAACTGATGCAGACACCCCACAGGTCTGCCAAGGCCGTCACACGTAGTTCAGTCCCAGGGCAACTTCCCCTGATATTGCCAGCATGTCTGTGGCTACAAAACTGAGTTGAGACTGAACAGAGCCACACAAAAAATGGCAGGGGGAGAGGAGGGAGCTGACAAGGCAGCCCCAGATGCTTTACAACTCTGGCGAGAGATCAAAGAGGGAGACTCATCCTTTTCGCATTGAACTTGCTTCCCTTGCCATCACCCCCCCATCCAGAGAGATCCCCATCAATGCACTGATGCTCCAGACCAGGGTCTCTGTGGTGGCTTCAAGTCTAGCTTTGTGTGAGCATTCGCAGGGCAGAACAAATCAGGCCACCTGGCATTCCATGGTCGCAAACAATGATTACTGTTTTGGAGAGGACATGGAATTGGGGGAGGAACAGGAATGGCCGGCATCCAGAGAACAGAGATTTGGGAGCGAGTTAAAGGATTTTTTGCTCGGAAGCTGCAAAATGGAAATAAGGGGAGGTGATTAATAATAATAATAATAATAGTCTGTCATTCAAAGTGGAAAGACCTCTTTTCTTAAAGATGTTGGATGGAGCAGGTCTACAGTTCCTTTGTTGGGTGAGGGGTGTGGCCAAGGAGCCTGGCTCCAGTTGTCGGATTTGGTGGTATCTAGCAAAAAAGTAAAGTAGGTCCTGCAAACCTGAAGCCTGCCCGTTACCTTGCTTCAGGGCATGTTGCCCTCCAGACCCCCCTGATCATTGGTCATGGTGAATGGGGCAAATAGAAGTGGTAATTCAAAATATCTCCAAGCTACCATATTGGCTACCCTGGCTTTAAAGGTAAAGGGACCCCTGACTGATAAGTCCAGTCACGGACGACTCTGGGGTTGCGGCGCTCATCTTGCTTTACTGGCCAAGGGAGCTGGCATTTGTCCACAGTTTTTCTGGGTCATGTGGCCAGCATGAGTAAGCCGCTTCTGGTGAACCAGAGCAGCGCATGGAAACACTGTTTACCTTCCCGCCGGAGTGGTACCTATTTATCTACATGCACTTTGACGTGCTTTCGAACTGCTAGGTTGGCAGGAGCTGGGACTGAACAATGGGAATTCACCCCGTCACGGGGATTCGAATTGCTGACCTTCTGAGCGGCCAAGGCTCTGTGGTTTAGACCACAGCGCCACCCGCATCTTAGTACACCTTATAAAGTACACCTGCCTTAGGGTGTACTCTATAACCTTTTGGTAACTAAACCTCATGGAATGTCTCTTGCCACCATACAATCCACTCCACTTTGCATAAAAAGGTAAAGGTAAAGGGACCCCCGGCCATTAGGTCCAGTCATGACCGACTCTGGGGTTGCGGCACTCATCTCGCTTTATTGGCCGAGGGAACCAGCGTACAGCTTCCGGGTCATGTGGCCAGCATGACTAGGCTGCTTCTGGCAAACCAGAGCAGCACACAGAAACGCCATTTACCTTCCCGCCGGAGTGGTACCTATTTATCTGCTTGCACTTTGACGTGCTTTCGAACTGCTAAGTTGGCAGGAGCTGGGACCAAGCAACGGGAGCTCACCCCATTGCAGGGATTCCAACTGCTGTTCTTCTGATCAGCAAGCCCAAGGCTCTGTGGTTTAGACCACTGCGTGTCTTAGTACACCTTATAAAGTACACCTGCCTTAGGGTGTACTCTATAACCTTTTGGTAACTAAACCTCATGGAATGTCTCTTGCCCCCATACAATCCACTCCACTTTGCATACCATCCTTTAAAACAGTGGTGTGCAGGCAGTGGACTAGGGGGACTAGCCTAGTCCCCTAAACATTCCCCTGGCACCTCCTTCCCAAAGCCCAGGAAGCTTCTGTCCAGCTTCCAGAGGGATGTGCGATGGTCTGACGGGGTCCAAGAGCCCTCCTGCCACCTTCCCAAAGCCTGCCTGGCTTCCCGCTCTGCAACTGAAGCTGAGGTATGCAAAGGAGGAGTTCTGCTGGAAAACCACCACGCCTCTTTTCCAATCTTAGGAGCAGCTTTGAAAAATGTAATAATAATTTTAAAAGTTGCACTAAGAAAACCAGCTCCTCTGAGCATGCCTGGAGTGCTTTTGTGCTGGGCACCTGCATTCCCCTTTCCGGCTCAAGCCCCCAAGCTTCAAGGACAGAGAGCCTGATGTTTGGGCAGAGCAACAGCGCTAAAGATTCTGAAATCCAGCAGGGAGCGTGAGCAGGCCTCACCATTTTTCAGAGTGCAGAAGAAGGAACAACACATGGTTGGTGGGCAGGACGCCTCTCTCTGAGCCAGCCTTCCTGGTTCCTTCTCTTCAGGCCAGGGGGAGGGCATGTTCAGCCTCACGGGAGACGGGGGAAGTCCACGCCACACCCTGGGTCCTGTGCTGGGGGAAGATAAGACCGCTGGATCCGTTCTCTTGCCTGCCCTTCCTGCTGCTGATTAACAGGAGAGAGGAGTGGCTGAGAGAGCTATAAAGCGAGGCGCCAGTGATCGAGAAAGTTGCCAGAGTGGTTGATGTCAGGGGCTCCTGAGCAACAAACCGCAGTGAAGCGGCCAACCCACAAAATATCACAGCTCCAGAAGAGGGGATGCCCTGGGACCCATCAGCAACATCCCTTAAGCTGAGACTGAACTCCAGTCAAATGCCCTGCCTGAACTGAGAGCAGGAGGAGACTGGGAGTGAAGCCCACCTCGAAGCAGTCCATGCAGGCTGAACCCCGGCACTTCTCTTTTGATAAGTTACTCCCTCTAAAACAACATGGGTCACTTCTGTAAGCCTTTGGCTAAAGCACCATTGATGACCTGTTTACTGAGTATTCATTCTGAATTGCTTGCAGGGTGTTTATATATAGACTTCCTCTTAGTTGCTTGCCCCACATACATTTCCCAACTGCATCAGTACATTTCCCCACAATTTTCAAACCAGTGTTTCTTTTTTAAAGGGGGGGGGCTGAAAACCTGCGTTTTCAGTATGTACAGTGGTGCCCCGCAAGACGAATGCCTCGCAAGACGGAAAACTCGCTAGACGAAAGGGTTTTCCGTTTTTGAGCTGCTTTGCAAGATGAATTTCCCTATGGGCTTGCTTCGCAAGACGAAAACGTCTTGCAAGTTTGTTTCCTTTTTCTTAACACCGTTAATACAGTTGCGACTTGACTTTGAGGAGCAACTCATAGAACGCGGTGTGGTAGCCTTTTTTGAGGTTTTTGGTGATTTTTGAAGCTTTTCCAAAACTTTTCCGACACCGTGCTTCGCAAGACGAAAAATTCGCTAGACGAAAAAACTCGCGGAACGAATTAATTTCGTCTTGCGAGGCACCACTGTATGTGCTTTTGGGTTTTTTTTTATTTACATCCTGCCTTTCTCCCTGTGCAGGACCCAAGGTGCCTGACAACCTGAATTAAAAACAGGTAAGAACTAAAACGCGGGTGGTGCTGTGGGTTAAACCACAGAGCCTAGGACTTGCCGATAAGAGGTTGGCGGTTCGAATCCCTGCGACAGGGTGAGCTCCCGTTGCTCGGTCCCAGCTCCTGCCAACCTAGCAGTTCGAAAGCACATCAAAGTACAAGTAGATAAATAGGTACCGCTCTGGCGGGAAGGTAAATGGCATTTCCGTGCGCTGCTCTGGTTTGCCAGAAGTGGCTTAGTCCTGCTGGCCACATGACCCAGAAGCTGTACGCTGGCTCCCTTGGCCAATAAAGCGAGATGAGCGCTGCAACCCCAGAGTTGGTCACGACTGGACCTAATGGTCAGGGGTCCCTTTACCTTTTTAAGAACTAAAAACACACCAGCTGTAAATATTTTTTAAAAACAATTACCGTACCTTTCCATGTATAAGACTATGTTCTTTTACTCTAAAATAACGTTCAGAATCTGTGCTCGTCTTATACACGGATAGTATCTCCCCCCCCCATTTTCTTAAATTGGAGTTCCCAAAAATAGGGGGCGTCTTATACATGGGGGCGTCTTGTAGACGGAAAAATACGGTAAGTAGGCTACTGTGTTAAAAACAGCATTGGTTCAAAACGTGAACAATTCTGAAAAGCACAATGTCAGTCCATCTCAACCCTACTTGAAGATGCCAGGAATTGAACCTGGTACCTACTGTGTGAAAAACATGCTCTACCAGTGAGCTAAAATTGAGTGCATCAAAGTTCCCCTGCCAGCCCAGCACAAGCCCCTTCCCCAGGCCATGGGGGCTTGGCTGCACTCTCTTCCACCTGCACTCTCCATCCCCTGACTGCTAACCCACCGCTGCTAGTATGGCAGCTGGGTCTTCGTTTCAGAAACGTAGCCCTTGGAGTCAGGGGCCAGAGTCAAGGAGGCAAGCGTTGTTTTACTTGGCCCTGGAGCCAATACAAGCGGGTGGGTCTGCTGTATGTGTGATTAAGGCGAGCAGAAAAGTTATTCCACACAAGGTGAAAAAGCCTGTGACTTTTCACGTGCCTCTGTTAGCTTGCAGCCCTCAAGGAATTGTTCCAGGCCGAACCCCAGCGATTCCCAGTTGGATTTAAGGGTATGTGCCCTACTCAGAAGGAAATTCCACTGAATTCAAGGAGACTAACTCCCAGGGAAGTGGGGTCAGGACTGCTGCCTAAAGAACCTCTCCTGCAATGCTATGCTGGGTCACGGCGCCGCCGCAGCTTGCTAACTTCCCTTATTTCAAATTGTTGATCTGGTAACTTTAGTCTAGTGGATGGGGACAAACACAAGCCTATGCCTGTCAGATAGGAATCCGAACTTGGCTGCCAAGCACATTCTATGCCTGCGTTTTGCTGGGGTTGGCGTGGTGTCTACGCCCTTCCCTCCTTCTGAAAGGTAACATTAACAAAACAGCCTCCCTAAAATAGCTCCTAGGCCACCCAGTAGCTGCCGGCCCGCATCTGCAAGCCTCTCTCTGGGCAAGTTGGAGCAGATCGGGAAAACAAGCCACACCCCAGAGGGACGTTCCTAAGCGCAACTCAGAGCACACCAGGGTAGCTTACTGAGAAAGCTCAACCCCTAAACAAGGCCGCCCTCGTCTCTGTGGGCTGGCTCTGCTTTGACATGGGTTTGTTTTCTTCCTGAGAAGAGAATTGCCATAGATCTGAACTGCTGGTTTAAATTACAGGCTCTTCACAGGGAGAAGCCAGCAGCTTGGTTTGTGTTCCCTTGGACTGGGGAGAATTTAGAATTTGTTTCTCTAGGATCTGAGAAGACGCAGGAAGCTGGGCTCGTATCTGAAAGATCTGGGTACAAGTGCCACCTCAAAAGCAGACAACTTAGTCTTCTCCAATTCTGTCATCACGCATGGAGGTGGAATAATAATAATAATAATAAATGATTTATTGATACCCCACCCATCTGGCTGGGTTTCCCCAGCCACTCTGGGCGGCTTCCAACAAAACACTAAAATACAATAACCTATTAAACATTAAAAGCTTCCCTAAACAGGGCTGCCTTCAGATGTCTTCTAAAAGTTTGGTGGTTATTTTTCTCTTTGACATCTGGTGGGAAGGCGTTCCACAGGGCGGATGCCACTGCCGAGAAGGCCCTCTGCCTGGTTCCCTGTAACTTGGCTTCTCGCGGCGAGGGAACCGCCAGAAGGCCTTCGGCACTGGACCTCAGTGTCAGGGCAGAACGATGGAGGTGGAGACGCCCCTTCAGGTATACTGGAATAGACTTTATCCACTGTCTTGTTCCATCTCTACACAAGTGGAATGTGGCAAAAGAGAGGATTCTGCGCATGGACAGATGTGCCCATATAGAACCTCACCTTCTGATGAATGCGTGGCGGTCAGGGATGGGGTCAGTGGATGTGATGCTGCTTCCCGTTCAGCCAATGCATGTGTTATAAGGGGGGGAAACTGCTCCTTGCCCTTATGGGGTATCCAAGAGCCCATATAGTGGCTCCCCTATCTGTAGGAGAAAACAACAGAGGCCAACCAGAGTACAGTCATACCTTGGTTTTCAAACAGCTTAGTTCTCAAACGTTTTGGCTACCAAATGCCGCAAATTCGGAAGTGAGTGTTCCGGTTTGTGAACTATTTTTGGAAGCAGAATGTCCGGCGTGGCTTCTAACTGGCTGCAATCAGAAGCCGCGTTCTGGTTTCCGAATGTTTTGGAAGTCAAACGGACTTCTGGAACGGATTCCGTTCGACTTCCAAGGTATGACTGTATTGAGAAGCAAAACGGCTAGTAAGCCTGATCTTTATTAAACTGTTGCAACAGGGTCCTCACACTTATATAGCCCTTATATAGACTTTTGAAACTGCCCACCTTGTAGCCCAAGACCACCCCCCTAAAACATCGTGCATACATCACAGAAGAAGGTGATCTACAACAGAGAAGGTGGTCTACAGCAGAAATCCTGTCTGCCAGGATACCTGACAATGGCCACTGATTGCATGGATGATGGGAAGGGGGGCTATTGTGCTGCCCTAAGCAACAAACTCTTTAAAACTTCACGAGGGTGCTGTGAGAGCTGCTTTTTCCATTGATTGATCCAGTGCTATTTTTCTAGGTGACGGAACTCACCATGAACGCCTCCCTTGCTCTCCTATAATGGCAATGGTGCCCACCTAAGAGGTGCCAGAAAGGAGTTCGAGTTGTGGCTGAAAAAAAGCCCCCGATTCATCCCACATCACTGCTGTTAATAGTTAAGGCATGGAACACCGTAGGCAGAGGGGCTTAAGTGCGGCTTTACTCCCTCACCCACCCCCAACCTGCCCTGGTGACATTTTTCTGATAAAGATCCTCACGCTAGGCTTGTCATGGGATGAATTCTGTCTTTGGTATTTAATGGGCATACTCATAAATGATATACGATATCTTTATTGTCATTGTCCCATGCAGAACAATGAAATTGAAAAACTACATAAAACATTCAAAACCCCCTAAAAACTCTGAAACCCCATTTTAAAATACACTATACTATAGAGACCCCTTATGCTGCATTTAGAACCAGAATTGCATTAACGTAGAAACTGTTTCTCAGGCGGCTAGTCCTAGTCTTTATGACCCCGTACCTTCTTCCAGAAGGCAGAAGCTGAAAGAGATCATTTCCGGGGTGCATACTATCCTGCGCTATCTCTGCCGCTTTCTTATGGCACCTGGCAGCATAGATTTGATCCAAGGTGGGAAGAGTGCACCCAATTATTCTCTCTGCAGTCTTTACAACCCTGGACAGCATTGTTTTTCCCCTGGCCGTGCAGCTCCCAAACCACACACACAGACCATAAGTTAATACACTCTCCACAATGCAATGGTAAAATGCCATCAACAGGTCCTTTGAGAGATTGTTTTCCCAGAGGATTCTCAGAAAATATAACCTCTGCTGTGCTCTCTTCATCAGGTCTTTGCTGTTTTCTCCCCAGGTTAGGTTAGGTCATCTTTTGTTTGTTTGTTTCTTTATTGCATCCCTAGCCCACCTTTCCTCCAGGCTCAAGGTGGTGTGTGACATGGTTGTCTTCCCGTTTTAATCCCCTCAACACCCCTGTGAGGTGGGCTAGGCAGAGAGACTGCGACTGGCCCTAAGAACACCCAGTCAATCTGAGATTTGGGAGAAGAAACAATGGAAGAGGACTGGAAAAAATTTAAGGACTATTTACAAAAATATTATAAGCTGTATGAATGTTAAGAAATTGCACGATTTGGAAATTTTAGCTTCAGCAATTAGATTTGGTGAAACAGGAAACTAAGTTATAAGTAAGAAAAGGTTGAAACTTAAAGTAATATTATATTTAATCTAAGGTACAAGTAATTGATAAAAAGTACTTTAAATTTAAAAATATAATATCTGAAAGGTATAAAATAAGACATGAAACAAGGTAATAATTTGCTGATATTTTTATTGTAAAGAACGCAGGGTGAGGAAGATGTGGGGAAGTCCAGTTGGTTGTATAAAAGCGCTTTGGAAAGTTGGTTTTTTTCTTTTTTCTTTTTTGTATTTCTTATATTTTGTGTATATCTTTGAGTTTGTATCTGAAAAATGTAATAAAAATATATTTTTTTTAAAAAAAGAACACCCAGTCAGTTCCACGGCTGGGCAGGGATTCGAATCCTGGTCTCTCTAGTCCTAGTCCAACACTCTTAACCTCTACACCACAATTGGTTCTCAACCTCACGTATCTGTGAAATGGGAATATCAGTGACCTATCTAATGGGGGGGGGGGAGATTGCTATGAAGTAAAACCATAACTAAGAATTTAAAGTATATTTTCAGTCTTCATTTTTTAAAAAATGAAAAGTTGTGTACCGGTCCTAAGATGAATAAATGAAATGAGTATTAAATTCTGAAGCTGTTCTCATAATTTTTAGTGGGGTATTCACTTAACCACTTCACAGTACAGGTCTCTCTCACCCAGACGCACGTCACATTGTTTATTCTTATTTAATGGCCCTGCATAACCACACTGTGAAAGAAGAAAATCTGGGTTAGATTCAGGAGCTGGGAAGATGCTAGAGTTGTATGCGGTGAGATCCAGTACCGGTATAGACACCCACATGTTATCATTTAAGCAAAAATAATAGGATAATTCAAGTTGCAATTACAGTGGTACCTCGAGGTACAGATGCTTCAGGTTACATACACTTCAGGTTACAGACTCCGCTAACCCTGAAATATTACCTCGGGTTAAGAACTTTGCTTCAGGATGAGAACAGAAATCGTGCGGCGGTGGCAGCGGGAGGCCCCATTAGCTAAAGTGGTGCTTCAGGTTAAGAACAGTTTCAGGTTAAGAACGGACCTCTGGAACGAACCCGAGGTACCACTGTACGTTTATTTACAATTAAATAAATGTAGTTCTGTATTTTCCATTAATTTTTACAAGTAGCTTCTGTGTTAGTACAACCACAGCCAGTCTCTAGTCATAGACAAGATTAAAGGATTAGAAATGGCGTGAAGATTAGTTCTGCTAGGATTTGTCCTTTGCCAATGTCTTCTTTCCTTGGGGCACTACTGTATTGTTCTTTGAAGAGAGACATGCTTTGTTGCTGTTGGATCAACTGAAATGCTCCTCATGAGCTTGTGACCCACAAGCTTGTTGCTGGCCGCGCCTAAATCCTCCTGGGGTGACTGTGGGTTGAAGGAGGAAGGGCTCCTGATCTCCCTAGGTGAGAGTTGTTTTCACCTGTTGGATTTGAACATGCTCATTGGCTGTTGAATCTTTGGGAGGTTTGCTGAAGTGAGAATTGAGAGGAGCGATAAATAAGTGAATAAAATGTGAGTGGGTGGAAGGTTATTGTTTAATGAGTGGGTTCTTGCTATGGTTCTTGAATTCCTGATTTGTATTATTAAATGTGAGGATGCTTTTTTGCAATATTCATGGACTTTGAAAAGCTATATATTGTAATTATGTTGTACGCTCTTGCTTCTTTATTTGGTATGATTCACTTTACTTGCGTTCATTTTACTTGCATACTCATGAATATTGGGTTGTCTCCAATCTAGTGCTACATTAAAGTCACTTAATGGTAAATGCGTTCTATGGATTTTTGCGCCAGCAGACTGGTGTTGTGCAAGAGACTGCATAAGCAGTTTGCTGGTAAGTTTGTTGCACAATAAATTGTGCAATCTGTTGCACAACAAGTTTCCACTAGCAGAACATTAAAACTCACCTATCCATGCTAGTGCACAGAAAATGTTGGATACAGCCCAATGTTTAGAGATTTATTGCTCAATTTTGTTACTTAAAATGTATAATGCTGTTTTTGTTATTATTGCCATCTGCTGCGTAGAATTTGTATTTTTATATATGTAACCTACTTTGGTTTTTGTTGAGATGTAAATTGCTTTGTGATTTCTTGAAATACAAAGTTGGTATACAGTACAACTTAAATAAAAATGGATACATGTGTATCCCTCTTACCTCTATCAAAATGAACAGGATGTGGTCCGCTGATTCCCATTTCTTTTACACAGACGGCATCCTTCCTTTCCTCAATTATATTTATTTAATGTAATAATAACAGAGGAAGATAGCTAAAATCAGTTAAGTTTCTGAACCGCCTCCCCGGTGAGAACTAGTTGCTGAAGAAGATGCTGAGTAAAATCTGCATTTTCAGTAAACAGGCAATTAGCTGTAATTATGACTCATCGGCTCCAGACTAATCAAAAAGCTACTTAACCGCAAGCTAGATGACAAAATGTTCTTTAAGCGTCTCATTTCCAAGCTGGAATTGTCAATGGGGCAGTTCTACAGCAGAATTTCAAGATCTGACCCAGAGACAAGAGATAGCAGCAGGCCCCACCAGTCCTGGTGCTCAGATGATACTTGAATGATCTGTTTCTCATGCCTTCTGCTGCTTGCTATATTGTTGAATACCAGTTGCTGGGAGATCCCAAGCAGGGAGAGTGCTGTTGTGCTCATGTTCTGCTTTGCAGGCTTCCCATCGGTGAAGGGTTCTCAAACTGTGGTCTGCTGGTGTTTCATGAGCTTCATTTGCATGGTTTGCAGCATGTCCGCTAAAAGACAATTAAAAATCATGCAACGTCTAGCAGAGCACATTGCAATTGCTACGACGAGCAGGAAAACCATTAAGTGGTTTGCCAAGACCCTCAGCCATTTTCAGGTGGCCTGTGGGGAAAGAGGAGTTTGGGAACAACTGACACACATATCTGGTTGGCCACCATAAGAACAGGATGGCATCAGTATTACCGATGGAGAATAGAATGTCCCTGTTTTCATCTGAGGAAAGTATGCTGGACTTGAATGGCATTTGGTCTGATTCAGTGGGGCTCTTCTTCTGAAACAAGCAAAAATCTAGTTGCAGCCAGTGAAACTTGGATAGAAGTTACTTTGGTCGAGATCCAGGCCAGTCCAAGCTAGGGCCATAGGCAGCCATACCAGGTATTGGACCTAGGGTGTACATTGATGATTCTAGGTGCTTGAAGTGCAGAACTCTTTACCATTTTGACAAGGCAAGGGCAGAAGAAATATTATTTATACAAGGCATTTCCAATTTCTAGATCCTCATCTTCCATTCCAGTTCTTAGATGATATTATATTCCTTTCTGTACCCACAGGAAGCTCTGGGACCAAAGCACACCTGCTTCTAGGTAGCTGCCTAGGTTAGGCCTCAGCCCGGGATTATGCAGCAACTGGTTCAATAGTTATTGTGGCAGTAGTCCTGAAGTGTTACAAACCATCTTGGCAATCTCCTTCCAAAAACAAGGGTCCTGTGCCTTTAACAGCTGCATGACAGACCAACATGAAATTGAACTCCCCCTTCCTCATGCAATGCCAGGAAAAGCTGTTGTTCTTTTTTGCCTGCAACGCTGTTTTTGGCACAAGCATTCTACCGAATCTTTTTAAAACTGCAATCCTACCAGAAAGCTGGGAGTCCAAAGTAAGCTAATAAAGAAAAGCAATCAAGTCCCTTTGCAAGAAATCATCCATTTTGAAGTCTGTCAGACACAAGTTTAGCAAGATCAGTTACTGAACCAGAGTTGCATGGTAACGGCATGCCAGCTGGCCAACCAACTTGAGTGCTCATTGTGTTTGTGCTGTAATGGTAGGCTGGTACCGCTCCAGCACCAACCCTGCAAGGTAGCCTAGTGGCACTGGGTAGCCCATCATATTCTTGCTACTGCCACTACCTGCTTATGTGTCACACACAGCAAGGGGTTATGGTAGGTTAACAGACAGCTGAATTCCAAATCTCCTGCTTAGCAACTTCAGTCTGCTTCCCCTCCTGCTCTCCCAGCATTGTGTGACTACCAGTTACATAGCCCAAGATGTCTAAGGAATGTGGGAGGACAACCAGCTCTTGAGTGTGTCCAGAAACCAGTACACCCCGAGAATCCAATCCATCAGTTTATTCAAAAGTATAGGTAATAAGGGAGATGGGGAGAAATAGCAAGTATGTAGATAAAAACTGAAATAAAACACAGTACCAGAATATGGGTATTTCGGTAATCAGTGACTTTCATGGCCCGGGTGGGTGCTGATTGACAGGTGTCATTTTCCAGGCAGTCACCTATTCAGGAAGATGTCCAGGGGGAGCTCAGGGATGAAGCAAGAAGGGTGACAATGCCAGGAGGTAGGGGCTGTCACTGTGTGAGACACAAGCATTTCTTCTGGATGTGAATTGGGAACTTGACTGACTTGACTCCTCTGCTTTGCTTATACATGATGGAGGGCTGGGTAATCTTAACATGACAAACTAGGGACAGTACAACTGCGCCACAGGGCCCTCTACCCAGGAAACCAACCCAGGTAAAGTGGATCCTGAATATCACGCTGGCCTGCAGCTCAAGCAGATCTGCTTATAGCCACTTAACCAGTGGCTCCAGTTCCTGCTGCAGAGCTATTCGATGATGTCTCTGGATCATCAACTATAGCTCTGTCCCTCGCAACTCTTCAAAGCACTTAGATATGAAACTAGGCATCAGCAGAAGTTTCCATATTGGGGTTTTTTTTGTAGCTGCTGTTTCTTTGCTTTTATGGGTTCTGCATCCTCTGCATTTCTGTCTAGGGGCTTTTCCTTCTCTTCAAAACTTGAATGGTTGACTAAGAAACACTTATTTTGGTTGCCCTCTGATCTCCAGAAGTGAAATGAAAACAATTCCCTCGGATGGGAATGGGGGCGTGAGGTCATACTTGGTAGAGGCAGAATTTTCCAGCTGCTGGTTTAACATAGACAGCAGCTGCTCTCACGCTGCAATTTGGGCTTTCTCCAAGAGGATATCCAGTACAACACTGAAAGAATAGCAGAATTTTGTCCTATCCTTTGCGTCTTTCCTGAAGCTTCCAACACTTACAAGGGGAAAAACAACTTCACTTCATCTGTTACAAAGTTTAGGAAGCAGTGACTATCCTGCTTATATTTCTTTTTGCTGCAGAGCACCAGAGCCTCACTTTTATTTTGTTTTTACATTAACACCGTCTTTTCACATTTGGTTCACACGGGTGCAAATGAAGGCCTGCATGGATACTTATTTCTTAGCTCAACATTTCCTCCCTTAACTTATCCAGGGATGAAAATATTTGACCTTGTGGTATACAAAGTTTCTCTAGGTCCATGTGAAATGATTTATCCATCCCTGGAATGGAAGAGGAAGGCAAAGTGGGTCCAACCAGGGAAATCCCAGCTACAGATTAATGCAGGACACTTGGTCAGATCCTTTCAGTTTGGAGGAAGAAGGGATTACCAGGTTTAGAAAAGGGGGGGGGGGAGTGCTGGAGCAACTTCCCTACAAGGAAAGGTTGCAACTTTTTAGTTTGGAAAACAACAGGGGGTGGGACATGATAGAAGCCTGTAAGACAATACATGGTATGGATATAGGAGACAAAAGAAGGTACTTTTTCACAGTGCATAGTTAAGAGTTTGCTTCCATGAGATGTGGTGGCCACCAGCTTGGATGGCTTTAAAAGAGGATCAAACAAATTCATGGAGGATAAAGCTATCAATGACTACTCGTCATGATAGCTCTATGTCTAGTGCCAGAGGCAATCTCTGGACAAAAATTGCTGGGAATTACAAGTAGAGAGGGTGCTATTCCACTCAGGTCCTGCTCATGGGCTTCCTATAGACTCCTGGCTGGCCACTGAGAACAGGGTGGGTCTTTGGTCCAGCAGCAGCTTTTTTACATTCTTAAGGTGAGATAACAGGATTCAGACATGAGTTATCTGACCAACACCCAAAGCTTTAGGGAAAGATATTGTTCCTATTATATGGAAAACTCTGTGCAATCCTTGAGAGTCTGGTTATCTAAACACTTGCTTAGATGGATTTCATTTTGCTGACCTTTTCACCCTACATTGACCAGTTTGCATTAGCCAAAGTTAAGACCAAAAGGAAATTATTGCACAAGGTAGCTCTGATTGGATGTGACTTGACTGTAAACCTCAAATGAAATGAATTATTGGCAAAACAGTTAAAACCAGCTATTCAGAACAACATTCAGTGATAAACTAAAATCAAAACAAAACAGACATCTGTGTAGAAGCAGCTGTAGAGCTCGAAGGGATCCTGACGGTCATCTAGTCCAACCCCCTGCGATGCGGGTTTGTCTAACCAAAAATACTTTTAGCAGGTGCCTGCCTGTTGTCAACCGGCAGTGAGTTCCAAAGTTTAGGTGCTGCCACACAACAAGATTGATTTCTTACAACTGCACGGCAGATATTAAGTGTCAACTGTAGCTGACCCACTGGGTATTTGGGTAAACATGTGTGGAACTGAAATTCAGCTTCCACTGACAACAGTGGGGTTTCAGTTTAGACCACCACAGGTATGAAACCAGGAGAAAAAGAGGCTGTGGGGAAAACGAACAGCTTTAACAATTGGTCTTGGTAACAAAAATAATACGGAAGAAACAGATCCGCCTGGAAACCCTGGCCCTTAAACTCACGTGCCTCTGAGCACGTGCAGAGTGACCCGCTCCTTTTCTGAAGGGCGCCGTTTCTAATTTCTGTGGCTGCTGCTCTAAAAAGCGTGGTATGCGCAACACGTGAGAAAAGAACAACACCTGACCCTTCCTCCTCCCCGGGTCTCCATCTTCTTTTCGATGGCAATTAGCGCAAAAAAAATTTAACTGTCTCGCCCAGCCACTCAAGTTATGACCGGATGTGAGACCTTTCGCCAATTCCCAGGAAGAAAAAAAACCCCCACTCGCGTCACTTCTCGTTACATAACCGCTTCATTAAATGGAGGAAAAAGGCGGGACGTCGCCCTCTGCGCCTGAGCTAAAATGGCGCCAACATCCGTCACCTTTTCCTTAAAAAACAACCACACACCGCAGGGACCGCCTCGCCCATTGGCCAATTTAAGGAGGTCCCTCTTCCTCATTGGGGCAGACTGTTTTTCTCCTGTCTCTTCTTGGCGCTGTTTGGCTAAGCTTTCCATCACTCTGAAACGCGTCTTTCCCTCACCAGTCTCTCTGCGGAAGATGATTGGCTACATTCCGTGTCATTCCCCGCATTATCCCAGGCCTCCCCAAACCCACTTTGCGAAACGGTCTTGTGGGCGGAGGGGAGAGCCTCAGCCGTGATTGGATTACAGGCAATTCAATCACGAGTTAAGCCGCACAATTTCATCACGCCCGTTCAGGCCTCAGAACCCCCCTTCCCGCGATTGGCCGTCGGCGCCGCCTGTTATTAGCTTTGCCCCCACTCGGAACAGCTAGTTTAGAAGAGCTTTCGGCCAAGCGCCGCCTCCCACGCCCTCCCGCCATTGGGTGGGGCCTCACCTAGAGGCGTTTCCCGAAAGGCCTACCGCCGCGGAGCTTTTCGTAAATTACTCCTGCTCCTCTCTCACTTCCCCCTCCCGCCCCGCGACAAAACCCCGCCTCGTTTCCGCCCTAATGGCCGGGCGTCACGCCACTCACGGCTAAACCCCGCCTCCCGCCTTCCCCTCCCGGCTCCGTGATTGGGCGCCGCGGCGGGAGGCGTGCCCTCCAGTTCGGGGCCGTGTCGGCGCCAGCTCCCTCCCCTCGCCAACCCTTTGGCGGTCACCGGTGGGGTTAGGCTGCCTCGTCACCGACTTCGCTGCCCCCCGCCCCGCCCACCCCTCTGGCGCCACTTGGGTTCGCCTCCCCCCGTCGGCCAACATGAGCGGTAAGGACGGGACCATCGCGGGCGGGCGGGGGGCGCCGCCTCCCTCCCCGCGCCCCGCCCCGCCCAGCCCCCCGGGCGGAGGGACCCGGGCGGGGGAGGGGTAACGAGCCCGGCTGAGGGGAGGGCAAGCCGGGCGGGAGCCGCCGAGGGCAGGGGAAGCCCTTCGGGGAGGGGCCCGCGGGAAGGGGAGCGGGGCTAGTGCATTGGGGGGTGGAGGAAGCGCAGGAGGAGGAGGGCGGCAAGTCGCCTCAGGGACCAGGGCAGGGCCCAGCGCGCGGGTGTGCCGGGGGGGTGTCCAGGGCGGGACCAGGTGGGGGCAGGAATACGGCTGGGGGTGGGAATTTCCCGGCGGAAAGGAAGGAAGGAGCAGCCGCCGCCGCCGCTCCTCCACCACCGGAGGAGCCTCCGTCGCCGTGCGGCCCAAAGCCGTGAGGCAGAAGCAGGCGCTTGTCTTGTGTTTAAAGGAAAGGGAAAATAGGTTTCCTTCCCTGCGCGACTTGAGCTGGGGCTCAGGCTGCGGTAATCCTCAGAATAACCGAGGTTAGTGAAGGAGCGGCGGAGCGTTCCTGAGCATGTGCAGAGTTGCTTTCCCTCACGAGGTTGCCCGCATGGGGCGGGGGGAGGGCGGCAGGAGTAAGTATAGCTTGGCTAAGCACTTTGCTTCCGAGGTGGAGCATGAGGGTGGTGTGTTCGAGCCCCACGTTGGGCGAAAGATTCTTGCATTGCAATGGGGTTTGGGCTGGAGAGCCTCGTGGTCCCTTCCAACTCTACGATTTGGTTGACAGAAACTCAAGAGAGGCCTAGGCCCATATGCCAGACACACATCTCCTAAATATAGGAAGGCAGCCTTCAGGAACTTACTGCTGGTTCTTTTTTAAAACAAACCCATGCACACTTGGATTTCCCAGATAATTTCTCCTGTTCTGTCTTTTCCATAAACTGTTTGGGGCCTTAAAATAAGGTTGTATTCACTTGGAACCCCTCAATGATTAGGACTTGAAACTTTGCTTGGCAAGCTTTGCTATACACTAAGAGTATGCAAGGCTTAGAGCAGTGCAGAGCTCCTTGTTGGGTCAACTGCAAGTCAGAAGTTTGCATAACTCCTGCGCCACTTGGGACTGACTCATGCAGCTGCTTCCCCAGGTCCAGACAGATGATGATGATGATTTTTTTTTAATGGCTTCATACCTGAAAGGTATGAAGGGGGTTCCAGGGTATCTTGATACATCACTACCAAATAAAGAAGTGTGTTTCAGCAAGGAGGATACCTTTTTTCTTATAGCGGCATGCCACCGAAAATTAAAATTTTAGTGACATGTTGTGAGGAAGGCTGTTAAAAATAGGCTTGATAATTCCCCATGGGGGAAACCCCCCCCCCCATATGCAAGTGTAAAGGGCACTCTGAGAATATTGGGTGGTATTCCCAACTGAGTTTTAAATACTGAAACATGGAAAAAGCTGTTCATGTTGTATATGGTAGTATGGGAGCACAGAGTCTATTGGATCTGCTAAGAAGATGGTTTTCCACCTGGCTTTCAGCCTGAGTTGTTTGCCAGATTTGCTATTTAATGTGCGTCTCTAGAGCTTGAAAAATTGCTTCTATACCAGTAATGAGGAGGAAGTGATCCTTGTGGTGCAAGAGATGTGACAATCCTTGAGTCACCATTTCTTTGCCTAGCCTGCTTTATGTGGTGGTTGTGAGTTTGTAGAGCAACAATTATGATTACCGGTAACAACAGCTTGGTTCAGTGAGGAGAGGCCATCTTATTTTCACATATGTGACAGCAGCTCCTCCCACTACCCTGCCACCGCCATCTGACTTAATTTTTCATTGATGATACATGATGCATATCACCCCCTTCTGGTATGTTGGTTGGTGCCCTTTAAAGGCTAACTGAGATGTTATTGTTGCATTTGTACCCTGCCCTTTCTTGAAGGAGTTAATGATATCATTCCTTCTCATCCTCTGAACAGTTCTGTGAGGTATGTCAAGCTGAGACTTGCTCAGGGATGCTCATAAACTTCGTAGCTAAGCAGGAATTGGAGTATGGGTCTTCCTGGTCCAATCCCAGCACTGTTCACTACACTAGTGCTCTGTTTTCTCTAACATCTGCCCCACAACACACTCTCTTCCTTCTGCTCCCCCGCCCCCAGACCTTAACTCAAGGTTAGCTCTTCAGGGTGCTAGATGCTTTTCAGCATATTTTCCAAAGGCAAGGTACTTATATTTTCCATTATCCAATACAACACCGGGTGCGTAACCATCATACTTTTGAGTTGTCTGCAGTGAAGTGAATTACTTAACAGTAACTACATACTTAGAATGCTCAGTCCCCATTTTTTAAATCTGTATTTTCAAACTGTGTTCTTCCTCCTGGTAGAGCTGCTTGCTTTATAGTGCGTGTTTGACCATTCTGTCTTCACTCTTTTCTTTTTTCCTTCCTGCACCCCCAATTCCCATGCAGACCATGATATTTCAGAAGAAATGGTTATTGTCAAAACTGAGAAGGTAGAAGAAAGCTGCAGTAATGATGGACGGAACTGTGAGGGCCAGGTAAGTGTGGGTTCTAAAATAGGCAATGGTTTCTGTGTGTATGCGGGGAGCTTTGATGAATATGATGATGAAACGTTCTCGTTTTCAGTTTCATTGGATTTAACAGTTTCATTTGCATTCCTCATGAACATTCTCTAAAATGTTAGAATTCTTGCAGCCTTTTGTGCTTGGAGACTGTGTAGGGGGGAAATAGAGCAGTGTTTGCAGTCATAGAAGATGGTGGGTTAATTAAAGGCCCCTCCTCCAAATTCTAGGAGTGCCCCTGTGAGCTTTAAAATTTGAACTTCCTCATTTAAGAATTGTTGGACTGTGCAGCTGTCTTACCCAGGGTGCCTTTGGTTTGTGGGTTCAGTGTCTGATCAGATGCCTGTGACCAGCAAGCAGGATTTGAGCACAAGAAGATGGCTTCCAGGATCTGGTATTTAGAAGTATTGCTGCCTCCAACTGTGGAGGCAAAGCATAGCCATCTTGGCTAGTAGCCTTTGATAGTCCTATCCTCCATGAATCTGCCTAATCCTCTTTTAAAGCCATCTAGGTTGATGGCCATCACTGCCTTCTGTGGGTTTTGAAGGCTGTTTGTGATTGAAAGTCACACTGTGGTGAAGGATGTATTTGTTAGAAATCTTCTTGGAGGTGAAAGCTGTTCTCCCTGCAGCTGATCTGTACTGTGCTTGTGAGTCCGATGTTTGCAGTCTCTGCTGCTTGTAGTGGGTGGTTCAACAGCTTCCAATAGGCTGTCTTGCTTGCATGCTCCTCCTTAGCTTTTCCTTGTTTTGTACAAACCCCCGGAAAGTGAGGCAAGTGCCTGACTCCTCCTCTCTCTGTCTTGTGTTCCCTGATAGGAGTCCCAGCCTTCCCCTCTGGCTCTGCTGGCTGCAACATGCAGCAGGATTGAATCTCCCAATGAGAATGCTGATGGATCACAGGGACAACAAGGAGGCTCAAATGAACTGGACCTCACTGCTGCAACTCATATCTCCCAGAATGCAAATGGTTGGCAACTAATTTCTACTCCCTCTGGGACTTCTGACTCCCCCAAAGACCAAGGGAACACAAGCAATGACGAGAATGATTCGTCATCCAAAAACCGACCTGCTACCACAGGGCAGTATGTGGTTACTACCACCCCTAACATGCAGGGCCAGCAAGTCCTCACGGGCTTGCCAGGAATGATACCCAGTATTCAGTACCGGGTGATTCCCCAGTTTCAAACTGTGGATGGCCAACAGTTGCAGTTTGCCACCACCCCTACCCAAGTCAGCGTCCAACAGGATGCCAATGGCCAATTGCAGATCATCCCTGGGACGAACCAGCAGCTCATTGCAAATCAGTCGGGGACAGGCAATATCCTGGCCGCCATGCCAAATCTTCTGCAGCAGGCTGTCCCCATTCAGGGAGTGAATGCCCTGTCAGGGCAGACTCAGTATGTCACTAATGTGCCCCTGGCTTTGAATGGCAATATCACTTTGTTGCCTGTCAATAGCATTGCAGCCAGTTTGGCACCCACTTCTCAGTCGGTTACTCTAAGCACCTCTGGCTCTAGCGAGAGTGGCTCTCAACCAGCAACATCTGGCGCCTCTGTCAGTTCCTCCAGCACGGCTGTGTCCCAGGCCAATTCTGCCGCTTTCTTTACCAATGCCAACAGCTACAATACCACTACCACAACAGGTAATTTGAGCATCATGAATTTTTCCACCAGCGGCACTCTGGGAACAAACGTTCAGGTGCAGGCGCCTCAGAGGACAGGAAGTGCTCAAAATACTGATGCTCTGCAGTTGGCTGGAGTGACAGTCCAGCAAGGGCAGCAGAAAGATGCTGATCAAAACCAGCAGCAGCAGCAACAGCAGCAGATCCTGGTGCAGCCTCAGCTTGTTCAAGGAGGGCAAGCTGGCCAGACTTTTACTACCCAAGATGCCTTGCAGAACCTGCAGATCCAGGCTCTCCCCAATGCTGGTCCAATCTTTATTCGAACACCCACTATGGGGCCAAATGGGCAGGTGAGCTGGCAGACGATTCAGCTGCAGAATCTTCAGGTTCAGAACCCTCAAGCTCAGACAATCGCCTTGGCTCCCGTGCAAGGAGTCTCCCTGGGGCAGACAGGGAGCACCAACACAACACTGACCCCCATCGCTTCTGCCTCTCTGCCCAGTGGCACCGTCACTGTAAATGCCGCTCAGCTTTCCTCTGTGCCAGGCCTTCAGACCATTAACCTGGGGGCCCTGGGATCTGGGATCCAGCTTCATCAGCTGCAAGGGCTTCCACTCACTATAACAAATGCCACAGGTAAGTGGGAGATTTTAGCAAGGCATATGGTTGGGGTTGAGATCAGTTTCTATTTTAGAAGGGCAAGTTTCTTCCCTTCATTGCTAGTGGAAATGCATTGGAAGTGTCAGTGCAAACATGCTGAGGATTGCAAATGAGGACACAAACTACAAAACGTACAGTTGCCTTTCCAGTTCTGAAAATGTCCAATTCAGTGTATCAGTGTATTTTCAAGGCTTTGCCGTATTATTACAGTGCCCAGTTGAGGGTTGTGTCATATTTGAGGGCCACCGTTTCAGAAAGTTTTAAAAATGTAAAAATTGTAGAATGTCCATATCTTTCCATGGCATAATGCCAGTTATAATAACATCATAAATTTACGTTGGGACCTTCCATGCAGACTATTTATTACTTCTCATTTTCTAATAATAATAATAATAATAATAATAATAATAATAATAATAATATATTCTATATACCCTGCCCATCTGGCTGGCTTTCCCCAGTAATATTCTAGGTAGATTTAGATGGCTGTTAATGCTATGATGGCTGCTTGCCTATAAATATACTTTTTGATGCTTGCGACTATGTAGAGAGCTGGCCATTTCTGGAGTGACCAGCCAAGGGGCAAAGCAGATCTGGCACACTCCCAGCAACCATTTTTGAAATAATAGAGTTGTGGAGGAGTGTAAAAAAAATGCTTCTCTTATTTATTTCTCCACAGAAGCTGCTTTTGTGTAGTATGATCTCATGTAGCTGCAAAATGTGTAAATACCAAATCTGAACCCAACACCTAGATCTTTTCCATCCAGTCACTTCCCTCCTTCCTGGTGGAGTGATGACCAGATGGAAAAGACCCTCAAGTTTGGCTGGATCCACAAAGCTGCAGCGCGCGCACACACACCACAGCATGATTAAGTAGTGCTACAGGGAAACACCTTCCACCCAGCTGCAGAAAATGTCCTAAAGCAAACCCTTGCACTCAAGGGCTACAGAGATGGCTGAACTCTTAGGCTTTGCCATGTTTGGAGGGTCTGAGGGCATGGGGAGAAATTGATGCCATAAGTGATTGGCTCTCCGCCTGGTTGCATTAACCAAGCTGTGGTTTGTTTATTTATTCTTTTTGAGGCTCCCTGTGTACAATCAGTCATTTAAATGTGGAATTTCCCTCCTTTTGTTCATGTAACGTAACAGTATAACACAAGATTTATACAGCCACTGGTTAGGGATCCAGTCACTGTGTTCCCGCATTCTGAGATCACTGTTTCCAAAGTTCACTGAGGATGCTTTATGCATTGTTAACTCCTCCCTTGCTCAGTGATATCAGTGGATGGCAAAGAATGTGCACGTAAAACCCTTGTGGCCTGGGAATTCAGGATTGCACATATGGAAGAGGAATAAGAGAAATTCCAGAAGCTGAAGAGGACGGGTGGGGGGAAAGAATAAACATGCTGTGTTGAGTCACAAATGCCAATGAGCTCAGAGTATCCCTCAAATAAGTGTGTCCAGGGTTGTAGCCTAGCTGTGTTACATTCATTCTTGTGACGTGATGTCGAATTCAAAAGATCTGAAACCATAAGATAATAGATATTTATTACATTAACTTTAGGATGAGACCTCTGGGACTTGGAAGCAGCAGAATTGTATCTTTTAAAATGAATAAATTGTATGCTGTTGACACAGGGCTAAACTGCATGTTACAGTGAAGCTTAGTATTTAGAGTTCCTAACATAATTCCCCTTTTCTAAAGTCTGAGGTATGGGCTGCTGAGAGGGAGATATAATCTCCCATATCCCTTAGTGCAGGCACCCCCAAACTCAGCCCTCCAGATGTTTTGGGACTACAGTTCCCATCAACCCTGACCACAGGTCCTGTTAGCTAGGGATGATGGGAGTTGTAGTCCCAAAACAGCTGGAGGGCTGAGTTTGGGGATGCCTGCCTTAGTGCTACTCAGATATTACTCACACACCTCAACTGCTATTGATTATAAGTGGAAAAACTTGTGGTTTAATCCAAAAAGTTTTCCTTTCTGTGAGGAGGAGGAGGAGCTCCAGGGAGACGGTTGGAGGGCGGTGCTGCTTTTACCAAAGATGATGTCCTTCACCAGACCTTGATAGTCAGATAGTCCAAGGATAGACCACATGTCACTGTGACGCTCTTTGTTGTTGTAGATGTCTGACCTATGTCTTCAATCATAGAAGCAAAATAATGTGTGAACCAACAGCTCATTGTCCTTGGCCATGGCTACTCCCAGGATCTGCAATGCTTAAAACAGGGATGGGGAATCATTTCATCTGCAGATGTTTCTGGTCTCCCAATTTACATCGCCACTGACTTGTTAGCCATTCTGGCTAGTGCTGATTGGAGCTGGAGCCCAGTAACATCTGGAGGGCCAGAGGTTCTATAGACTTGCTCTGAAACATGCACAGAAATGAAGGAAGGTTGCTATTGCTAAGATGTAGCTGGTAGGTGCATTGCCCTCACGAATGCAGATGTGGGTATAACACTTGGTTGCAATGCAGCCCAGTCTCAGCCTGCCTGTTACATATGATAGGTGTCAGGTTGTGGGTAATAACTGGGTTTTTGTGTCACATTATCTGCAAATATAAACCTTGTTTTGCATTTGCATGTCTTAAAAATGAGAATAAAGTGTTTTAGCCCTTTTGGTTGTAGTAAAAAGAAAACCTAAAGCAGTGGTGGCCAAACTTGGCCCTTCAGCTGTTTTGGGACTACAATTCCCATAACCCCTGGTCACTGGTCCTGTTAGCTAGGGATGATGGGAGTTCTAGTCCAAAAACAGCTAGAGGGCCACGTCTGGCCACCATTGAAGTGTCTGACCTTAAGTTTTCCAGTAGTACAGGCATGTTCAAAGTCTGTTTCGAGGGGGCCTAATCTGGCCACCGGTCAGTTTAATCTGGTTCCTGTGGCAGTTTATTTCCTGGGGTAAAATCCTAAAAAACCATTGACAACTTCAACCCTAAAAAAAAAGGTCAAAAACTTTGGTTGGCCCTCAGAGCCCTTCACTTCATCAAACCTGGCCCTCTTTTTAAAAAGTTTAGACACCACTGGTCCTGAGCTGTGCAGTTTCCATCTGTTTCTCCTACAAGTCTCTTAGGCAATTGGACAAAGGATAGTTGTGTGAGCTAAGTTGAGATTTGAACTAGGAACTCATAACTGACCCTCACCAATTGGTGACATTAACCATTCAGATTCATAATCAGTCCAGCAAAGACAGGGCATTGCATACAGCAGCCTTTGCCAACTGGGTGCCATCCGGATATTTCAAACTACAGTTCCTGTCAGCCCCAGAACCATATTGAACAGGCCAACTCCATCAGGCCTCCTTGCTCACTCCATCAGTTCTGGGGTGAGAGACCAGCTCCATCAGGCACCTCCTGCCCCTGAACTGACAGCTGGTCATCATAGGAACTACTCTTTAATAATTGGTGCCTTAGTTCAGGTTTAGATTTTCCTCTTCCCTCCCTGTCCCTCTTCCCTTTAGTGTCACTTTTTTATTGTAAGCTTGTGGCGAGATAGGGTATGGGGTACAAATGCTGTAAGTAAATAAATAGGATAAAGGAGGTTTTTACGCAGCTATACAGTGTGGAGGTAGTTTGAATGTATATTTAGAAAGACAAAGAAAGGATGCAGTATGGCTATGATATCACTGTTGAAATGTGTAGCATTCAGAATGGCACAAAGGCTGCCATTTGTTACAAAGGGCCACTGGTGAGCAAAAAGCATGATTCTGTTGCAAACAGTCTACTCTTAAGACAGTAGATTAAAAACAAGACCATAGATTTGTATAAAGGTACTCTAAAACTAGCTGTTGGCACTCAAAATGTGCGGCCTTGTTTTGAAAGAGATCTAATACTGCTTGGAAAAAGTAATTCTGTTTGGAAAGCCTGTCTTGTTTGTTCTTGCTCCTATTTTGCATTGGTTTCTGGGAATGGAGCATGTTTAAACATTAAGTAGTGCATTTGAAAAGAAGTCTCTCCAGTGAGTTGGAGAACCAGAGAATGATTTTAAAGTGTTGCCGAGTTTAGCTTCTCTTTCTTTCACAAAGGGTAATTAAGCTGCTTTGGGAAAACTGTTTTTGTAACGTGCAGAACTGCAGGTGAGGTTTTTGTTCTTGGCATCTTTCCACATAGCTGCTTGTTTGCAAATGTGTCCCTCATTAGTAGTCATGGTTTAGTGTACATCCTGCTTCTCTCACATTGTGGTGTATCAGATTTTCATGCTGAGAGGGCTAGATCACATTCAGATTATTATAAGAATATTGTGTCCTCAAAAATACGTTGAGACAGTCTGAACTCTGCACCAAGGAAAGTGAAATTCTGTAGCCCACAAAAATGGCATATTTACTTAATTTATTTTTGATTAACAGTTTCTCATTCTGTAAATCATGGGCAAGGATGTTTCCAGGGCAGTAAAGTTCTGCCTTCTGACCACAGGAAGCCTTATTGAGCAATTCGTCTGGCTGCTGAGATTTCTGCAGGCATTGCCCACACACTTCAAACATATATTCACAGCCGCAAGGGGTAAATTAAAACACCTTTTTTATAAAAAAGGGGGGGGGCTCAGCTCCCTACAAAGCTGAATTCAATGCCCATTGCCACTTTTCTGCATTCCTGCATGTGCACAGCCCGTTTTGAGCCTACTGAATGTGATGGTAGAATATGGGGTAGTTGAGAACAGGGCATGGTTGTCGTGCCTCCAGTATGTGCCTTATTTTGGTTTCTTTGAATGCTTGTTTTGACACAGTCCTTCATGTTATAGCTGCTTTTAGCCGTTCATTTCCTTTCCTCTTCTCTGACTTCCCTTGGAGTTGCCAGCATCCTATTGACCTGATGCAGGGTTTCTCAACTTGGGTTTCCAGCTGTTTTTGGACCACAACTCCCATCATCCGTAGCTAGCAGGGATGATTGGAATTGTAGTCCAAAAACAGCTGGAGACCCAAATTTCGGGTCCCATCCACCTGTCACTTTTGGCCATCTTAAGGTGTGATTCATCATGTAGGTGAGACTAGTCAAACTACTGTTTTAGTGTAATCCAGGCCACTTCCGGTGATAGAACCCCACATTGAGTATGGCTTACTAATATTCAGCATGATGATTAGCCAACACTGAGCTAGTTTGCGAAATTAAAACACACTGAATGGCAAGTTTGAAGAGAGACAAGGATGTTGGTTAAAGAAAGAGCAGTGAGCCAAAAGGCGAAAATTATATTTAATTCATTCTGCTCAACTAGAGAGCAAATGTATTCCAAGGGATAATTCATGGTAGCCATGTGTGAGGTTTAGAACAATTATTATGTTTTATTTAAAAACTAAAAAAATATATCAAAGGGAGCATATATATGAGCTGCAGTTCATCATGCTTGTGAAATAATAAGTAAGTTTTGCAGATCACAACACATATGCGTTGTGTCCCAATTATTTCTGGCATGGTTCTTCAAATAAAGCAAACTAGAAAGTTAAGCTTCTGAAATCAAGTTGTTTGTTCAGGAGCTAACAGTGCAACTTTCAACTTCTCTGTGGCGAGATGTGGGGCTCTTGCCTCTTTTAGTGCACAAAATATTTAATAAGTGAAGTGTTTTTTAAATAAGGAAAGAGTGTTTGAGTACACAGAATGTCTAGGCCCGAAGACAACTCTGTTCTTTCAGTGGCTCTGCACAAACGTTCATTGTGCCGTTAGGCCATGAACAAGGCACTAAGGCAAATTGCATGACTGTGTTCTAGTTTGGGTGCTTGCTTCCTTTCAACCCAAAGGTGACTAGGAATCTGTGTCCCTCCAGATGTTATTGGACTACAACTCCCATAAGCTAATGTTGGCATTTAATCGTGTTGATAGTCCAGTGGAAGACATTTATTTGTAAAACTGTTGTGCAAGGGATGAGACTTTAAAAAGTTATCTTGGCATAGATATTTCTTCACAGCTGGATAGCTAAGTTGGTTAGACCAGTGGTTTTTAACCAGTGTGCTGTGGCACCCTGGGGTGCATTGAATGATGGTCAGGGGTGCCACGGGCAGCACTGGCCTCTGCCCCTCTTTCCTTCCCTCCCTCTTCTGATGCCTTCTTACATCTCTGCCTCCCAAAGGCTTGCACAGCTGTTTATTGCAGCAGCCCTGGCTATAAGCTCCACAGACGAATGGTGTCTCTGGGAGGCACCTCTCTCTGGGGTGGGGGTGGGGTTGCAGTTCAAAGACCAGGGGCGGCAGCAGCAGCTGCCCAGAGGACTCCCAAGGAAAGGGGAGAGGAGGCTGAGGGAAGACTCCACAAGGGTGTTTGAGAAAGGGTGGGAGGCTGCCAGCTTTGCAGGCAAGGGGTGACATAACTGGGCTCCTGAACCCCATAGGGGTGCCACAGAAAGAATGCAGTTGGTAAAGGGAGCTGTAGACTCAAAAAGGTTGAATACCTCTGGGTCAGAGCATACTGCTGATAACACCAAGGTCGCAGATTTGATCCCCATATGAAACAGCTGCATATCGGGTTGGACTAGATGATCCTCAGGGTCAATTCCAACGCTATGAGTCTATGCTTTCTGTAAGGGATGTGCTATGGGTGAGTTCATCAATGGGAAGCCACATGGTTCCCTTGGATTGGAGTGTAGGAGAGAGACCCATGAGCTTTGCATTGACACAGAATTGCCCCCATCTACTCTCCTGATAGGGATGCAGGTGGCACTGTGGGTTAAACCACAGAGCCTAGGGCTTGCCGATCAGAAGGTTGCCGATCAGAAGGGACGCGGGTGGCGCTGTGGGTAAAACCTCAGCGCCTAGGACTTGCCGATCGCATGGTCGGCGGTTCGAATCCCCGTGGCGGGGTGCGCTCCCGTTGCTCGGTCCCAGCGCCTGCCAACCTAGCAGTTTGAAAGCACCCCTGGGTGCAAGTAGATAAATAGGGACCGCTTACTAGCGGGAAGGTAAACGGCGTTTCCGTGTGTGCTGCGCTGGCTCGCCAGAGCAGCTTTGTGACCCGGAAGTGTCTGCGGACAGCGCTGGCTCCCGGCCTCTAGAGTGAGATGAGCGCACAACCCTAGAGTCTGTCAAGACTGGCCCGTAGGGGCAGGGTACCTTTACCTTTACCTTACTCTCCTGATAGGGACGCAGGTGGCGCTGTGGGTTAAACCACAGAGCCTAGGACCTGCCGATCAGAAGGTTGGCAGTTTGAATCCCCGCAAAGGGGTGAGCTCCCGTTGCTTGGTCCCTGCTCCTGCCGACCTAGCAGTTTGAAAGCACGTCAGAGTGCAAGTAGATAAGTAGGAACCGCTCCAGCGGGAAGGTAAACGGCGTTTCCGTGCGCTGCTCTGGTTCGCCAGAAGCGGCTTAGTCATGCTGACCACATGACCCGGAAGCTGTGTACCAGCTCCCTTGGCCAATAAAGCGAGATGAGTGCCGCAACCCCAGAGTGGTCCGCGACTAGACCTAATGGTCAGGGGTCCCTTTACCTTTACTCTTCTGATGGCAGTTGGCGGGGGGGGGGGAGTTCATATATAACACAGCAAGCACTGAATTTGTGCTATCTTGTTCATGGCAAACTTTCCAAATGGCTGGCCATGATCACCACATTAAACATAAAGTTAAAGGAATCCTGGTAACACATGGTAAAAACAATAACAACCTGACACATTTTAATCCTTCCTCTTGCATTCTTCCTTAGCTCATACTTGAAGTATGGGGCAATACTGGCTTCTTTTGTTGTTGTAACACTCCAGTCTGCTTTGTGAACATGTATGCTGGCACCAACCCTAAAATAAAGCTGTTGAGCAAAACTCTCTTTATTTGGAGGAGAGGTCCTCAGAACATCTAGTCATTTGACACAGCATTGACAGGTTTTTGGCTTTTAGTCCCAAGTTACCAAATTTTTCTTATTGATGACTCTGCAATCTTTTAGACTTCGAGTCTTAGCACTTCATGCAGAATGAAGAAAGTGTTAATTTTGTGTGTGCATGCAATAAAGTAGAGAGATCAGTGTTTAGCAACTTTGTGAACTTTGACCAGAGGATTCTTGGGCAAGAACTGCCCTCTGCAGCATGCCCTCATTTTCTCCTTTCAGTTCTCTACTCAGTGGATGATAAGCAGGAAAGACACCGTGAGAGGGAGGATAGCTGAATTAGGCTTCTTGGTTTTGAGGATTAGCTGGTTTCAGCTTGCCTAACAAGAGAAGTGGCCTTAGTGACTGGGGAAGTTGCTTGTTCCTGACCTCCCCAAGCTAGCAGCTGTAGCCTTTGAAGGCCTTGAGTTGCAGCCCTCCCTGCACCTTGGCCAACTCTACAGATACCCTTGTTGGATTTATCCGTAGCCCCACCTCACCCTAAGAGGTTAGAGTTCAGACTTCCCTGGGGCATCCTGCTTCTCTTCCAGCTCCAGTTTCATTGAATCTGATTTCTATCCAATTAGCCATTTGCTACTACTTTGGTCTAGCTAGCCAAAAACTACCCGTGACGTTGTTGGAAGGGTTGGCCTGTAATTGATAGCCACATGGGCACTTCCTAACTTCTTTATTCTTTAAATGTTTCTGGGTGGCAAACTGTGGTATACACTCATTTTGTCTTGATGGTGCAGGTAATTCAAACTGATCTGTCATCTACCTCTTACAAGTCAGACTTCAATATAGGTTCCTTTTGAGATATTAAAAGGAAAGGGAACTGGGGACTTTACAAGCAAAGAATATCACATAGTTTTTGAGTGGAGGGCATAATATTGTCTCCATTCTATTTAGTGATCTTGTATTGTAATGGAAATAGCCTTAGGAAATAAAAATGTGTGTGCCCTTAACTCTCAGCCTCACTTTGTTTAGAATTGCCCCTGCAGATGAATCAGCCAAAGCTTTGATTAATCTGCGGTTTAAAGCTTGCTTTCATAATATTTTTTCTTCAGCCATCATCTCTGCTACTTGCAATGAATTGGATCTGGATTGTGAGCTGGTATAGGGAACCTTAGGGAAGTGAGGTGTATTATTGTCCAGATGTACACAGGCATTCCAAGTAAAAAGTAAAAGAGCAAATGCCTGATAAGAGAACACCTGTGACTTCTACTTTAGTGCTGGAAGGTGCCTCGCAAGACGAAATTAATTCGTTCCGCAAGTTTTTTCTTCTTGCGAATTTTTCGTCTTGCGAAGCACCGTTTCCCATAGGAATGCATTGAAAATCAATTAATGCGTTCCTATGGAAACCGCTTGCCAGGCTGGCGGTGCGGAGAAGGGCTTTTCTCCCCACCGCAAGCCTTCAGGACAGGTACGGGAACAGAGGGGAAGGGGCGCAGCGCTTCTCCTCTGTTCCCGGGGCTTGCGGTGGGAGGAGGGTTTTTCCTCCCCACCGCCAACATTCAGAACAGCATTCTGAATGTTGGCGGTGGGAAGGAAAACCCTCCTCCCACTGCAAGTCTTCAGGACAGCCATCCGAAGGCTGGCGCGGGGAGAAGGTCTCTCCACCCCACCGCCAGGCTTCGGAGGAGGTCCGAGGGCAGTGGGGAAGACGCGCTGCGCTTCCCCGCTGTCCTGGAGATTTCCCTATGGGCTTTCTTGCGAAGGAAGCCCATAGGGAAATTCGTTTTGCGAAGCGCCTCCAAAACGGAAAACCCTTTCGTCTAGCGGGTTTTCCGTCTTGCGAGGCGTTCGTCTTGCGGGGCACCACTGTAGTCGAGTAATTGGGATCTAGAATTTTCTGTACCCCTCTTTGCGTATCTTCTTTTGAGGCTTGGAAATTGAAACAGGAGTTGGGGCATGCTGGGGCTTGTGCAGAGACTGCACTTTATCCCTTGGCTGCTAGAGGGCATTGCCGGTTTTGACTTCAAGATAAAACTCTCAACAAAATAAGAATTAAAGAATCCAGGAGCAATTTGCCCAAGTGAGGATTTGTCAGGAAACAACTACCATCTGCACCAAGGCATGGATTGAGAACCTTAGGTGCAAGAGCAGGCAACAGGCATGGCCCTCCACAATTCTGTATGTGGCCTTTAGGATTCTCTCCAATCCATATCTGCTACCAGCCCTCCTTAAGTACTTTGCTTGCCTGGATGGAGAGGTGTGTAGAAACATCTGTGGCCGGAATGCAGCCTTTATTCTGGCCCTGTCCACCCACCACTGGCATGCACTCCCCCCAAGTTACCCACAAGGAAATACAGCCCTCAAGTTGAAAAAGGTTCCTGCCTCTAATGTAAGGTAATGTGGGGACAAAAGGCAAGGCAAATAAGCCTTAAAATGCAACTTGTTTATAAGTGTACAGCAACAGACGCTGGAGGGCAGAATTCAGATTCCTAGAAGCCGGCGTCAGGTTCTCATATTCCATAGATTCCCGCCTCCCCAAACTCTCCCCTGGTGTTAGAAATAAGATACGCAATCTTGAGTAACTTCATAGTCCTAACTGCAAGCAAATTAAGCCAGGCATCTGGACACATATAAGTTTTACTGAGAGCTAGAACCCCAACACAGATTTTGAAGACTGGTGTATGCCAACGTCACTGTCTTCAGTAGGTCTCAAATCTCAGTGTAGTCCTCAAAAAAGGTTCAGTAACTAAAGTGAAGTAATCTTACTCAGAACCAGCTCCACTAGTTCTGTCAGATGTTTCTATGGCTACAAGAAACAGCAAATAAAAAAGAATGGGCACATTTTAACTTGTGTTGGATCCCAGTACCTAATATTGCAATTTGCTTGGCACATGAATCAAACTAGATTTGAAGCTCATTATTACTATTCGCAAAGTAAACAGAATAAAGTTTTACACAGCAGTAAGTATTTCTTGCATATGCTTGCCTCTTCTTAAAATAGTGTATTAATGTAAATCTTGTGCCTCATCACCAATACTTCATTTATTTTAATGTGTCATTTCCTCACATTTATTCCATGTCTCTTTGCTGACAGTCCTGGTATTGTACCATTTTTAAATTTCCGCCTGGAACCAGATTTTTCTTTAGTGTGGTGAGCTAATAAACAAAAACTTGGGAGTTGTAATTAGGTCCAGTTTACAATTCAGACATACTGGTTTAGCAGGTCTCATGTTTGCGCAACTATCCGGTGTTACCGATGTCAGAACTTCCTTGTACGGCATGTGACTACTCCGGGCAACACATAGGCTTGTTAATAGGGAGGCGAGAACATATTACTTAGACCAAAATGCAGTGAAGAGATAAAATAATTCCAGTGGTGCAATAGGTCAGTGTCTCTGGCTACTAACCAGAAAGTTGGTGGTTCGAGCCCACCCAGGGATGGCTGTGCGCAGGATTCCTGCTTTGTGCAGGTGGTTGGACTAGATCACCCTCAGGGGATCCTTTCCACCGCTACAATTCTGTTTCCAACACACCCTTGTATTCAGTAAATCCCCCCTCCCTCAAAAAAAACAGCAACCCAGGCATAAACAAATACTCCTTGCTGGGTCAGATCAAAGATCTATGCAGGCCAGCATCCTGTTCCTCACAGTGGCCAACCAGGTGCCTCTTGTAAGCTCAGATGCCCGGCCATGAGGGCAGCAGCCTTCTCTTTCTGTTGTTCCACAACAAAGGGTTGTCAGAGGTAGCTGCTGATAGCTGGCGGTGGAGATGAGTGTCCTAACGCCTAGTTCTCAATCGTATAATGCACCAGTTGTTTGTGAGGGTGTTCAGCCCTCCACCCTCTTTTCAGTGTAGAATAATATACTAGGCTTGGCCTGTGCCGTTACAAGATTATCAGGATAATTCATTTGAAATACTTTGAAAACTTCAAAGCACTATATGAAATGCTGAGTGTCTAACCTGGGACCAGAGTGTGTGCGCGTTTTACTAGATAACCCCTATGGCATAGTCGCCCCCAGCATTACCTGAGAATCACACCCACCTTAGACAATGGTGCATTTTTGTCCCATACTCTTGAGATGTATTGCAGGTTGATTGACAGCAATGGCTTTAAGGAGCGATTGTGTATCTTCTTTTAAATGGAAGCCGCGTTGCAGAGCTAACTGCGCAATTTGTATTGCAGACTCCTAACGGCTTTATGTATGCCTTGGTCCGATGGAAATGAGTGAGCTGGACCATACTACTGGCATATGCTAATTGCCTCTGAAAACAGATTGCTCAGCCTGCTGCGTTTTGCATCTGTTACGATTTGCGTGATATTCCTCTCCCCGCCTCACTCCCCCCAACGCGTGAAAATAATCAAGCAGCGAAGCTTGTAGGAAAATAAACTATTTGGGAAGTGTAGCGGGAAGTTATGGAAGAAGCAATTAGATGACAGCATAAGAATGGCCCAATAAAATGGAAACTAAAATTGATAGGCTTGAAAGTGTCCCACTCATTCAGGGTTCCCCTCCCTTTACAAAATGTTTTATATCCTTGCCTGCATTTGAAAACTCATCAGTGTTGTGCTATAATTCCTATGGTTTTTGTAATTGGATATTGGCTTTTGAGAGAGAGGAGGAGAGAATATGGTGCATGGGCTGTTAACAGATGATTTTTCAACTTTATGTATGCTTTCTGTGATCATAGTAATTAGCCAGCTAGCAGGCTCCCAGGAAAAAAACCCCCTGATATCTTCCTTAGGAGAAGCACTACTTAAACTATTCTCTCTCCCAGCCTGCTGTATTTATTGCCTTTTCTCTCTCTATTATTGGGATGGTTCGCATCTGTTTTGCAGATTAGCTCCCCGGGTGCTACTACAATCATTTCCCGTTAAACGGATACTTTAAAAAATCTTTCTGTTAAGCCCAGCACTTTGTAAGTTCCCAAACAAAGAAACTTGAACAAAGCTGTAATGTGTAATACATAAGGTAAAAACTTTACACTTCAAAAGAATCTAGGCCCCAGTGCAACCTACTGTAGTGGTGGGGATTTAGTAGCTTCAGATATTTTTCATATTCTTAGACAACAGTACTGAGTAAGTACTGCTTTGTCCTCCAGGGTGGCTACAAGGAGTTAGGAAGTGTTCACCTCGTTTTGGATCAGCAGCAGTTTGTGTCTTCTGAACCCGACAAGCTGTGGTTAATCTCAGCTGTGGTTTAAATGAAGGTAGCTAGCTTTCAACAAACCATAGTTAAGATGAACCACAGTTTCAAGCTTAATGATGAACTGCAGTTAGTCAAAACAGAGAAGCACTGTGCACACAGCAGGACTTTGCCTTCCTCCTTGCACAAGCACTTGGAATCTGCTCTGGAGGGGACCTCCAAGCCCCTGTAGCAGATTTTGAGAGTGCATAGGGGGCTGCAAGGGAGAGGAGGGGAAAGAACCATTGGGCAACATGTGGATGGGTATTTTTTTGGAAGTTGCCTGTGAGAGATGCAATAACTGTTCCTCATTGGAAAATGTGAAAGCTCTCCATTTGCACTCCAAAGAGTAATTTTCTCATTTCCTTTGGGGTGGGATGGGGAGAGAAACTACCCAGACAGCTAAACTGAAAAGCCAAATGTGGTGTTGGTTTTAACCGGATTGTCCTTTTTCTGTAGGTTGTGTGTACCATTGCCATTTTGATAATGAAATACAAAGCAAAATTGTTTTCCCGCAGGTGATCATAACACCCACCTCAGCCTTCACGGCACTGGTGGCGACGGGCTGGCTGATGATGGGGCAACCGTTGAAGAAGGAGAGGCCAGCCCGGACGCTCAGCCGCAGCAAGGTCGAAGAATGCGCAGAGAAGCATGCACTTGCCCCTACTGCAAGGACAACGAAGGAAGGTAAGGTTGTGCAGGCATAGCATGTGTCATTAATGTGTTGTCCGCTGTGGTGCAACTGAGAGATGGAGTTGGTTTGGAGTTCTTTGGTCACCTTTTGCATCCAGGACTTTCATAGCAGCAAGTAAATACTGGGAATTGTTTTGAGGAGGAGGAGAAATATCTGCAGGAGGGTAGCCAGCCCTCCTTGTTCCCTCCCAAAATTACAGTTCCTGGGTTCCATGTGAGTGGGGTGGGAGAGAATGATTTGTTCAACCAGTTTATTTTCTGTGACTTAGCCACATTCACCCTGCTGCAAGATTTCATTGCTTAGAGCTGCCTGGGTACGATGTCGGTGGTTTCAGGTGAAGTTGTGCATCTTGTAGCTCCATGTAGACCAAAGTTTTGCTAGGGTTACGTGACGGGGAGCTACAATCAGGCTTATGTTGCCTTTGCTTCCCATTGCAATACTAACCAAATCAAGCTGCTCCTGGTGCTCAATGGGAAATGAGGTGTTCATTTTCTGGGTGCTAGGAACCAGTGGGGAGCCTTCCAACAGTACCCATGGATTCTTTCCTCCACCTCTTATCCAGCATGATTCCTCCATTACCATCTGCATTTATTTTGCTGTCCCATTTATTTCCTACATTTCCCCACCCAATTATGGATCGGGGCTTAAAAGAAATAAATCACATTTCCAGAGCCGAATAATGTAGCATCTGCCTATACCACTCCAATGAATGAGCATAATTAACCGTGCTACAGAAACTCAACTTCCTTGTTGTAGCAATTAAACATAAACTGCCTGTATTCAGGACATGAAACTTGCACAAGCAATTAGTGCAAAGTAAAGGTAGGGGTGGGAACGAGGTAATTTATGGCCATTGTTTAAAATATTAGCCATAGATGAGCAGAGAGCACCTGCTTAGATATGTTTGTTCAGCATTTTGCCTTTCAGTCCACTAGAGGCCTCTCAAGGTGGCTTGCAATTGAAATAACCATCACTTAAACCAGCAAAGAAAAATTTAAAGCACATGCATTTGAGATAGGGAATTGTCTCCTTGTAGTTACAGGAGCTATTGACTCTCTTCCTGATCTCTTAGAACAGGCTAGTCTATAAATCTGCTCGAGAGAATTGAAAAATAACTGCCCACTATTGTGGGAATCTGATTCCGAGGCTGATAGGAAGTGGTCTCGTTGGCCTTATTATTTGTGTAGCTGTAGAGCATCTAATTTTAAAGGGAGATCCCTGTTATATTATTGTATTGGTTTAAAGTGGGTTGGAAATACACAACACACACACACACACACACACACACATTTTAGAGATGTGCAGGATGTAACATGATGCTGGTCTCAAGGTAAAGACTGAGAATTGGGAAGGGATTCAGAAGACGTAACAGACTGAGAAAGCACATTAATATAACTGGGATTTATTCACTTAAACATAAGTCTAGTGAAAATACACTGAGTATTTCCAAAAATACTAAAAGGATTCTATGTATGGAACTATTTTTAGGGGCACTGGGGATCCAGGGAAAAAGAAGCAGCACATCTGCCACATCCCAGGCTGTGGGAAAGTGTATGGGAAGACATCTCATCTGCGTGCCCACCTTCGGTGGCATACCGGAGAGCGGCCGTTTGTGTGTTCCTGGATGTTCTGTGGCAAGCGCTTCACACGCAGCGATGAACTGCAGCGACACAAGCGGACACATACAGGTAAGTGCAAGGATCTAGTGTGGTTTGAACAAGCAGCACCATCAGCTCACGGCAAAGGAATGATTGGAACAAGTGCTGTAGGAATGTTGGAACCCTTTGTGAATGCAAGGCTGATCTCATCCAGCGGAACCCCAGAATTCCCTAGTTATGTGTTTCTTATAAACTCCGGATTCCAGCTGCTACAGAGTTATTTCTAAAGGGCAGCTAGTCACCCTCTCTGCTGTGGATTGAAGACCCTTCTTCAGGCTATGAATGAATGAATGAATTATTTTGGTCACAGACCAGTTCCAGCTCACATACAAAATCAGGGAAGTCATGAAACACAATAGGGATACATTTAAATTTGCAGTTCGGTAGAACAGGGACAGTACAGATATAGCAGCAGTTAAAATATATAAATTAGATCTTACTAAAATATAGTGAGTCTTCAGGCTATGGTCTCACAAACAGGAACAGTATCCAGCAAATGTGTCCTGCCAGCACAAGGATTACTGCTTTTGCAGTGGGGAATCCCCCCCTTTCCTACTCACCCCCATACACTGTACCCTCCCTAAATCTGCTGTGGAAGATTTGGGGGATCCCCTAGAACAGATTTGGAGGAAGTTCTGTTGCACAAACATAAATCATTGTGCTGACAGAACACATTCATTGGATATTGCCCAGGTTTAAGAAATGGGGAGATGTTATTTTTATAGCATCCGTACCCTTGGTCACTCCACATTTAAGCTGTGTCCCAATTAGAGCAGAAATATAACACATTAAGAATTACAGCTAGTGGAGTAACTGTATGCCAGAACATTGCATTTTAAATGTTGCACTACGCACATTCCTTTAGAAGCTTCTTTTTCAGATTATGCTTTGCATATCGTTTGTAAAAACACAGTTGCTTTCCAAAATTTGCTGAAGCTAAAATTAATACTACTAAAAACGTGTTTCCTATAATGGTAGATGAAAGTTACTATAAATCGGCAAATAAACTTGAGCAATAATGGAAACGTAATTAGAAATAGCTTATGAAAACATTTTTTTAAAAAAAACCACACACACCCAGCAACAGACATATGCAGATGGCATAAGGCAGATATCACCGAAAAAGACAGTTAGAATGGATGCTGTTTCAGAGAAGGCCATGCCATGCGGTGTGCTAGCTCATCTCACCTTGCACATGGGTCTTCCCCAAAGCGAAGCCCTCTCTGCAGATCTTAAGGAAGTTTGCTGGGAGAAGGCTTCTCTTGGCACAACGCTGGGTCTTAGTTATTTAGGGTTATAAAAGTAATAACCAACACTTTGACTTGGACACAGAAGGAAATGGCAACAATTTCATCTGCTAAAATAGGTGCTGTGTGCTGTGTATAGCTAGACATTGTCAACACACAAGCACTTGCATTCCACACTAGTTGAAGCTTTAGAGCCTTCTTCAAAGGCCACTTTGTGAGTGTCTTACAGTAATCCAGACAAGGACACAAGAGCATGGGTGGTGGTAGAGGCCAGATTCCAGCTGGTTTGGGGTACCACTTGCTCACTTTCTATAAGCAAGTGCTTGCTGGTGGAAGGGCTTTGATCTCTAGCCTTTTGAGTGTGGAGGGGGGTCTATGCAGTCTCATCCTCATTTCCTTTCTGCAGGGGAGAAGAAGTTTGCCTGTCCAGAGTGCCCCAAGCGCTTCATGAGGAGCGACCACCTCTCCAAGCACATCAAGACCCACCAAAACAAGAAGGGGCCCAACAACGTGGCCATGGACGTCTCTGCCGTCTCCATGGACACCGGTGCTTCAGCAGAGGGCACTAGCGGGGCAACACCCTCGACCTTAATTGCGACCAACATGGTGGCCATGGAGGCAATCTGCTCCGAAAGCATCGCGCGCCTTGCCAGCAGCGGCATCAACGTCATGCAAGTGGCAGATCTCCAGTCAATCAACATCAGCGGCAATGGATTTTGAGGCACCGCGGACTGCGTGGTGGAGGTGTTGTGCAAACGTGGGATACTCAAGGTAGCAATGGGTCCAAGGGATGAGATCTTTCATTACACAAAAGGTGAAAGATTAGGGACTCAGCTGCACCACCCAGCCTCCAACCCCCATTGTGGTCTCCCAGGAATACTGCTTGCAAAATAAGGCCTGCTTGCTGTCCAGGTCAGCCCTCAGATGCCTGATGTGATTACCTGGGGAAATGATGGAGATGGCCCTGAGCTGTTTGACTCGTTTTGTTTTGCTCTCCCCTCCCCCTACCCCCATAAAAGTCCACCCCCTTGTTAGGTACCCCAGATGCCATCATGCCTTGGTTCTAAATGTATATGATCATTGAAATACTTTTTAGCAGAAAAATAAATCTATATTATTATTATTATTATTGTAATTATATAAAGCTATAAAATATGTTCATTTTGATGAGAGGTTAAAATTGCTGTGACCAAAGTCTTTGGTCGTTGTTCAGATGCCTTAACTTGGAACTCCTTGAGCTGTTAGGTGGTGCTCAAGCCTATGTTCAGATGCTATATTGCAATTTTACATTGTAAGTATAAAAACATAAATTTAGCTTTTTGTATGCTTGGCTTTTAGGTTTGTCTTTCTTCTCTCCAACCCCCATTTAAAAAAAAACAATAATTTGGGTACTTTTTTGTTTGTTTGTTTAACTTTATTTCCTTGGGGTTTTTTTGTTTGGTTTTAATTCTTATTTTTCTCCTTTTGGAGAGAAGTGCATCTGTGCACATCAGCTATTCCCCCCCCCCCCACCCTGCACGCCGCCATGTGGTAGGGTCCATGACCTGAAACATGTTCTATTCTGATTTTGTTGCGGGAGGTAAGCAATTAAGATGTATTCTGCTGCTGCAGTCACTTCTAGGCCTGTACATTAGGCACAAGCCCTATTCACAAGCCCTATTCACTTTCTGATTTGAATCAGTCAAAATCTCGTATAATAAAACCTGCAATGGAACTGAGGCCCAAGTAACCTGGTACGCATGCAGATGATGTGCCAAGCATGTTACATATATGGTGGTGTGTGTTTTGAAAGGGTGAGCTCTTTACTGAGCCAAGGAAGTGTGTACTGTGGGACAAGATAGATCTAGAGCTTTGTATCTCGTTGTGTTTTTGTCTGTTTGGTAGGTGAATGGTATACCAAATAGGAAAGGAAGATGGGTATCTTGGATTTGTGTTTATTTTTTAAAACCTCAAGCAAATGCATTGCACTTCTCCAGTTCTATTTAAACTGCCTTTGGTAGCATTCAGCTCCCTTGCAATATTGTGCATTCCCATGTGGGTGCAGTATGAATAGGAAATGCAGCAGCTGGGACTGGGTGTTGTTGGCTCTCAGCAAGCTGCAGAAGATGTGTGAGGGCCAAAATAAATGAAGAAGGGAGAGGGTGCCTTTTGAGGAGCAACGGGGCCTTTTGATCTTCTGTACTTAGCAGTATTTTAACATTTCCCCAGAGCCCTGGGCTTCAGTGTGAACCAGCCTGACATTCTATGCATCACCACAGTTGGCCATACTCCGCCAGTGCCTTACCCTTTCTTCTTCCTCTTCGTCTTACCCAGCTGTTAATTAAAAGTCATCTCTTCTCCCCTTGGGCTATTGAAGCAAACTGCTTTCGCTTCAAGTAGTGAAGAGAAAATAGCAAATACTGAATTTCAGGAAGGTGACAGCTTTTACAGGCATCCTGTCTCTTTTTAACATCTTTCAGCAGGAGAATGATGCTTACTGCAGTGCGTAGGCCACCCATCTTTGCCTTAGAGTGCTCACAGGGGTCCGTGACTTGGTAGCCAGCCATTATGTTTGGCTGTCACTGCCATGGCCCCAAGTCCTGCCTAAACTGCTTTTCAAGAGCAGTGACCAAGTCAAATCATTTCTAACTGCTTTTCCACTCTCCGGCACACCCAGCTGCCTTCCTTTCTCTGCCTTGTTCTACCTCTGCCTTCCAGCTTTATTTCACTTTGCCACGTCCCCCTGCACACCAGTAGCACCAGAAAATACACACTATGCTCTAAATTACCAGCCAGTGTCTCTTCTGTCCCTAATCCAGCCGTCAGATCTTGATGCTAGCATGCAGTGTTTTAGGAAGACTGGCGTAGAGCTGTGTTTCTGTTGGGCAGAGGTGGAGGAAATGACTCTGCCATCTCATTTCGTCAGGAGTTTGCCAGAATCAAGCTTGTAGTTGCTGCTGCTGACCGGGTGGCTGTGTCTGCAAGGCCCCTGGAGTCATGCTTTCATGATCTTCTGCAGTTTCAGACCATAAGGCCATCTCCTGCATGGCCTGCAGTATTTGTTGAGCTGAGGGAGAATGGAAACCGGTCTTTAGATCAAAGGTATAAGACAGGAAACTGTCCGTATTAGGGGGAAAAGGAACTGGTATGAGAATATTTTGTGAGTTCTGCAGCGTGGATGAATTATCCAGTTTTTTTTTGCCCTATGAGCTTGGCTCTTCGGTTTAGCTTTCTTTTCATTGAGACAGAAGTATTAAGGACTTCCCCCTCTTGGTTCTGTGAAGCTTGGTGCCCACCCCCTGTTATCATTTTGCTCTTAGTTCAGTCACTATATCTTGTCATGCAGATATTGGGTTGCAAAGAGCAGGGCTGTATCATAGGAAACAGTTCATGCCAAAATTTGTGTGCGCGTTTTGAGCATTATTAAATAGGAACTTCCTGTGCCAGCCTAGAAAATGAGGCATTGGCATGCCGATACCTTGGCTTCTTCCTCCACACCAGTGAAAAACCTCTGATTATATTTTCACTTCAGTGTGCATGCACCAAATCCTCAGAGATGCACATCGAAATAAATTGATGAGCCTCTGCTAGAAACATCCTTCTGTCAGTTTTATAAGATTCGGAATTGCACCTATAAAACTTGCACCCCAGTGTGAAAGCAAGTATGATTATCACTTTGTACACGCTATGCATTCACTCACTTGTAGAAAGACCAGTGAAATTGTAAGTAGTAAATGTTATGGCTTAAAGGGGTTTTATTTCAGCATGTGTGAATGAAAACTGTCTCTTGAAAACATTCTAATATCTCTGCTGGATTTGATCTGGCAAACAGATTGATCTTGCTGCAAGATCACCTTATATGGCACCTTTTCCAAACCAGTGTTGCTTCAAAAGCAAGACGTTTTTCTGTGCCAAAAGGACTTTTTGGGTACAGTCAGGTCAGAGATAGATTGTCCCAAGGAAGTAAGGATTTTAAAAGTGTGAGTGGCTGTTTATTCTGAGCAAGTCTGCTTTTACAGTGATGGATCTTAAGCGTTCCATGAAAGTCAGGTTAACCATGTTGTTACTGAAATGACTGAACACAGGCTTTGGGAAGGTGGAGACAGGGAAGTAAAATACCCCATGATAAGCAATAATACAGAAACCTCTGGTCCTTAATTTTAGTTTTTCTCTGGGTCTGCCATTTTAGTCCCAGTGCTTCAAATTTATATTGACAGAGATGGTAAGGATCTCTTTTTAATATGCTGTACATTGAACGCTTCCCCTTTTGCCAGAGAGCCGTGTTGTGTCTTCTAGAATGCCCAGAAGGTGTTGATTTCCAATCAGTTGTCTTCAGCACCCATTTTCAAGCTGCTTTTCCTTAAGGAATTAATGGAACTTCAGGTGTTCACTGTTTAGAAAACAGTGAGCATCGCTGTGGCCTGTCCCAGTCATCCTTGTGGACTGCATTATAGGTCTTCTGCCTTGTCAATCTGCAAAAAAAGTATTTGCCTATTCATCTTCTTGTACAGATTTTCTGCAGCTAAGGAAACTTGTTTTCTTTTAAAATCCATAGGACATTTTCTTCTTTATTCTGAGTGTGGTTTGTTCAATCTCAGGCTCAGTGTGGCATAGGAGAAGAATCCATTGGTAGCCAGTAACTAGAATTTTGTCATGTTGTCAATTATATCAGGAGTGTTGTGTAGCAAATTGCCCACCCCAAAGGATATATTGGTCTTACTTGCTGAATCTTCGCAGTGTTTTTTTTTTCTTTTTAAAGAGCACTATTGCCCAACTTATACCACAGGGGTCACAAAGTAGAAACCAGGTGTTTTCAGCCCATGATAGAAGTATAGGAAAACTGTGAAACTTGAACACTAAGGGTTGTTTTGTTCAATGCTAGTCCTGCTCAAAGTACACTCATTTAAATGCATAGACCTAAGTTAGTCACGTTTATGAATTTCAGTGGCTCTGCTCTGAGTATGATTGGCATTGGCTAGAACCCTAAGGAAGGGAAGTAGCTCTTGCTATAAATCCCTCTACTTTATTGAAAGTATTTGTGTGTTTTTTTAAATAAACAACCCAACAATCTTAACGATCTTTCAAAACTAGATGCATTGGAGGGGTCATGTTTTGGAAATAGCGGAAATTCTAGATCCCTTGGTAGAATGCAGTATCTCCCAATGTTTTACAAACGGTGCCTTAACTTGAGATGCCCCAGGGGCAGCAGTTGTTGCACCTGCTTGCAGAATGCCACTGGTTCTCTCTGTTCATCTGTTTGCAAGAACTGAAGTCCAAAAACAAGCCGAAGTGTTCTAGGCATCTTCCAAAGTAACTTTATCGGCGGCAGTATTCCAAATATTTAGCAGAACCTCCAGGGTTGCTCTCTTACCAGACTTATGTTGCTTTTGCCAAGTAATACCCTTTATCCATCCATCCCCATTCCCTAGAAAACGCCCTCCACTCAGGTAGTATCCCATCTACCTGTCCTCTCAATATAGCAAGTTATCTGAAATGTGTTATCATGCCCCATCTTTAAGCAAAGCAGCAGCAAAAGTTTTATTGTAAGAAAAAAGACATACTATGAGTGCCTTTTGTGGGGAGTTCTAAAATGACGCTTGCTTTTTTAAAGTTTTTAGTTTTCTCATGGAAGTGGCCGTTAAGTTGAGACAGCCTGGTGAAGGACAGAGTGGCACTATTTAGTAGCATTGTGCTGTGGTTGCATCATGCCAGTGGTGCCCAGGGGATATGGACTTCCACCTGTGTCCTCTGCATCTCTCCTGCTTCTCCTGTTGCCAAGCTGGAGTTGATATTACTTACCTAGTGTCTGCTCCAGGGGTCGGCAACCTAAGGCCCATGGGGGCCGTTTAACCGGCCCATGGACCCCCGCCGCCCACCCGCTTGGCTCCCGTGCGCCACGCTAAACCGGCGCAGAGCAGAGCGGAGACTGCCTTCCACAACGCTGGCCGGCTTCCCATTGGCTGCAGGAAGCTCCTGCAGCCAATGGGAAGCTGCACACGCCTCCTCCGCACCGGAAGGAGCGCTGGAAATAGCATTTGCGCACACTCGCACTCAGGCCCACCATGGCGTCTGCGGGACCGTGAACCGGCCCAAGCCACAAAAACTTTGCCGACCCCTGGTCTACTCCCTGTCCCCCGCACAGGTCAGGGCTCTGTTTCCGGAAGTCTTCATTCCTAGCCATGCCTGCTCACACCGCCTGCTTCTGTGGCGCAACAGGGTGGGGTGGGGAGAGACCGGAAGCATCTTAAACTTCCTGTGAGGTTTCAAAAAGGGATTCGTCTGCAGCAGTGTTCTTCAACCTTGGGGTCCCCAGTACAATATTGGGCTATAACTCCCCCCATCCCCAGATGAGCGTAGCCCAACGCTCAGGGATGATGGAAGTTGCAGTCCCCGCATCATCTAGGGACCTCAAGGCTGGAGAACGCCAGTCCAAATTGCCACATGTGTCTGCTTCATGGCTAGTGCAGGATTATGACCTATGCCAGAATGGCACCGTGACTCTTGCCTGTCTGTGCCGGTTGTGAGGGTCTCTCATGACTTGTCACTGCTTGAGCCCATACACACACTGCCTAGTGGCATACTTAGATAGAAGCATCCTTTGCTGTACGCACACTGAAAACAAAAGACTCGAAACAAGTCACAAGTGGTTGGTTTTTCCCCCTGGGCTACCTCTTCAGGCTGCTGATGAGGTTTGGGTGTGTTGGAGAATTGCCTTATTGATTGCTCCCCCAATTGAGGGCAGAGGAAGATCCACGTCTTTCGGAAATTAGCATGTCCAGGAGAGGAATCCACACCTGACATGCTGGGGTTTGGGGGCATTTGTGGCTTTTTGTTTGTTACTTTAAATAAACTTTAGGTTCGGGTGGCTTTATTTGTGGAGAATCATTCAGAGATGCAACTGCAAAGTGGATCTAGGAAAAGCTTTACTATTTGATTCCTCTGATTTTGTGTAAAGTGGCCCAAAATCCGAAACGTGCAAAGCGAAAGGAGAGGGGGGACGACTGTATATTATTATTATTATTTTATATTTTCTTAAAATAACTTACAATGTTCTTTCTGGAATCAGACGTGCCTTTTCCTTTATATACAAGGGTTCTATATAGCCAAGCCAGTGCCATCAGCCTTCAGTGGCTCTTCTGTCGCGTTCTGTGCCTTCAAACAGCTTTGTCTAGCTTTAATCTTGTCACAGTCCAGTCTAAATGGGCAGCTGGAGTTCAGCAGTTAACTTATTCCCCTACCCCGGTCCAAAGGTGAAAGGAAGAGAGCGCTGACTTTTTGCATGCTCTGCAATGGAAAGGGGCGGTTGTGGAGGGGAATGAGAGTTTCTGCCCAGTTGCCATTCCCAGGTTCCGCTAACGTTTCATAAACGTTTTTCATTATGTTCAGTGGCTTTGTAATCCTCTTCCGCAGTAACCTGGCTGCCTCTGTCACCTCTCCCAGGAAGGGGGAAGGTGGGTAGCGATCCAAGTCGTCTTTGGTGCTTAACAGCACAGTTCTGCAGACACTTAAAGCCAACCTGTAACACTGGCAATAAAATAATTCTTGTCTAGCTGTGTAAAAGACTGTTTGTTTTATCTTGTAATAATGTATGTGCTTCTTTTTTTAAAAAAAAAAAATCCAATTCCCGATGTAATGATGTCTGAAACACTTTTTAAAAGTGCTATTTTTGTACAAAGATTAAAGTAGTTTGGCTCCTTTGTATACTGATTACAATTTTTTTTAAATGAAAGGAATAAAACAAGTATTTACAGAGTTTGTTTTTAATCTGCCTAGCCACACGAGCAGTATATATTGCACACACAAACATAAACATGTGCCTTCCTTTAATATTTTGTGGTGTGCGTGCTTAGCCCCCAAACTTTCCGCCTTGAATAACTCTGGTTTCTAACCTTTTTCTCAGGCTTCTTTAGCCCTGTTATTCCAGTCCTCACATGTTAGGTCAAGATTCATGTTGACAGCAGGACTCTCTATCCTTTTAGCTCCATCCTTGCCCTTTGATGTTCCTCCTGCAAGACCCATGTAGTGTTAAAAGGACTAGTGAAAATCCAGGGGGGGAGTGGGCGGATTGTGACCTTCTTGCAAAACAAAGTTGACGTAAATCACTTCCGACCATTGCTGCAGCCTGGCCTTCCGCGTTCAACAGTGTATCCATATCTGTGGACACTCAGCACGAACCTTTTGTGGCTTGCTTCTCTGCATTCTTATTAACTGAAAAGGGCAGCATTTTATTATTATTATTTTTTTTAAAAAAGCTTAACAACTTTTGTGTCTGGATTTTCAATTCTTAAAATATGACAACCCTAATTATACCTCGCCTTTTTCCCTGACACAAGGCAGCTTACAGATAAAAATAAGAACAGTTAAAAACATGGGGAGATCATTAAAGAACAATTAAACATTGATAGAATTAAAACGACATACACAAAACTAATAAAACAATATACAGTGGTACCTCGCAAGACGAATGCCTCGCAAGACAAAAAACTCGCTAGACGAAAGGTTTTTCCGTTTTCGATTTGCCTCGCAAGACGAATTTCACCTATGGGCTTGCTTCGCAAGACGAAAACGTCTCGCGACTTTGTTTCCTTTGTCTAAAAACAAAGACATGTTTTGTTTATAAAGTTAATTTATTTTCCCTTCAATTTTTGAACTGCTCTTTACAGTATGTGTGACTTTAAAGAGCAGTTAATAAACTGTTGTTATACCAAATTTGGCTTTGTTTGGACTTTTTTTGACCATAGGAACGCATTAATTGATTTTCAATGCATTCCTATGGGATTTCGTGATTCGCAAGACGAAAAATTCGCTAGACGACAAAACTTGCGGAACAAATTAATTTTGTCTTGCGGGGCACCACTGTAAATAATTACAATAAAAACAAGGCATTTAGCTGTTCCATTAAAAGCTGTTAGTTCCCAAAAGCGTGTTTGAATATTTGAGCGTCAATGTGGCAGCCAGACTGGTGACTGGAGTGGCCACCGAGAACATATTACATCAGTCCTTAAAGACCTACATTATCTCCTAGTACGTTTCCAAGTGCAATTCAAAGTGTTGGTGCTGACCTTTAAAGCCCTAAACGGCTTTGGCCCAGGATACCTGAAGGAGCGTCTCCATCCCCATCGTTCTGCCCGGACACTGAGGTCCAGCTCCAAGGGCTTTCTGGCATTTCCCTCACTGCGAGAAATGAGGTTACAGAGAACCAGGCAGAGGGCCTTCTCTGTAGTGGCACCTGCCCTGTGGAATGCCCTCCCATCAGATGTCAAGGAAATAAACAACTACAGTGGTACCTCAGCTTACAGACACTTCTGGTTACAGACTCCGCTAACCCAGAAGTAGTACCTCGGGTTAAGAACTTTCCTTCAGGATGAGAACAGAAATTGGGCTCCGGCGGCGCGGCGGCAGCAGTGGGAGGCCCCATTAGCTAAAGTGGTGCTTCAGGTTAAGAACAGTTTCAGGTTATGAACGGACCTCCGGAACAAATTACGTTCTTAACCCAAGGTACTACTGTATCTGAGTTTTGGATGACACCTGAAGGCAGCCCTGTTTAGGGAAGTTTTTAATGTTTGAAGTTTTATTCTGTTTTTAGTGTTCTGTTGGGAGCTGCCCGGAGTGGCTGGGGAAACCCAGCCAGATGGGCTGGGTAGTAATAATAATAATAAGAAGAAGAAAATGTGAGATGTTTTTGTATGCATGAGCTTGGTGCTAATGCTTTTAAGCAAGAATGCCCAGGCAGGGTCACTTAAGAGCTTAAAGCATTGATAATCTGTGACCAAAGATCTTGAGTCTGCACTCCTGCTTGAAATTTACCGCACAGTCATGGACTATGAAGATTGGAAGGGGGAGAGTCTGTACTGCTAATGCACCTACTTTACATCTCTTGTTTCTGAGCAGATAAGAGGCAACCAGGAAGTGGACTTTGCTATGTCTACAGAGAGAGCCCTTTATCAGCCTGGTTGTTGAAAACAAGGCTGAAGTTCTCAACCGCAGTCCTGGCGGTGGCGCTGGCAGTCTCAATGCCACCAGCAGAACTGTTTACCGTATGCAACCAAGTACTGCCAGTGCTGCTCACATGTACCGGTGGTAGTGAAATATAGAATCATAAGAACGGTAGAGTTGGAAGGGACCATGAGGGTTCATCTTGTCCAACCCCCCAAAATTCAGAAATATTTTGCCCAATGGGCTCAAACCCACAGCCCAGAGATTAAGAATCTCATGCTCTACCAACTGAGCTATATTCAAGCAGAAGGCTCTGCCCCAGGTGAGAAAGTTGGCAAAATGTTTGTTAATCTATGCCATCAAAATGGAAGCTTTTATCATTTCATCTGCTCGATATTTAGTGGAGACACCAGTATGCTCTTCTGAACAAAACGGCAGCCTGCAGCCAGCCCAGGGGTGGTGACATAGAGGGCAAGACACTTTGCATGAGATGTAAGCTTCCATCTACTGGGCCCCATGTGAGTCCCCCACCCCACTGCCCCCCGGGTGCCTTAGCCCACAAAAGTTTAGACCACTCATTCATTGGGTTGCATTTACAAGTGGGTTGTGTTGTGATCGTATGGAGCTGTGATTTGCTGAGTCGGACTGTTGATTCAACCCCTTACAAGCTCAATATGATCTGCTCCAACAGATAGCAGTTCTCATAAGTTCTCAAGATCTTTTCCTGATTCACTGCCTGAGATCCTTGAACTCCAGATGCTGAGGATTGAACTTTGGATGCAAAACATGCGCTCTGTCCTAGCGCTGTCATACCATCGAAAATGAAAAGTAAACCCTCTCCTGAACATCTGGAAGGAAGGCCTCAAGGATGCTGATATGTCCACCCCCCCAAAGGAAATCCTTTTTTTAAAAAATCATTTTTATTTGATTTTACAAATAGAATTTTATAACAATCCAAATGCATATCCATATACAGAGATTACTCCGAATCTTGGGACTCCCCCCCTCCATCCCCTTCATGGGTCCTATTGTCAACATTTACAAATGCATTTTATTCCATAGTCTATATTTTATATCAATCCATATTGTACATAATTTTGTTACATTACAAGTGAGATTAAAATCCTGTTAATGTTTTCATCTGCTTGCAGTGGTCTCTTTAAATAAAATATAATTTTCCCCTATTCTTTTTTAAAGTTTTTGACCTCTTGGAAATTCAATGGGATGTAAGTACACAATTCTGCCAATTAACCACCTCTGTCCACCTACCCACACTATATATTAATGCCTATAGCACAGATCCCTTTCCTTGGAGTGGGGGAGGAGGGTGTTGATGTGATCTCATTTCTGTGTTTTTTTAACAAAGCACAAAAATGACCCCAACAATATCTTAACATGCAGTGCTGAGTGCTTTTGCACATATTCAATTTGATGTTGAACATACCCATTTGAGTGGACCTTGAATGAATATTGCTGAGAATCTTGTTCCACCCACTGAAAACCTCCTTGTCTCTCCCCCTCCCATAACAATATTCTTTAAATCTGAAACTCTGTCCTTGAGCTGCCTAGGGGGGCACCCCAGGCTAGGGTATCTAAGATCTCCCTCCTTGAATTTGCAGGGAGTTGTTTTGCTGTCTCGTGGGAGGTGTTTTTGTATGGTGGCATTGGAAGCTGTTATACCCAGTCTGCTTAGGCATGAAGGCAGACCCACTGGAAATCTGTCTTGTCCCTCCTTGCCTAGATGTGCTGCCTCCCTCGCCTGCTTCAGTGCTTGCGGTCACTCGCTGACAGCAACCAGCCCCATCCCACACGCTGAAGCCAGCCAAGTCCTTCCCACCTGGGCCCGGAGGAGGAACTCCTAGGCGGGCAAGCTAGGTTTGCATATCCAGTTCAGGTGCTCTTGGAGGGTAGATGGGGCCCTGCAGGCTGCTTTGGAGACTGACTGCCTGGCTAATACTACTGAGATGCCAAGCGATGAGCACCAGTGCCCTGAGTAAAAACCGCAGCTGCGTCTCCTATGGATCTAATGCCCTGATGGAAGGTATGGAGCATCTCAAGGGCTTAATTTCGGAGGACGGCCACAACAGAACCATCCAGTGCCCTCACAACCAGTGCTGCTTTGGTATCTGGAACCTGACCCAAGGACATCTCCAAGCCAAGTTGCAAGGTGAGGACCAAAGGCGGACAGAGGAGCTGCTACAATTCTTCCTTAGGGGGTTGGGTGGTAAAGGGGGCAGGTTTGGATGCGGTGGTTTGGCAGGAAGACGGAAAGCCCAAAGCTCACGTGATTTCGGATCCAAAGGGAGGTGGGATTTTAGAGCACATAGACAAGGACTGTGCTGCATGGCGTGGGAATGAGATGATGGGGACTCTACAAGCTTAGGACAAAGGGGTTTTCTTTATGCCATGTCCAATTATGGGTCCATTTGGTTCAGTATTGTCTATACTGCCTGGCAGAAGCTCTCCATGATTTCAGACACGGTTCTCTCCCAATCTTACCTGGAAATCCTGGAAACTGAACCCAGGACCTTCTGCAAGAAAAGCATATGCTCTTATCATTGAGCTACGGTCTTGCCCAGCGATGCATGCATCTCATCTCTAGATCCATAAGCCTGCAAGAGAGAGATCAAAGGGTCATCCAGTATACCTGAGTGTCCCTAATGCAGGATCTCTTCCCTGCCTTCCCTTAAAAACTACTATGCTAGACTGAATGTTCAAGCAGAAATATATTGGCACTTGGGCGGAAATGAAGCCTGGGAAATTAGCACCATGAGAAAGGGAGAAACTGAGCAGCAGCCGCTACTCGCTGCTGTTGATTTCCGCCAAATTAAATTCATCAAAAGTGATTCCTTGCAGCATGGAGTGTAGTGCAAAAGATCTGAGAGGTTTTATAGTGAATTCAGAGCGGTGTGCTGCCTTTTGCTTCCGGGATTTGATGGATTTCCCAGGGTGATTTGTTGGAGAAGGGGTTGAGGGGCTAGTGGAGGAACAGCTTTGCACCATAGCTCTGTGGCTGGGTGCTGGGAACTGTAGCTTGGGGGGGTAAACTACAATTTCCAGGTGTCTTGGGTCGGGGAATGCACTTCAAATGTATGGTGTGTTTGCAGCCTGCTTCTGTGTGTACGTAGTAGATTCTACTGGCTGATTTGCAAGCACATTCATTATCCGATGTCTCATCGCTGGATGATTTGCGGCTGAATGAGTGAATTGCTTCCACCACCACCCGGTCGAAGTGCTCTGCTTGATAATAAGTGAGAAGATATGAAATCATAGAACTGTAGAGTTGGAAGGGATCCCATGGGTCATCTAGTCCAACCCCCTGCAAAGCAGGAATCTCAGCGAAAGCATCCAGTGTAGGAATGAGTACTGTCACATAACGGCTTGTCGGTGCAACTGATCACAGCTGAGGGGCTAAGGCAGAGCCTTCAGATTAACTAAAAATGTGAAAAGGCTTTTTCAATTTGTATACATGCTTGCCTGGACTCACCCACCCTGATATATGGCAGGTTACAAGCATGCCAAATGTTTCCTGCGTATTCAGTTTTACATTGTATGGTGATTTTGGTACCTAGGCTTCCACAAACAGGGACGTGGGTGGCGCTGTGGGTTAAACCACAGAGCCTAGGGCTTGCCAATCAGAAGGTCGGCGGTTCGAATCCCCGCGATGGGGTGAGCTCCCGTTGCCCGATCCCAGCTCCTGCCAACCTAGCAGTTCGAAAGCACAAAGTGCAAGTAGATAAATAGGTACCGCTCTGGCGGGAAGGTAACCAGCGTTTCCGTGCGCTGCTCTGGTTCACCAGAAGCGACTTAGTCATGCTGGCCACACGACCCGGAAGCTGTATGCCGGCTCCCTCGGCCAATAAAGCGAGATGAGCGCCGCAACCCCAGAGTCGGCCACAACTGGACCTAATGGTGAGGGGTCCCTTTACCTTACAAGCATGCCAAACATTTCCTGCGTATTCAGTTTTACGTTGTGTGGTGATTTTGGTATCTAGGCTTCCCAAAACAAACTGCGCATGAGCCACGTTATGCTCAGAAAGAGTTGCACTTCACCACACATTTAATGCACATTCAACGCACATTTAAAGCATGTGGCTTCCCTCAAAACATCCTGTGAACCATAGTTTGTTAAGGGTGCTGGGGAGGGTGAGGGAAAACTACAGTTCCCACGAATATTTGTGGTAAGTCACAGGCTTTGAATGGCACCTTAAAAGTGTGGTGTGGATCTGCCCAATGATCACTTGGAGCCCTCATTTATTTATTTATTGCATTTTCCATCCCTTTATTTTCCAAGAACATCATTTTTCTTCAGCTACCCCGTTTTATCCTCACAACAACCCTGTTATGGGCTAAGAGACAGTGACTTGCTGACGGTTACCCACTGAGCTTCAGGGCTGAGTGAGAATTTGAAGTTGGGTTCTCCTCTGCTGTAGTCCAGCACTTTAACCACTATGCCACACTTCCTTCCTTCCTCAGAATATGAGAGAAGAAGGAAAAAAACTAGTGGAGAACAGATATCTGGGGGGTGTTTGGCTTAGAAATCGCTCCCAGCCAACATATATCAGACCCCAGCTTATGAAATGTATCGCTGCAAACCTTTAGTCCCTCACTGTAGCTGTTTGAAAAGATAAAAACGAAGTTTTAAAAGACGAAGAGAAAGCTCCCGGCCAGCGTTCTCACACACGCTGACCCTTCTTCCCTCCCTTCCAAAGAGGGCTGAGGAGCTGGCGGTTGCTATGGGGAGAGACGAGGAAGATGAGGTCAGGGTGCACCTTGCGCGAGCGCGTACCAAAAAAAGCAGCAACTCCCACCTTTCCTCCTGCCGGTTCGGCCGGGAGAGGAACCTTTTCGTTGCCACACGTGCAACTACCTGTGGCTCAAGTGAGAGCTCACCAGTGGCAGACTTCCCCGCTGGAAGCCTGGCATTCCCTTCCTCACCACAGAATCCTACCCACTTTCACTCCTCAGCTACTTAGGCTGTGATGTTTATCTCAACTCTGCAAAAAAAACAACAACCCCAGGCTTCCCAAGGGTGTTAAGGAGAGCATGTGACTCGCAGCAGTCCCCAGATGTTGTTGGACTACAACTCCCATCATCCCTGAGCTCTGGCCTTGCTAGCTAGGGATGATGGGAGTTGTAGTCCAACAACATCTGGGGACCCACGCCTGAGAGCCGCTGCAAGGAAAGTGGGCCATCTCCCTAAAGCTGATGGCAGGTGAGGGAGAGCAGGCCTGAAGGAAAACCTTGCGTCAGGGCTGGGTAACTGAGGGCCACATTTCTTGCTAAGCAGCTTTCTAAGGGCCACATGCTAGTAGTGAGTGGGGCCAGAGGCAATCGGTGGGCAAAGCACTAGGTGCGAATTACAGTGGTACCTCGGTTTACCAACTTAATCCATTCTGGAAGTCCGTTCTTAAACTGAGGTGCACTTTCCCTGATTAGGCCTCCTGCCGCCGGTGGCCTTACACTGTTCGGATTCTGTTCTTAGACTGAGGTAAAGTTCTCAAACCGGAACACTATTTCCAGTTGCGGAGTTTGTAAACCAAATTATTCTTAAACTGGACTGTTCTTAAACCGAGGTACCACTCTATATCTTTTTTCAGTAGACTACTGTAGTGGTACCTCGGGTTACAGACGTTTCAGGTTACAGACGCTTCAGGTTACAGACTCCGCTAACCCAGAAATAGTACCTTGGGTTAAGAACATTGCTTCAGGATGAGAACAGAAATCGTGCGGCGGCAGCTGTAGACCCCATTAGCAGAAGTGGTACTTCAGGTTAAGAACAGTTTCAGGTTAAGAACGGACCTCCAGAACAAATTAAGTTCTTAACCTAAGGTACCACTGTACTACTCTCGGTCTCTCTTCTCTTCCTCCATCCAGAGAAGCAAAAAGCACTATCAGAGTTCAAGGGCACATTCCAGCCAAGCAAAAATATACAGAATGCAAAATAGGGCCTGTGAGGAACACGGGTGTAACCAGGATTTTTGTTCTTTTTAGGGGGAACCAAAGTTGCTGAGCTTTTTTTGGTTTTGTTATTTGTTAGCATCCATTGGGGGCAGGCAGTAGTGAAAGTATTATTACTATTGCTATAGTTGATTGATTGATTGATTGATTGATTGATTGATTGATTGATTGAATTTGTATACCATCCTATACCCACAGATCTAGGGCAGTTCACAAGATAAAATCACAGGATTAAAACACAAAATGCATAATAGGAACAAGAACCACCCAATTATCCCCCCTCCTCCCCAACACATTTTAAAAGTACAGGCAGATTTTGCAGGCTGTGAGCCAGCAGCAACCAGGCCCAGAAAGAGGGGGGGGGGGGCCATATGGGCCACTTGGCCTGGGCCTCCGATTCCAAAGGGGACCTCGGTCAGCATATTCAAGGCGAAGTTGTTTGATTTTTCCTGCGTAATTCAAGAATTTGCAGAAAAGAAAGCTAGGAAAGCATTTTTAAATGTAAATACTTAAAATAATCATTTTCTCTATGTATTTTTAAAAAGCACTATTGTATAGTTATATTTTCCACTTTGTCTTTATATGCAGATACGGTTCAAGCCTTGAAATAAAATTACTGTATTTTTCGCTCTATAAAATATTGTATTTTTCGCTCTATAAAATACAATAAAAATATTGTATTTTTCGCTCTACTGTATTTTTCGCTCTATAAAATATTCTAGCTGAGCAGCGAAAGCAGTGATCCTTCTTGCTGTTCTGGCTTCTGGGATAGCTGCGCAGCCTGCATTCGCTCCATAAGACGGAGACACATTTCCCCTTACTTTTTAGGAGGGAAAAAGTGAGTCTTGTAGAGCAAAAAATACGGTATTTGTCAGCATAACTTTTGTGAAAATTATTTATATACAGTGGTACCTCGGGTTAAGTACTTAATTTGTTCCGGAGGTCCGTTCTTAAGCTGAAACTGTTCTTAACCTGAAGCACCACTTTAGCTAATAGGGCCTCCTGCTGCGGCGGCGGCACCAGAGCACGATTTCTGTTCTTATCCTGAAGCAAATTTCCTAACCTGAAGCACTATTTCTGGCTTAGTGGAGTGTGTAACCTGAAGCGTATGTAACCTGAAGCATATGTAACCCGAGGTACCACTGTACTTACTTACAGTGGTGCCTCGCAAGACGAAAAGAATCCGTTCTGTGATTCTCTTCGTCTAGCGGTTTTTTCGTCTTGCGAAGCAAGCCCATTGAAGGATTAGCGGATTAGCGCTATTAGCGCTGTTAGCGGCTTATCTGCTTATTGGATCAGCTGATAAGCGGCTTAGTGGCTTAGAAAAGGGGGGGGGAGGAAAAAAACCCAGCAGGAACTCGCAAGACATTGTCATCTTGCGAAGCAAGCCCATAGGAAATTTGTTTTGCGAAGCACCTCCAAAACGGAAAACCCTTTCGTCTAGCGGGTTTTCTGTCTTGCGAGGCATTCGTCTTGCGGGGCACCACTGTATTTATAAGTCTTCAGTTATCCCCAGGGTAAAAGGGGGGGCTTTTTTTACCTTACCCTCTGCCTGGCTCTGCAAGGCCCTGGCAGCAGCCAAAGGAGGTGGAGCAGTAGCTCAGGGGAGACCGATATTGAGCACAACTTTGCACCCAGCTCTTTGGCCCTGGGCTGTTGGTTTCCATAGAATGCTGCTATGGGTTCTTTCAAGTCCGGGGCTTCTCTTGTGATTCTTAGTGTGGGCTGGGCACTAATTCAGGGCAAACCAGTGTGGATGCTTGGAGATGAGAGACGCATGCCCACAATGCAATGTCCAAATGCAGGGTGAGAATCAGGATATGGGCCAATGGTTAATAATAATAATAATAATAATAATAATAATAATAATAATAATAATAATTATTATTATTATTATTAATTTATACCCTGCCCATCTGGCTGAGTTTCCCCAGTTGCTCTGGGCAGCTCCCAATCAAGCGTTAAAAACAGTACAGCGTTAAATATTAAAAACTTCCCTGAACAGGGCTGCCTTCAGGTGTCTTTTAAAGATAAGATAGCTACTTATTTCCTTCACATCTGAAGGGAGGGCGTTCCACAGGGCGGGCACCACTACCGAGAAGGCCCTCTGTCTGGTTCCCTGTAACCTCACTTCTTGCAATGAGGGAACCGCCAGAAGGCCCTCAGTGTTGGACCTCAGTGTCTGGGCTGAAGGATGAGGGTGGAGACGCTCCTTCAGGTATACAGGACCGAGACACAAAAATTCAATTTATTTGAATTCTAGTCCCTACAAAATATGTGGGGGGAGGACCCCAGGTCCCACAAGGGCTAAGTGAGGGTTGGCTGGAGGAAATGGGAGGAACGGTGGAAATCAGATCCTGAATTCAAATCCCAGCACAATTATGGGCTTCCTGGGATAGCCTTGAAGAAACTGTTCTCTCTTGGTCCCTTTCCTATTTTCTACGGTGTTAATTTCATAGTGGCATATATATTTTTAAGACACTGAAGGACCTGCAGGCTGAATTTGAAGCCCCTTTTCCTGCTCATTGTTCTCTGTATTTGTATGCTGCTGCTTCTAATGTTGTTTTTCCCCCCCCTTTCCATGTTTATCTGTTAAATTTATAGCTGTCTGGGGCACTTGCAAATCCGTGAAAAGCAGAAAAACAAAATACGGTAACATTTAAACTATGCAAACAAAGCAGATAAAACTGGCACACAAGGAGAGGGTCTGCTTGGAATCTAGCTCTCAAGGTTACGGAGATGCCGATGTTCCCTGGATTAAACCGTTTATCTGAACTCCCTCTTCTCCCTGTCTTCTGCCCATCCAGGTTGCTGGATCAGTGAAAAAGATGCCTGCGATTCTGCAGCCTGTGAGTCCCGATCTTCTGAGGATGCCAAAACGGTTACTTTGTCCTGTAGGTGCAGATCTGATTTGTGTAATGCTAACATCAGCCATGTCGGGCCTCGAAAGAGGAAGGGTAAGGAGGTTTATGGGGTCCGGGGCCGGTGGGGAGTTACAGGATAGAACAGGCACCCCCAAACTCGGCCCTACAGCTGTTTTGGGACTACAACTCCCATCATCCCTAGCTAACAGGACCATTGGTCAGGGATGATGGGAATTGTAGTCCCAAAACAACTGGAGGGCAGAGTTTGGGGATGCCTGGGATAGAAAGTCGAGAGGAGGAGGAGGAGGCAGGGCATGGATTGCAACTGAGCAGCAAATGTAAGGACCATTAAAGTGAGAGAAATCCGAGCACAAAAGAAGCTTTTTGGGGGGAAGGTTGCTGAGCTTTTTTTTGGGGGGGGAATTCAGACATTTTGCCAGTTTTCCCAGTTCTCTCCCCTGCCCCCAAATACTGCTTCTATCATTTAAATTCCGGACGTATGGCAACCCTAGAATAGAAACTAACAGCACAATCCTAACCGCATGCATTAAAGCACATTGTGTACCCTACAAAAAAACTGGGCAACATACTTGGTTAAGAATGCTTGGCATTGTAGCTACAGTTCCTGGGATTCTTTTGGAGAAGTTAGGATTGTAACCATAGGAGTGTAACTCTAATACAGTGGTGAAGTAAGGGACCCTTGACCATTAGATCCAGTCGTGACCGACTCTGGGGTTGTGGCTCTCATCTCGCTTTATTGGCCAAGGGAGCGGGCGTACAGCTTCCGGGTCATGTGGCCAGCATGACTAAGCCGCTTCTGGTGAACCAGAGCAGCGCACGGAAAGGCCATTTACCTTCCCTCTAGAGCGGTACCTATTTATCTACTTGCACTTTGACGTGCTTTCGAACTGCTAAGTTGGCAGGAGCAGGGACCGAGCAACAGGAGCTCACCCCGTCGCGGGGATTCAAACCGCCGACCTTCTGATCGGCAAGTCCTAGGCTCCGTGGTTTAACCCACAGTGTCACCCGCGTCCCTAATACAGTGGTACCTTGGGTTAAGAACTTAATTCGTTCTGGAGGTCCGTTCTTAACCTGAAACTGTTCTTAACCTGAAGCACCACTTTAGCTAATGGGGCCTCCTGCTGCCGTCACGCCGCCAGAGCACGATTTCTGTTCTCATCCTGAAGCAAAGTTCTTAACCCGAGGTACTATTTCTGGGTTAGCGGAGTCTGTAACCTGAAGCGTATGTAACCCGAGGTACCACTGTATTCCCTTCCCATGTCTTTTCTTCCTCCTTCACACTTCTCTTTTCTTTTCTCTGCTGTTTGCTGTCCAGGCTTTCTCCAAACCCCTGTGAGAAAAATTGTGTCTCCCCTCCCACATCCCACCCACAGGTGCACTCCTGCATATCAGGGGTGGGGGTGACCCACTCACTCAGCAAAGACCTTGAGAGTCTCGCAGCACATTTCTGAGTCAGACAGATAAGTACAATTTGGAGAAGGAGGAGCTGCTTGCTCCGATGGGAACCATCAGATTGCAGGACTAGGGCTCCCTTCCAAAACATCTCCTCCAAGAAATGTCCTGAACCCAGGGGGTTCACATGGAACTTGGGAGGGCAGAACTGGGTCCAATTCTCTGGTTTTCTAGTGCTGGAAGCACAGGGGTGTCTATGGGTAAGCACAACAGGAGCACACATTCGAAGCCTGAGTCCTAGAACCTAGAGCCATGGTTGTGTCGGCCCAGCCATGAGGCAAGGTGAAGTGTATCCTGCCTCAGGCAGCAGGATACAAGGGGGCTACGTATTCTGATGTAGAACTTTATTCTCCCTTTGTTCCTAATGTAGATCTTCACTCGCCCCTTCTTCCCTGTCGGGGAGGGAGGTGGCATTTTGCGGTCTGCCTCAGGTGCCAGAATGACTTGGGCCAGCCCTGCATTTCACCCATTAAATTTTTGAGATGTATACAGAGCTACAGTTCTCAAGAGTAGCTTAACTATCAACCCCTCTTCCCAGGGAACCTGGGAACTGTAGTTCTGTGTGGGAAATAGAGGTCTCCTGACAACTTTCAGCACCCTTCAGCTACATTCCCAGGATTCCTTGGGGGAAGCTATGACTTCACAAAGTGATATGGTTCAGCTTTAAATGTATAGTGCACATGGGGTCTTATATTCTATGTACTCCTTCAGATTTGATGTGTACACAACAACAAAAGTGCTTAACACCTGCATGGGATCAAGGCATAGAATGCTAGGCTTGGCCATGGCTCCCAGGCAAGCATATGCACAGTGTGAAAGCACATCTTTTCACTGTCGGTCCTACTCTGGTATTTGAGACAGTTGTTCAGCCCTGGATTCAAAGGCATCTCTCCCAGCCTGCCTTCAGCCAACCTGCCCAAGATGGATCCCAGTCTTTCTTCCTCCTCCTCCTTTCCAGAACATCCTGCTAAAAACTCTATTTTCCTGTCACTTCAAACACACATCCCATCGTCTTGGCAACATCTGTCTCCCCAGGCCAAAGGATTCCTAATGGATGGCCCATCAATTTCTTTTGTCATGTTAACTGATTTCCTCTTTACCAGGCCAGCCGGGCAGGTTTGCATAAGCCAACCCAGATATTCCTTCTCTGTCACAGCGCCGCAGCTTGTACTTTCATCCGTATCCCAATTAATCAAAATCCTAACAGGGTTTTTTAGGGTTTGGGGGGGTCCCCCCTCAAATCTATAACAATATTCATTAAATATGTTGATATAAACGTCAACACATTATTACAGCCACTCCTTGAGATGTTGTGGCCCTTGCTTTTTAATTCTGAAAGGGTCCCTACCTCAGGAGTTCTTCTGAACCTGAATTTGACCTTGAACCCTTGTAACACAGGGATTTTCAAAGCTGGTTCCTTTGTTCATAAAACATCTATTCAACCTCAATGTAACAATCAATTGTAAACAACTAATTGTTTGCCTCACACGATGTTCTCTTGGTGGGCAGCTGTTCAAAGCAGGCGGATGGAGAGAGTGAAGGGAAAAATAAGGTTTATTTAGAGGCCTTAGAGTTGCCAGTTGACTAGTATAATAGAATCATAGAGTTGGGACCCCAAGAATCATCTAGTCCAACCCTCTGTAACGCAGGAATCTCAGCTAAAGCATTCATGACAGATGCCCATCCAACCTCTTCTTAAAAACCTACAAGGAAGGCGAGTCCACCACCTTCGGAGGGAGACCATTCCACTATCGAACAACAGTTACTGCCTGGAAGTTCTTCCTGATGTTCAGTCAGAATCTGTTTTCTCGTAACTTGAAGCCATTGGTTTGTATACTATCCCCTAGGGCAGGAGAAAAAATGTCCTGGCTTGTTCTTGTGCCATTTTAACAACATGTAGACTTGCAGTTTGTGAAAATGGAGAACACTGCCTCCTCCAGGCCGAAACAAAATCCACCACTTTTATGGACTTAACTGAACCAAATCTAGTACAGTGGTACCTCTGGTTGCAAACGGGATCCGTTCCAGAGCCCCGTTCGCGACATGAGCAGAATGCAACCCACGTCTGCACGTCTGTGGGTCGCGATTTGCTGCTTCTGCACATGCGCGTGACATCATTTTGAGCGTCTGCGCATGTGCAAGTGGCGAAAGCCGAAAGTAACCCTTTCCGGTACTTCCAGGTCGCCGCAGGACGCAACCTGAAAAGATTTAACCTGAAGCAAACTTAACAAGAGGTATGACTGTATAATGTACGCAAATGAGCAGAAAGCTTTAAACAGGGAATCTGAGTATTTATTTATTTGTTATAATTCTATCCTGCCCTTCCAAGGAACTTGGAGAGGTGTGCATTGTTATGGCCTAATATATTATCCTCGCAATCAGCCAGGAGTAGGCAGATTTCAAGCTTGACGTATCTACATTGTTTTTTTGTTTTTGTTTTACTAAAACTCTTAAATCCACTAACCAGTCACAGAAGCAAAACGATGGAACAGGGGAGCTCTGCATGCTTAGAATTAAGGGTGTCTCACAACACATGCTCAGCCCAGGAATTTGTTTTTGCAACCAGACATGACCTCCCAGCCCTTTCACACACAAACTACTCCTGCTTCCCCCTCTCCACTTCCCATTTTTTCTGCCTTTCAGCCACCTAATTCTGGGGGGGAAACAATCTTTTTGTTGTTGCTATTGTTAAACAATTGGGAGTGCAGAAACAGTTACTACAGTGGTACCTTGGGTTACATACGCTTCAGGTTACAGACTCTGCTAACCCAGAAATAGTGCTTCAGGTTAAGAACTTTGCTTCAGGATGAGAACAGAAATCGTGCTCTGGTGGCACGACGGCAGCGGGAGGCCCCATTAGCTAAAGTGGTGCTTCAGGTTAAGATCAGTTTCAGGTTAAGAACGGACCTCTGGAACGAATTAAGTACTTAACCCGAGGTACCACTGTACTACAAACAGTGCTTTTTTCTGTGGGTACGTATACCGCTAAACATTTTGTCAATCTTTGTACTTTTGTCCATTTACTGTACAGTGGTATTGAAGGAGTTAAGTACTTAATTCGTTCCGGAGGTCCATTCTTAAACTGAAACTGTTCTTAACCTGAAGACCACTTTAGCTAATAGGGCCTCCTGCTGCCGCTGCGCCGCCGGAGCATGCTTTCTGTTCTCATCCTGAAGCAAAGTTCTTAACCTGAAGCACTATTTCTGGGTTAGCCGAGTTTGTAACCTGAAGCGTATGTAACTTGAAGTGTATGTAACCTGAGGTACCACTGTATTTATGTCCTCCAATTTGAACTATAAAGTGGTGATTTTCTTGAGTCAAAATGAGAGTACCCCTAAACATTTTTTTAATAGAAAAAAGCACTGACTACGAATCACCCTGAAATATGTCAGCAGCAGACTGACATTTTGCTCACCCCTGGCTTAGGCTGAGATACAGCATTTGACCCAAACCATCCTCTGAGTGTCAGGGCTGAGGGAGGAACTGAAGCCGGCTCTCTCGTCTTGGCAGTATAGCTTTGCTGAAAGCAATCTGTTTTGCAAACATCCCTAGAGACAAAAGAATGAGAAAAGAAAACAGCCATGTTCCCTCAGAGAAGCTAGACTACACAGGACACTCTTTCCCCCTCAGGAGTGCTACACTAGGCCTTGGCCAGATAAAGAAAGGAAACAAGCTAAGCATTGCTTTGCGAAACTGAAGATAGCTTTGCAGCGAGTGCAACCCAGGCTGCATTTTATTTTATACAGTGTATGTCATGGGCAGGCAAACTAAGGCCCGGGGGTCGGATCCGGCCCAATCACCTTCTAAATCCGGCCCACAGACTGTCTGGGAATCAGTGTGCTTTTACATGAGTAGAATGTGTCCTTTTATTTAAAATGCATCTCTGGGTTATTTGTGGGGCATAGGAATTTGTTCATTTTTTTCTCTCCAAAATACAGTGGTACCTCAGGTTAAGTACTTAATTCATTCCGGAGGTCCGTTCTTAACCTGAAACTGTTCTTAACCTGAAGCACCACTTTAGCTAATGGGGCCTCCTGCTGCCGCCGCGCCGCCGGAGCACGATTTCTCTTCTCATCCTGAAGCAAAGTTCTTAACCTGAAGCACTATTTCTGGGTTAGCGGAGTCTGTAGCCTGAAGCGTATGTAACCTGAAGCGTATGTAACCTGAGGTACCACTGTATAGTCCGGCCCCTCACAAGGTCTGAGGGACAGTGGACCGGCCCCCTGCTGAAAAAGTTTGCTGACCCCTGGTGTATGTTCTACTCTTTGCAGAACAGCGTCAGGAAAAGGCAGGCCCCTGCTCTCAAGAAGCTTTACAATCGATTGCAGCCTTTGCTAGCAGGTCCCTTCCAGCTATCTGGGGCCATGCGCAACTCCCACCAGCCCCAGACAGAATGTGTAAGGGCCTTGCACCGTTGCTTCTTTTGCGCAAGTTTGCACAAAGTTCTGTGTTGCAGCGACTGCCTTTCCTGGTTCTCCCCGCTGCCCCCCGCCAGAGCACTGCAGAGCACAGCAAGGCCTTCAAACATGGGAAGGCAACGGGGAGGATGCAGGAATGTTGGCTGTCGAGATGAGAAGGGGGCTGCCTATGGAGTGGGAGATGTTCTTCCCCCCCCCTGCCCAATTTTAATTTTAATTAAAACATCAGAGGAAAGTGCTGTGGAGATGGAGGGAAGCTGATGCCAGGGTTGGGCAGAGAGGTCTTGGAGAAGGATATGCCAGAGGCCCGCGAGCACCTGGAGGGAGGGAGGGAGGAGTGGCTGGTGGGATTGAAGCCCAAGGCTTGGAGCCAAGAGGCTTGGGAGTGCACACCCTGGGAAAGGGGTTTGCAAGAGATTGTTCTCCTTCCTCCTCCTCCAAAATGTGGAACGCGCTGAACCGATTCTCCCACCGCAGTGGAGATGTTTGTGATCACCTTCCCCTCTTATCTCTGCAGCTGCGTCACTGCCCAGTGGGAACATCTGGATCATTACCTCCTGCATTCTTCTGCTCTTCCTGGGCTGTCTGGCGTTTCTAGGTATTGTGACTTTGGGGGTGGGCGTGGGGGCAAGGCATTTGCTTTTTATTTATTTATTTATTTTATTCAAAGTTATAACAAAACATATCATCCAAAAACATATCCTTATTCCCCCCCATTTTTCCTTCCTCCCCCCTCCCCCCCATAGAACCCCCCACCCCGACTTCCCTCAGTTCCAGTCTTTGGTTTCTCCAATAATGCTATTTTCTGCATGTTACAGAGTTGTATAGATCCTCAAACTGTTTAGCTGATTATTATCAGTAAAAGAATTGTGAATGTTTATTCAAAACCTGCCAAGGAGTCTAGTTCGCTTTGTTGCGTCTTCAGATACTTTGTGAAAGGTTCCCATTCATCCTTAAAGTCGCAGTTATCCTTGTCCCGTAGCTTATATGTCAATTTTGCCAGTTCTGCATAGTCCATCAATTTTTCTTGCCATGATTCTTTAGTTGGGCTTTCTTCAGTCTTCCATCCTTGTGCTACCAGAACTCTCGCGGCCGTTGTCGCATACATGAAGATGTTTTTCAACTTTTTTGGCAGGTCTTTCCCTACGATCCCCAACAAAAATGCCTCGGGGTTTTTAACAAATGTTAAATGGAACATTTTCTTCAATTCATTGTATATCATTTGCAATAAGGGTTGCTACACAGCAACATTCAGCTAGAGGCGAGGGAAGAAGGGAGCATATCTGCAGGCTGCTCAGAGAACGGCGACAGCAGAATCTCTGCTTGCCTTACATAGAAAACCCAAACGCACAGAATGGGCGCCAGGAGTCAGCATTTCTGGGCACCAGCTGATGCCCAAACCTTAGCAGGGGCTCTGATGAAGACCCCTCCCCAAAACCCACTGGCCTTGCACTTCCTCCTGCCAGCTCTCTCCAAGCATGTAAACAGTGACTTCTGTTTTGCTGTCTCCTGGGTAGCGATGCAGATTGGGCTAGTGATATGGACTGGATAAGAGCCCATATAGTGTCCTTACATAGGTTCCCTATTGGTAGGAGAGAATAACAGAGGCCAACCAGAGAATATTGAGAAGCAAAGCAGCTAGTAAGCTTGATCTTTATTGAACTGTTGCAACAGGGTGCTCCCCTCACCCGCAGGAGAGAGGAGGAACCCAGAAAAATGGTGTGCAAGGCCTTATAAAGACTTTTGAAATTGCCACCCTGTAGATCAAGACCACCCTCAGAAACATCACACATACGTCACAGAAGGGGTGTAACCTAAGACCACCCCTCAGATATATCATACCTACATCACAGAAAAGGCGGTCTTAAAACAGAAATTTGAATGTTGTTTTTCTCCTGTCATTGTTTATCTCCTGTCTGGCAGGTTACTTGATTGGATTGCCTGGGGAGCCTGGCCAGTCTTTTGTAATGATAAATACTTAGTTCCTGGGCCAGGTCACAGGCTCACACCCTATTCATATCTTAAATGTGCCCTTAAGACAGGATTTGTGAGGAAAGAGACAATGGGAGGTTTCCCACTTTGACCTTGCAGAGAAAGCATTTGCTCAGTTTAGGAATCAAAATGGTTCCAGGTCGGTCTTCCTGTGCTGATCTATGTACGTGCTTGGTTGGTACACTTATGAACATTTAACATATATCTAAGTCCTCAAAATTCCTATCACACAACACATGGCTTAACTATGGAACTCCCACCCACAGGAGAGGCAGTGATGACTCCCAACTTGGATGGCTTTAAAAGAGAATTAGGCAAACGCATGGAAGAGAAGTCTATGGGAGGCAGCACAATGCTTCTGAATACAGTGGTACCTTGGTTCACAAACTTAATCCATTCCGGAAGTCCATCCATTCCAAAACCAAAGCGTTCCAAAACCAAGGCGCGCTTTCCCATAGAAAATAATACAAAACGGATTAATCCGTTCCAGGCTTTTAAAAACAACCCCTAAAACAGCAATTTAACATGAATTTTACCATCTAGCGAGACCATTGAGCCATCAAATGAAAGCAATAATCAAAGTACTGTACTATAAAATAAATAAGACAGTATTGTATATGAAAAAAATTAAAATAAAACTTTTTTATTACCTGCACTGATGATAGTCATTGTTTGGATGGGGGAGGAGGGCTTTTTATCCATTTCTGCAGTTTCACAATCAATCAGTAGCTGAACTGGTTTCCATACAGTCACAAAAACAAATTAACCGAAAAAGCATCAAAAACGCAAAATAAATAGCAAAAAGAAAAGCGCCAAACTTAATCCGTTGCAGAATTCCATTTGACTTCCAAAATGTTCAAAAACCAAGGCGCAGCTTCTGATTGGTGCAGTTGTTGCATCTACACAATGAGTCCCGCCTGATTGGCTGATTCTGCTTCCCTCCTGGGGCCTGATTGGTCTTTTCCTGCAGGCCAATCAGTTGTTGCATTCAACGATCCTACCAGCCTAATAGGCTGATTAACTTCCTCCTGGAGCCTGATTGGTCTTTTCCTGCAGCCAATCAGTTGTTGCATTCTAGGATCCTACTTGCCTATTGTTGAAAGGCAGTGACTGGCCCAAAGTCACCCAGTGAGCTTCATGGTCAAGTGAAGATTTGAACCTTGGCTTCTCCCAGGTCCTAGTCTGACACTTTAACCACTACATAAAAGGTAAAGGGACCCCTGACCATTAGGTCCAGTCGTGGCTGACTCTGGGGTTGCGGCACTCATCTCGCTTTATTGGCCGAGGGAGCCAGCGTACAGCTTCCGGGTCATGTGGCCAGCATGACTAAGCCGCTTCTGGCAAACCACAGCAGCGCACGGAAATGCCGTTTACCTTCCCACCAGAGCGGTACCTATTTATCTGCTTGCACTTTGATGTGCTTTCAAACTGCTAGGTTGGCAGGAGCAGGGACTGAGCAACGGGAGCTCACTCCGTCGCAGGGATTCGAACTGCTGACCTTCTGATCGGCAAGTCCTAGGCTCTGTGGTTTAACCACAGCGCCACCCGCGTCCCGAAACCACTACATACCTCACTGAAATTTCAAGTTTGGGTGAGGAAAGTCTGAGCAGGATTTCTAGTGGCCAGGGATCATGGCTCTTCATTGCCTTCGGCCCTCCCCATGACCAGCAATACAAGTTAGGCAAACATAAGAACACCTGCGTAATTTGTGCAGGACTTTGATAATTTTGGGACGTGTCTCTTGCTGCAGGAGCAAATATATTTTTCTTTCCTTGTAGTTCTAAGGCAGTGGAAAGTCCTTGCTGTGCTCCTGAGCCCAGAAGAAAGCGGTGAGCTCACCAAGGTCACTACGAGCTCGGAGCCAAAAACCGAGAGGAAACTTCCCACACAGGAGCTTCCAGACCTCCAGTTCCTTCAGGTATCAGTTGTGGGGGGACCATGGGCCCATTGAGAGTCGCCCTAGTTTGCTTGCTTTATCCGTGGGAAACGCCAACCTGGTTTCGGGGGCAGCATTTGGGCACCTGAGGCAAAACACAAAATGGCGCTCCTCCCCACAGGGGAAGAAGGGATGAGGGAAGATCTACGTCAGTAACAATAAATATACTGTATTTTTCGCTCTATAACACGCACCAGACCATAATACGCACGTAGTTTTTAGAGGAGGAAACCAAGAAAAAAAATATTCTAAACGAAATAGTGGATATATGATTTTTGTGGTTCATGCTGTGGCCACAGACATGTGATCTGACAGTGAGTTTGGAGTAGCCCAATGCAAAAATCCTGAGGATCCATGTGGATCCATGCTTTGTAACCGCGGAGGAGGGAAGGAAGGGGAACCATGGATCCTCTTCTCACGACTGCAGCAGATTCCCCCCCCCCCTCCAGCCGCAGGCATTCGCTCCATAACACGCACAGACATTTCCCCTTACTTTCTAGGAGGAAAAAAGTGAGTGTTATGGTGCAAAAAATACGGTAAACACGAGGAGCAGGGTGGGAGCAGACCAATAGCATCTCTTCTTTTCCAAGAGGATGGAGCACTACTGAGGAGACGGCAGATCCAGCCTCCAAGGAGTGCATTGCAGCTGTTGCTGGCACCATGGCAGCGCAGACAGTGCATTTCTTGGAGGCTGGATCTGCTGCTCATGTGGATCTTGCCGCCTGAGGCAGTTGCCTCACTTTGCTTCATAGGTGGGCAGGCCCTGGTTCTCTTTTGCATCTGACCTTGCTGTATCTCTCACACGCACCAGTGTCGTTTTTGCCTTCTCCTTACAATCCTAACTGCTTCAAGTGACGTTAAAGTAGGGTTGCCGTTTTTCAAAAACTGAAAATCCGGACAATCTCCATACCCTTACCACAGCGAAAAGACCGATATAATAATAATAATAATAATAATAATAATAATAATAATAATAATAATAATAATATAATGTAATTATTTATTATTTATACCCCGCCCATCTGGCTGAGTTTCCCCAGCCACTCTGGGCGGCTCCCAATCAAGTGTTAAAAACAATACAGCATTAAATATTAAAAACTTCCCTAAACAGAGCTGCCTTCAGATGTCTTTTCAAGATAGGATAGCTGCTTATTTCCTTCACATCTGAAGGAGGGTGTTCCACAGGGCGGGCGCCACTACCAAGAAGGCCCTCTGCCTGGTTCCCTGTAACCTCACTTCTCGCAATGAGGGAACCGCCAGAAGGCCCTCGGCGCTGGATCTCATACCGATGAATTGGAAAAATAAAAACGCGGTTCCCTTCTACGATTGGATTGAAGGCTTATACAAACTTGCAACATACGAACCACTTGCATATAAATGCAGGCTTGCCATGGGCAAATTCAGTGACATTTGGAATCCATTCTTACAAATACTGTAATAGGTTAAGATCAGGTGAAGTACAATAACAACTTTGTAAAATATATAGTTTTGGGTTCCCTCCTCCCCCGTTTATTTTCCCTTCTGTTTCTCTTTTGTTTTTTTCTCTCTTTTATTTACGTCTCACCATGTTTAGCGCACATATAATTATGTACTTTTTGTACTTTCAATAAAGATATTGGAAGGAAGGAAGGAAGGAAGGAAGGAAGGAAGGAAGGAAGGAAGGAAGGAAGGAAGGGAAAGATCTCCATTATTATTTATTTATTTTTGAAGCTTTATAACTATTTTTTTCAGAAACCCACACTTCCAGTATGGGCTGCCATACGCCCGGGTGTCTAGACACATTGGTGGCTTTTCGGAAATTCCACCTGGACACCATTATTGATGGACGGATCCTGCCTATGTCTGGGAGATTCTGGACATATGGCAGCCTTAGTTAAAGGGCTCTTTCTTAATTGCTTTGTAGTGTAATACAAATGTAAACCTGACATGGGCCCAGAGGATTGTCCATTTGCATTACTCATAATGGCTCTCCTTGACTTCCTGTTTGACATTCAACTATCTAATGTTGACGCATCAATGGCATAAGAGTAGCTCCATACACCCCCACCACTGCTGTTGTATTTCTTTGTCATGATTGCAAAAGAGAAGGCTTGCCTTGTGATGGCAGTGTTGTCCCAACAGACACCCAGAAGGAAAGAAAGCACCCTTTGATGAGTAGTGTGCTATTTGTGCCGTGTCTGAGAGTTGTTCATCTGGTATAGAAAGCAGAAGAAAGCCATTTTTAGACCGATTATATAGTCCAACCACTGTGAACAGTCGTGCTGCAAACTAATTGGAGCAAAATCCAGTTTAAGGCTCATCTGTGTGGAGGCATTCTGTGAATGGCTAAACTCAGAATTCTGAATACCAGCAAAAAACTACAGTTCCCAGAATTATTCTCTAGGAAGTGGGGGAGAGGGGTTGCCTTTGCTGTTAAGCTTGTATTTATGCCTTGAGGGTCGCTGCCCTTCTGTCTTTCCCCACTCTAACCACAAAGACTAGAAGCTTGCACGGTTTGTGAGATGACGATCACATGGGGTAGAAAGCAAGGTATGCTCAGTTTCCAAATGTCTTCCAGATTAACAGCTTTTTGAACTTAAATTGTGCATTTCAAGAATAATGGGATCTGCTATACAGGGCAAAGCAGAGCCATCACCTTGTCGACAAAGGTCCGTATAGTTAAAGCTATGGTTTTCCCAGTAGTGATGTAGGGAAGTGAGGGCTGGACCATAAAGAAGGCTGATCGCCGAAGAATTGATGCTTTTGAATTATGGTGCTGGAGGAGACTCTTGAGAATCCCACGGATTGCAAGAAGATCAAACCTCTCCATTCTGAAGGAAATCAGCCCTGAGTGCTCACTGGAAGGACAGATCCTGAAGCTGAGGCTCCAATACTTTGGCCACCTCATGAGAAGAGAAGACTCCCTGGAAAAGACCCTGATGCTGGGAAAGATGGAGGGCACAAGGAGAAGGGGACGACAGAGGGCGAGATGGTTGGACAGTGTTCTCGAAGCTACTAACATGAGTTTGACCAAACTGCGGGAGGCAGTGGAAGACAGGAGTGCATGGCGTGCTCTGGTCCATGGGGTCACGAAGAGTCAGACACAACTAAACGACTAAACAACAACAACAACATACAGGGCTGTGCTTAGAGTTAGGAAGTGGATGCTAAAATTTGCCGAAGACTGGTCCTCTCCAGATGTTTTGCATTATATTATTATTATTATTATTATTATTATTATTATTATTATTTATTATTATTATTATTATTAAATTACATTTTTATACTGCCCTTTATCCAAGGATCCCAGGGTGGTTTACAATATAAAAACAGAAAAATAAATAGCACAGTAACAAACTAAAACAATAACACACACACATGAGTTTAAAATTAATTACCGTATTTTTCGCTCTATAACACGCACCCGACCATAACACGCACGTAGTTTTTAGAGGAGGAAAATCCGTAGGCATGCCACCCGTAGGCATTCCCTCCATAACACGCACAGACATTTCCCCTTACTTTCTAGGAGGAAAAAAGTGAGTGTTATGGTGCAAAAAATACGGTAATTAGGCAAAGGCCTGGGAGAAGAGGAATATTTTTGCCTGGCACCTAAAAATATCTAAGGTACCGAGTGAACCTCCCTGGGGAGAGCATTCCACAACCAGGGAGCCACCACAGAAAAGGCCCTGTTCTCTTGTTGCTGTCCTATGGACCTCTCATGGTGGAGACACACAAAGAAGGGCCTCCGATGATGATCGCAAGGTCCGGGTCGGTTCTTACTATTGCTCATGCCAGATGGGGGTGGTGGGAATTGTACTCCAAAGCATCTGAAGGGCGCTGGGTTGGGGAAGGCTCTTTCACCCCAATTCTTTTTTGCCCCACAGGTTCTTCATGAGGGGCAGTTCTCCAAGCTGTGGCAAGGAACATTCCGCCAGCAGCCCGTGGCCATCAAAGCCTTCCCTGCGTTGTGCTACCGGCAATTTGCAGCCGAGTGGGCTGTGCACAGCCTCCCGCTGATGAGCCATGACAACGTTGTGCAGCTTGTGGCTGCCGGGTGTGGAGGACCACACAAGGAACAGGGGGGCCTCCTGGTGCTGACGCTGTACCCTCTGGTGAGTGCCACGCGCAGGAACTAGCGATGTGATTCAGGTTGTGCCCAAGCAATGGTGCACACAAGTGGCAATTTATACATGTGTGTCTGGAGCAAATATTTGCCTGCATATAATAATGCACAAACGTTATTTGCCTGATTACAAGCACAGCACAGTGCATTTTATGTGCTTACCTTCTTGTTCTATAAGTTGGAACGACTCTGGGGTTGTGGCGCTCATCTCGCTTTATTGGCCAAGGGAGCCGGCGTACAGCTTCCGGGTCATGTGGCCAGCATGACTAAGCCGCTTCTGGCGAACCAGAGCAGCGCACGGAAACGCCGTTTACCTTCCCGCCGGAGCGGTACCTATTTATCTACTTGCACTTTGACATGCTTTCAAACTGCTAGGTGGGCAGGAGCACGGACCGAGCAACGGGAGCTCACCCCGTCACGGGGATTCAAACCACCGACCTTCCGATCGGCAAGCCCTAGGCTCTGTGGTTTAGACCACAGCACCACCTACGTCCCTCTAAAGGAGTACAGTAGTCCCCAGCTAAGGCCTTATTCTCACAGTCAGCAGTCTTCTCAGTTCTGCAATTCTCACACACTTGCAGTTGTCAGACTGCTCTAGTTTATGTGCATTGAGTTGCATGGTGCTTTCTTCACAGGGGTCCCTACGGCATTTCCTCATGCAACATGTTTGTTCCTGGGACGTCAGTCTCAAACTAGGGTCCTCCCTTGCCAAGGGCCTTGCTTTCTTACACAAGGAGCTGTGGAAGGAAGGTAAGAGGCAGTGGGCCCAGGGGTGCTCATCATCATCATCATGCGTTTTATTGTTCCTTAGATGTCTTGGAAGGGGTGGTACCTCTGGTGGGGAACATGTTGTGCTCCTTCTGGGTAGTTTGTCCACTAGTGTTCTCATTGCTCTAATCTGTGGCTCCAAGAAGCTGTGAGCGACAGCAGCCACCCCGTGGGAACAGCTGTGACTAGCTGGCTAAACCAGGTGAGGGCAGCTGATGCGTCTTAAATGGTAAGTTAGGGACTTCCCCTGCATGCAAAGACAGTTTCCAGTGGAAGGAGCTGGCGAAACCAATAGTGGGCCCAATGGACAAGAAGGCGCTTTCTGCACAAGCTGTAGAGGAAAATGAGAGTCGCGTTGTAAGAAAAACAGCTCCTTTTCCCTTATGGGGTATTCTGGAGCCGGTATAGAGTTCTTAAGTGGGTTCCCTATTGGTAGGAGAAAATAACAGAGGCCAGCCAGAATATACAGTGGTACCTCGGGTTACAGACGCTTCAGGTTACAGATGTTTCAGGTTACAGACTCCGCTAACCCAGAAATAGTACCTCGGGTTAAGAACTTTGCTTCAGGATGAGAACAGAAATCGTGCAGCGGCAAGAGGCCCCATTAGCTAAAGTGGTACCTCAGGTTAAGAACAGTTTCAGGTTAAGAATGGACCTCCAAAACGAATTAAGTTCTTAACCTGAGGTACCACTGTACTGAGAAGCAAAGCAGCTAGTAAGCCTGATCTTTATTAAAGGAACTGTTGCAACAGGGTCCCCACTCACCACACGCAGGAGGGAGGAGAACCCTGAACAATGGTGCGCAAGCCCTTATATAGACTTTTGAAATTGCCCACCCTGTAGCCCAAGACACCCCCCCCAAAAAAAACATCATACATACATCACAGAAGGAGGCGGTCTACAGCAGAAATACAGCACAGGAGGCGGTCTACAGCAGAAATCCTGCTTGCCAAGATACTTGATAATGGTCACTGATTGCATTGCCTGGGCAGACTGGCCATTCTTTTGTGATGGTTAATATTTTAGTTCCTGAATCCAGGTCACAGGCTCACCCTATTCATACGCAAATACGCCCTTAAAACAGGCTTTGCAAGCAAAAAAACAATGGGAAGGCTTTCCCCATTTCCCTCCCTTACTGCAGAGGAATATTTGAGGTCATTGGGAGAGTCAAAATGGCTTCAGGATTGCTCTCCCATACTATTTCAGAAACATGGTTCATATATTTAGATATGTGTGCATTTATGAATATTCTATGTTTGAGACCTTAAGAGTCTCATAACAGTCGAATGGGATTCGTCAACCTGGGAAAGTAGCCCGTCTAGGAGAAAGAAAATTCCCCTCCCCTGCTACCTGAGATCTGCTTGGGGGTCAAACCTTTTCCCATGCAGCCCCTGTGCTGTTTCTTCCTCTATCTGCTTTCTCCCCGCTGCTCATTGTCTTGATAAGTTCATGGTGGGTGAAGCCTGAGCTTTGGGTCAGCCATGCCACTGCTAATGCTCTTCCTCTTGGTACCAGGCCTGTATAAACCTGGGGTGGCACACCGAGACCTGAGCAGCCAGAATGTGCTGGTGCGGGAGGACAGGACCTGCGTCATCACGGATTTCGGCCTCGCCATGGCTCTGCCTGGGCGCCACGAGGCGTGGAGAGAGGGCCCCACAGAAGGCATTGTCCGCAAGGTACCTGCATTGCTAAGGGGTTGAACGGAACGAGAAGCAGTTTGAAGAGGGGTAGCTTCAAGGCTTGGCAATATCGGGGCACAAGAAGATAGTGGGGGTGGCAATTGCAGGGCTGCTCAACCATTAGACAGAGGGAGCTGCTTCATGCGGGAGATGTTGCAGGGACAAAGCAGCAGCAAAGCAATAGAGGACACAGCTATGTGCCACGTGACATAAATATTGATTCTATAAGCTGCCTTGGAACTGGGCTGCGTAGGGCAAGGGAGTCCTCAGTGCTTTGCAAAACTTACTGCCTGCTGCTCTGGCTAAGGAAATTGCTCAAAATATGCAAAGTCTGCTTCCTTTATTCAGTTCACAGAATGTACCGTATTTTTCGTCCCATAGGACGCTCCGTCCCATAGGACGCACCTAGTTTTTTGGGGGGGAAATAAAGGAAAAATTTTTTCCCTTTATTTCCCCCCCCAAAGCAGGTCGGGGAAACCGAACCAGGTCGAGGAACAGCGGGATGGCGGCGCTGCGCCTCCCTGCTGTCCCCCGAGCTTGTGGGGCTGGCCGATGTCTGCCCGGTGCGAGGGGCGCGCTGCTTTAGGGTGCCTTGCCGGCCGGGCGGCAGGCTGCTATCTGCAGCATGGGGAGCCCTGCGGGGAACTCCTGCAAGGCTCCCCACGCTGCGGATGTCTGCCTGGCGCGGGGGGCGCTCTGCTTCAGGGCGCCCCTCGCGCCAGGTGACAGGCTGCTATCCGCAGCCTAGACATCCCTGCAGGACCTCCCACAGGGCTGCCTAGGCTGCGGATGTGTTCCTGAAGCCTGGAGGGCGAGAGGGGTCGGTGCGCACCAACCCCTCTCGCTCTCCAAGCTTCAGCAAAAGCCTGCATTCGCCCCATAGGACGCACCCAGATTTCCCCTTCATTTTTGGAGGGGGAAAAGGGCGTCCTATAGGGCGAAAAATACGGTATTTCCTTCTCACATTTACACCCCACCTTTCCTCCAAGCCACTCAGGGTTGCCCCAGTTTTCTCTCCTGTTGTATTTTAATTGCTGCAACCTGCCCTGGGACTTGAAGGTGAAGGGCAGGTAATAAATTGTAGTGACAACAGCAACAACAACAAGCCTGTGAGGTAGTTTAGGCTGAGAGAGCAGAACAGGCCCATCATCACCATGGGGTTTGAAGTCAAGTCTCTCTCCAGCTGGAAGACAGAACTCTAATAAAACATGATGCCTTTATCATCTTAGTTGCCCTCCTCTGCCCACGTTCCAGCTTGTCAGCATCCTTCTTAAACTGTGGCGCCCAGAATTGGACACAGTATTTCTAGTGTGGTCTGACTAAGGCAGAATAGAGCGGTACTATTACTTCCCTTGATCTGGGCACAATCCTTCTGTTGATGCAGCCTAGAATAGCATTAGCCTTTTTTGCTGCTGCATCACACTGTTGACTCATGTTCAGCTTGTGGTCCACCAAACCCCCTAGATGCTTTTCACATGTACTGCTAACAAGCCAGGTATCCCCCACCCTATATTTGTGCATCTGGTTCTTCCTGCCCATGTGCAGAACCTTACATTTGTCCCTATTGAAATTCATTTTGTTAGCTTGCGCCCAGTTCTCCCATCTGTTAAGGTCATTTTGAATTCTAATTCTGTCTTCTGCAGCATTAACTACCCCTCCCAGTTAGGTGTCACCTGCAAATTTGATGAGCATCCCCTCAATTCCTTCCATTTAGCTTTGGCCCAGGGTGTACAAGGGCAGGATGTGCCAACTCTGAGCATAACCATTTCCTATCCAAAGCTTGCATTAAGCAGCTGGTGTCATAATTCACCCACATTCTCCCTAGGCAGGGGCTCCACGCTACATGGCTCCTGAAATTCTGGACGAGAGCTTGAACCTGCAAGACTTGGGCTCGGCGCTGAGGCAGGCTGACGTCTACTCCATGGCACTGGTGCTGTGGGAAAGCCTGATGAGATGCTCTGCACTCTTCCCAGGTGAGCAAACGAGAGAGAGGATGAGAGAGGCAGCCTAGCACTGCTCATCCACAGCCCCAAAGGTCATCACCCCATTACAGGACACGGGTGGCGCTGTGGTCGAAACCACTGAGCCTCTTGGGCTTGCCAATCAGAAGGTCGGCGGTTCGAATTTGCATGTCAGGGTGAGCTCCCGTTGCTCTGTCCCAGCGCCTGCTAACCTAGCAGTTCGAAAGCACACCAGTGCAAGTACATAAATAGGTACCACTGCGGTGGGAAGGTAAACGGCATTTCCGTGTGCTCTGGTTTCCGTCACGGTGTCCCGTTGCGCCAGAAGCGGTTTAGTCATGCTGGCCACATGACCTGGAAAGCTGTCTGGGGACAAACACTGGCTCCCTCAGCCTGAAAGCCTTGCAACCCCATAGTCACCTTTGACTGGACTTAACTGTCCAGGGGTCCTTTACCTTTTTTCATCACTCCATGCATCTTTTTATCAACATTATTCCTATTTCTGGGCGCTTCCAGGCTGTCTCTATTTTGGGGTGGGATTCGGTCACATACCACAAATTCGGGTTGTGCAGTTAGAGTTGGGGAGGAGGGTACGTCACAGCAGAGCCACCAAAACACTAGACATTTTACAATAAGGAGGATAACACATCGTCTAACCTCACTGCAAATAAATCCAATAGCTGACTGTTGTCTAATCTCCCTGCAAACAAGTCTGGGTGAAGGCCCAATGAACAGGTCATCTGGAAGCAGACTCTGTCGTTCCACAAAAAAATGTTTGTAGCTTTTCACAAATGCAACAGGCCAGCAAATGGTGAGGCTGAACACAGAGCATTGCAGTTTTGGCAGCTTCTGGCTCACTCCCCACCTGCTCTACCTTGGAGAGTTCAAAAAGCTCTCATGGAACAAGTGTTTTTTTAACTCCTAAAGCCCTTGCCCATGGCTGCAGAGTGGTCTGGCTCTCTTGCACACTGGCCGTCAGCAGCGTCAGTGACAAGCCTGTGTGCTCTCCAGACAGGGCCAGCCTGAGAGCTTTTGGTCCCCTGCCCCCAAGATCTGGGCCCACGCCCTGGTGGGGTGAGAGGAGTATGCTGCCTGAAGAGGGTTGCTTCATTGGTGCACTAGCCATGCCAGGGCAGCAAGCTAGCTTAGGGGCTGCAGGGCAGACCACAATGATGCACCTTTCTAGAGACTTTCCACCCCTCAAAATTTGTCACCTGAGGCAGCTGCCGCACTCTGCCTCCAGGTAGAGCCGGCCCTGCCTCCGGATGCTGTTGGGCTCCATCTCCCATCAGCCCCAGCCAGCAGACGCAATGGGCAGGAATGATAGACTCCAGCAACACTCGGAGGGCCACAGATTCCTCATTCCTGATCTATAGCTATTTGATCCGCTGGCACTGTTAGGAGGTGGTTCTGCTCCCTGAGGCATACTGCCACCTGGTTTGCAGATGCTCCCGCCTTGTGACAGTGGCCTCAAGGTCCCACTGCCAGATGCAGGGAAACAGGATGGCTTCTGAAGTGAGGGTGATGGTGTGGATTGTGCTACCACCTGGTGACAGTTCCAGGGCATGGCATGCTGTTGATGAAAAACAAGCATTTTCTGCTCACGCACTCAGCTTTTGGGATGGGATTGAGCTCCTGGCGTGAGGGTATCTTGGGAGGGTTGCCATATGCCTAGAATTTCCTGGACATAGCCGGAAACAGTGTCCAGGTGGAAATCGGAAATCACCATGTCAGAAGTTGGTGAATTTCCTTAAAAATAGCTGTGTCCAGATTATTACTTTTTGAAATATGGCAACCCTATACAGTGGTACCTCTAGATACGAACAGGATCCGTTCCAGAGCCCCATTCTCATCCTGAAGTAAACGCAACCCACATCTGCGCATGCTCGGGTCACTATTTGCCGCTTCCGCGCATGCGCGTGACGTCACTTTGACCGTCTGCGCATGCACGAGTGGCGAAACCCGGAAGTAACGCATTCCGTTACTTCCGGGTCGCCCCGGAGCACAACCCAAAAGCACTCAACCTGAAGCAACTTCAACCCGAGGTATGACTGTATCTTGGTATTCACGCTATCTCCCATTCTCAGTTTCCTTGATCCTCTCCCTCTCTCTATTCTTCAGACATTTATATTGCTCCTGACAAGAGCCTTCTCACTTTACCTTGAGAGTTGTCCTTGTGAGTCATGGCTTTGCTGAGTCACAACATCGTTGGCACCTGGAGTTCCCGGCCTCTTGCTAGGGCCCGGGGCCCTGGGGCCCCACCGCTAAAGCCTGCCCCTGAGCCTCAGTTTTACAGTGCTTAAGGTGTGGAAGCAGCCAAACCTAAGAAATGCATATTCTTGCTAGTTAGCATGAGGAGGAGTTAGTTCTACAGAGCTGTATTGCTGATAGGCAGACTCATATAGACTCAGGCTATAGAAATACAATTGGTAGAGAGGGCTCTGTGTGATGTCATTTCCCCTTCTCTCCTGGAAAGGAAGGAGCATATAGTGCTTCCTCTTCCTCTCTCACTTCCTTTTGACCAGCCATGAGGGCAGCCATGTCTTGTGCTTGCTCCATCTCCTGGCACATGCCGGACGCTGGTTATACTGTAAACATAAGTATTTTGCCTGCATAGGTTTTACTGCTGCCATTGCTGTGAACCGATGCATATAGTAAGTAAATCTCAATTTTAAACTTACTTTACAAGTTTTTGCCTGATTCTTTGTTAAGCAGGGTGAGAGGGGGGAAGGAAACCAGATTACTTTCTTAGCTTCACGTGCTCAAATCAATTCCTGTGCTTTTAATTTTGCTGCCAAGGATGGGATTTTGAAACTATTCAACCCACACAGATAGGTGCCTGAAGGGATAAGTTGCAATTAATATATCCTGCCCATGAAAACCCATCCCACACAGGGAGCACCAGGCAGTGTGGAGCCACCATTTAAATTTATTGATTATTTATTAAATTTCTGTACTGCCCTATATCTGCAGGTCTCTTAAATTTCCTACAATGACCCAGAATGATTGCTATGGGAAGGGCATTGTAGCAGATTTAAACGGCATCTCCACACTACCTGGTTCTCTTTGATGAGCTGCTGCCCATCATCACCAGGTAAGCCTGCCATTGGGCCTGCTCACTGGCAAAGCAGAGGGATCCCAAGAGAGCACTTTGTCCTCTCAAAACTGGAGCTGGCCCAGAGTGTGTACCCAGGAGGGGCAGGGATGCCATCAGTGATGTCAAAGGCCAGTCGTATAGTGGTGCTCATCAAGCTTCCCCATGTCCAGGTTGCTGCCAGTAGCTAAGAAGGATCAGGGCCCAAAGCAGTGGCGGTTGGGGTGTCTGTGTGGTGTGAGCGCAGTGGCAGGAGTACCTAGTTGGGTCTGCTGCTGTGTCCACACCGCACTGGATTCCTTGCCTCTTGGTTACCAGCAGTAAGCAACACCACCCTGCTTCAGGCCACAACTATCAAAGGTACCATCCAATGTTTGTTCATGACACTCAAGACAGGAACCGTAATACACAACCGCTCCACTAGTTGGGCAAAGAAGTACTCCCCACCCCCCAGTAAATATGTTGGAGCTTGAATGCTGGGAACATGCCTCCAAGCTGAAGTGCTTCCGTGAGGGAAGATGTCTGTTTTTTGGCTCTGCCTACCCTGTGCCAGATTTACGTCTAAGCTAAACAAGCTATAGCTTAGGGCCCCACTCTCTTGGGGCCCCCCCAAAAAAATTAAGGAAAAAAACTGGATGCACATATCCAATTGTATTTCAGTTCAACAATTACTTTGATAAAATACATATTATTTTTGTGTGCAAATAGCTTTAGATACCTATTAGGTCCATAAATTACCATATAGCATATATTCAACACAATTTGTTGTTGACAAAGGACAGCTGGACCCAGTAATGGCCCCATTACTTTCAGTAGCTTTAGGGCCTCATCAAACCTAAATCTGGCCCTGTACCTACCACTGCTGTTTGGGTTAGTAGAGTGATTACACCTCAAAAACTAGACTACAGGCACTTTATTCAGAGCTCCTGCATGAAAGCTTAAAAAAAAAAAAATCCTTTCCACTTGGTGGCACTCAACACAGTAACTATAACACCGGATAACCTCTGTGATTTGACCTAACTCACAGCAGGGCTGAGAGATGCTGGCATGGACACTCACTCGCCCTCACACAACTAGGCTGAGCTCACTGAAAGCCGTTTCAGACGTTACAGCTGCCATAAGGAAATAATATTTAGCAGTCTCTGAACGGGGACGCTGAAGTAGAAACAGGTTCTAGTTTGTGGGGTGCTGGTAGTGCAGTGGTAGTGCAGTGAGCCTGTTGTGCTGACAAGATGGAAATCCCCCGTCTTCAACCTCACCGGCTTCTGCCTCTCTCCAGAAAACAGGGTCCCTGAGTTCCAGCTGGCCTATGAAGCAGAGCTGGGCAGCAACCCTACATATAGTCAACTGAGGAGTCTGGCTGTCGTGGAAAGGGGTCGGCCGGCCATTCCAGCTGCTTGGAGGAGAATTGGGCAGGTAAGGTGAAGAAAGGTCTTTGCTCTTGTGATAGGAATTTTGAGGTCTTAGATATATGTTTAAATGTTCATAAGTGTACCAACCAAGCACGTACGTAGATCAGCACAGGAAGACCGACCTGGAACCATTTTGATTCCTAAACTGAGCAAATGTTTTCTCTGCAAGGTCAAAGTGGGAAACCTCCCATTGTCTCTTTCCTCACAAATCCTGTCTTAAGGACACATTTAAGATATGAATAGGGTGTGAGCCTGTGACCTGGCCCAGGAACTATGTAGTTATCATTACAAAAGACTGGCCAGGCTCCCCAGGCAATCCAATCAAGTAACCAGCCAGACAGGAGATAAACAACGACAGGAGAAAAACAACATTCAAATTTCTGTTTTAAGACCGCCTTTTCTGTGATGTAGGTATGATGTATCTGAGGGGTGGTCTTAGGTTACACCCCTTCTGTGACGTATGTGTGATGTTTCTGAGGGTGGTCTTGATCTACAGGGTGGGAATTCCCAAAGTCTTTATAAGGCCTTGTGCGCCATTTTTCTGGGTTCATCCTCCTCTCCTGCGGGTGAGGGGAGCACCCTGTTGCAACAGATCAATAAAGATCAAGCTTTCTAGCTGCTTTGCTTTTCAGTATTCTCTGGTTGGCCTCTGTTATCTTCTCCTACCGATAGGGAACCTATGTAAGGACTCTATATGGGCTCTTGGATACACCATAAGGGAAAAGGGCAATTTTTGTTTACAACACTCTCCCAAAGGGTCCTGCTTTAGAATCTGCTAAGGGTTTTGAAATCTTTTATTCATTTTTAATAAAATTGTTATTGGTTTTTCAACATTTATATAAACACAATCAATACACAATACAAACAAACAAACACATAAACACACAAGTATAATTTCAAATCTTCTTTTTCGTAAACCTTACTTCACCGACTTCCCCGTACCTCCCCTTTCTGCATCCCTATTTCCAAATTTATTTCAGCAAATCCTCCCCCTTACATTTATCTAATTTTCCCTTGTTCTTCTCTTTTACTTGATCTTTTACAGCTGTAATCCCCTTTTTTCTATAACCTCAACATTTTAACACTCATTAATTTTACAATATTTCTTGAGATAAATTTTGAATTTCTTCCAATCTTCTTCCGCCGTCTCTTTCCCTTGGTTTCGGATTCTGCCAGTCATTTCAGCCAGTCCCATATAGTCTATCACCTTCATCTGCCATTCTTCCAGAGTGGGTAGATCCTGTGTCTTCCAATACTTTGCGATGAGAATTCTTGCTGCTGTAGTAGCATACATAAAAAAGTCCTATCTTTCTTTAACACCAACTGGCCGACAATGCCCAAGAGAAAGGCTTCTGGTTTCTTGGGAAAAGTACATCTAAGTACCTTTTTCATTTCATTATATATCATTTCCCAGAACGCCTTGATCTTCGGGCACGTCCACCAAAGGTGGTAGAAAGTACCTTCAGTAAGGGTTTTGAAATCTTGGGGCGCCTCCAGAACGTCAGTATTTTGTGGGAGCGATTCAGTTGCGAAGCAGAACTTTGGGTTTGCACAATTAAAGTGGATTCAAAGAGCTCTGCCGTTCTAGGGCAACAAATCTTGCCCAGTGCTACAGAGTCATTCTTGGTTAAGGAATGATAATGAAAACTTGAACTGTGGGTGGGAGAGGAGGAAAGTGTTTTTAATACTGAGGGAGAAAGACTCGTAATCTCTTGCAGTTTACGGCAACTTTGCGAATCAGCCTACCGATATTAGCAGATGATTGAAACGAAAACATTGTCTGCCCACATGGAAGTATGTCAGTTGTTTATGGTACTGCAAAGGGGATGACAAAATGGCTGCCAGTCTTTTTAAATATATAAAATGGCAGCTACTGTGTTACTTAGAAGCCTGCTTTCTAGCCATTAAAGTAGGGTTGTCATATTTCAAAAAGTGAAAATCCGGACACAAAGTTGTTGAGCAAAACTCGAAATCTGCCAAAGTCTAAACATCTAGACTTCTGACATCGGTTGCCATATGTCCAGATTTTCCCAGACATTTCAGCGATTTCCTGTCCAGCCTTTTGCCTGGCAGGGGGGCCAACACAAAACCTTGGAGTCAGCTTGAGGTCAGCAAAAAGAGAATAAGAGCATTCGTTTTAAGACAGCCAGAGACCTTTCGGAAGCTGAAGATGGCAGAGATCTGGGAGCGAAGGTCTAAGGCAGGGATATGTAAGGAGATAAGAATGAGAAGAGGGTGCGACAAGCCTGAGGAAAACCTTGAAGGCAAAAGCAAGGACTGTTGAGCTGGAGGTGAGAGGAGGAAGAAAGCCAGTGGGGGGATGCATAGTTGTCAACATTTCCCTTTTTTAAAGGGAAATTCCCTTATTCCGAATAGGATTCCTTGCAAGAAAAGGGAAAAGTTGACAGCTATGGGGATGTGAAGAGGCACAGCTCACTTGCAGACAAATGGGTTGTTGTTTTTTTGCAGGCCTGTTTAAAGGCAACATTTCACCTTCTGGAGCACATGCAGTTCCAAACATCTGCCCCTGCAATGCCTTCCCACTCTAATGATTCTTCCAGTTCTCTGTGTCTCCTGACACCCATTGCCGCTTCTCTGTGTTTCTCCCTAGGCTGCCGCCTGTCTACAGGAGCTCCTCGAGGACTGCTGGGATCCTGAACCAGAGGCTCGCTTGCAAGCTGAATGTGCCCATCAGAGGCTGCAGAAGCTGTACGCTGAGGGCCTCGTGAAAGAGTTGTGACGAGGCTGAAACACATTATGCTTCACAGCCTGTTTAAGCCCTTGCTTAAAATAGTTCTTTTGCCTTTTGTCAAGAATAAGCGGCCATGAAGGAAAGTCCCACCAAGCATGGCTTCTCACCATGATTTTGGACCTCATCAAAGTGGAATAGATGTGTTTCGTTTCCTTTGTTTTTATAAACCTTGTCCACTTAATCAACTCAATGAGCTCTGTCCACTTAGTCAACATGAATTGCACTTGTTTACCAGTGGGTCCCAACCTGCACCTTCCTCTCATTTCATCCAGCCATTCTTGGGCTCTCAATCACTTGAATCTTCCCATTCCTACATCACTTCCTGCAGCACTGCAAAAGCCATTTATATACCATGATTTGGGCTGGGATCCTAGGCATATTTTCCTAGGAGTAAGGATCACTGGGACTTAACTTCTTAGTAGATCTACATAGGACTGCCGTGTAAGATGTCCAAATGAAGAAATTGGTACTGGGCACAAAATTCAGTATCCTAAGAATGTCTGTTTTTCTGTCAAGCAAAATACAAGTCCCTATCCGCGGGTGGCGCTGTGGGTTAAACCACAGAGCCTAGGACCTGACGATCAGAAGGTCGGCGGTTTGAATCCCCACAACGGGGTGAGCTCCCATTGCTTGGTCCCTGCTCCTGCCCGCCTAGCAGTTCGAAAGCACGTCAAAAGTGCAAGTAGATAAATAGGTAGCACTCCGGCGGGAAGGTAAACGGCGTTTCTGTGCGCTGCTGTGGTTCACCAGAAGTGGCTTAGTCATGCTGGCCACATGACCCGGAAGCTGTACGCCGGCTCCCTCGGCCAATAAATCAAGAAGAGTTCTGCAACCCCAGAGTCGGTCACGACTGGACCTAACGGTCAGGGGTCCCTTTACCTTTTTATCCTTTCGTTCAGTAAAAATAGGCTTAAAAGTATATGTACAATGGCTAGTTAAGGGAGGGCTGATGAGTGGGCTTCAGTGCTCAGTGGAGCTTCTTGCCGCTCTTTGTCCAGCAGCAATAAAACAAATATATGCACATTTGCCACACACCAAATAAGTTTATACAAGGCATTTGGCCTGAGACCCCAGATAACTGCTGCCAGGACTTCAAAGTCCTTCACATATTGCTAGTATGCAAAGGTTTGGCAAATTGCCCTCTTTGAACAGGTATCTCGTATAAACTAAACGTGTCCAAAGGGCAGAGCTTGAATGACAATTTTTTGCTATACGGCATGATTTTATTTCTTATACAAATATTGAGGCACCTTGTCCCCCAGTATCACTGGTATATGCAAAATGCCTGGCTCATCTGAGACTTTGTGGAACCTTTATTCTTAATAATGATGGAACTCCCAGGTGGAGAATACTTTTATTTTTATATATCTTGTAAAGGGAATCGTTCTATGAGTCAGTACTTTATTGTTATCCCTCTGAAGCTGAGCTGTATCTTTGTGCTTTTGTCCCTCCTGGCTGTGACGTTTTACGGTTTACATTTTTTATTCTTTGTTTTCTCTCTCTTTTTGTAATGTTTGCACTTTTTAAAACAAAATCAATAAAATATTAAATATACAAAGTCCTTCACATGGATCATCTTATTTATTTAAATATATATATATTATGGCCAGATAGTAGCTTATGTCCCCGGAATGAAATTAAGTAATAAAATTACAACGCTTTCCTTGCGTTGTACCATAGGTTGGTCAGTGCTATTATCCCCATAATACAGATTGTGACAGAGAGACTAATGCCTGCTCATGGGTTCGTGAGAGAGGTGAGCCTGGAACTGGTTCATAGCTCAGTCTCATGGCCACTGTACTACATTCACAATGACAATACACTTTTAAGAAAGTACGTAAAATGGTGTGGGCATGTGCTAACTTGTCATGTTGATGTTACAGGCACTAGCCAATAAGTGGCTGCGGCACTTGTACAAGACTATTCCATACAGTAATTGCAATAAACATAGTAAGTGGGGCAAAGATAATAAACATTTCCCCAAAGACAGCCCTGTTACATGGAAATTCAGTTGCTTTCAAGATGGACTCTAATGGAAGTGGATCTATTTTGCCTGTTTCCATACACAAGGCAGGGTAAAAGCTGGTGTGCTGGATTTAGTTTTAAACTTGCAAAGGAAATAATTGGGTTCAAATCCTCACTCATTCAAGAACCACACCGGAGTAGCTTTGGGAAGGTCAACGTAATCTTGGTAAGTATAATTGGTTTAATTCACACTGAAATGGGAATGGCTATGTATATCGGTGAAAGAGTTTAACTGGAAGATTCCATTGCAGCTAAATTAAGAACACAAAGGAGTCTCTGAACTCATTGATGGGTTGATACTTAACTATTATTGTTCTCAGGTAGCTATGACGTGGTGTTTTAACTTTAGATCACACGAAAGGTATTAAATTGCAAATTCGCCATCTTGGAAGGAGTTCTTGGTTCCCAGGCTGTGAGAGTGTGGGTGAAAATGAAGCTCTCCAGGTAAACAGCCTGTCAAGGTGCAGGCTGTGGGGAGAGACAGACCTCTGCTTCTAGGTCTGTTGGAATTATTTCATATTTTGTAAGAAGATGCTGAGTTTATGCCTTGGAGTGGCATATGTATTAGGGAGGTATTTGGATGTTTCTATTATGTTATGAAGAATGTTCTGCAAATAAAGCTTTAATTAAACTTATGGGCCTTGACAATGTTTTATTTCCCAAAAAACGAGTCTGTTTTCATGCATCAAAGTGTGCAATATTAATATCTGCAACAAATCTGACTCTCAGGGTTGTTGTGCAAATAAAAATGTGTCCTTGGTGGGAGGATGGGGGTACAAATGGAACCAAATAAAGGATCTGTTTGTGATCTCCTTCAAGCGCTCGAAATAAAGAGAGCAGAAGCTTCTGCTGCTCAGCGATGTTCTCCTTTTGACATTCAGCTGTCAAGCGGAATTGCATTCCTGCAGCCTCATCAGAAGAGAAAGGGTGGCTTTTTCCTACATTATGCACTGAGCTGCTTGGCTGCATGCCAGAATCTGTCAGAAGTGCATGGCCCGTGTCCTTGGCACAGGTGCTCACTTGCACACACATGCTCGGCTCTGCACACTGGAGCCTGGCGTCTTATTTATAGCTGGGAAGGTCGATTAGTCACTTTTTAAACGAAACTTCACTTAGAGCCTTTTCCACACAGTGATTTTTCCCCCCAATGGTTGCTATTTGGGACGATGTTAGGCCTATTTAAAGGCTGTATATGGACATTTTTTTAAAATGTTCGGGAAGTTGATCGAGAGTGATGTAGAGGGCATATTCTAAGGGCATAACTAGACGCAATGACGAACGAACATAAGGTTGCTACTAAAAATGGCAGCCCTGTGTCATGTTCTCCCTCCTCACCCCGCACTGTGAACCTAGGGAAACATGTGACTTGGCATCATTATGTCACCCATTTCTTTTCCCTCAACCTGGTTCTGCAGCTGATGATGTGGAGGAGGGCTGGGCATTATCTGGTTCTCAAGATTGTGATATATCACCAGGTAAAGATTGTGATATACCAGTATATTACAATGTCTGAAATAAAGATGGAGCTATGTAGAGGCATTGCTTCTTGGGAGAAAAGCGATGGCAAACCTAGACAGCATCTTAAAAAGCAGAGACATCTTGTGTTCAAAGAATATTTGCAAAATCATATTGAAAAACCAGAACTCCTATTAGAATAAACAAGTTCCACTAGAAATACTGAAATATCAAATAATATGGATAACAATGTGTAACAGAAGAAGTAGAAAGTTGGTTTAATAGTGTGTGAAAGAAAGTAATAGAAATGGAAAGAAATTGAAACTGAGTAGATTGGAAGTCAAGCACAGGGTGGGGTGAGGGGTCAGGGACGGTGGTGGGAAAAGGAAGTATGTGCGGGATTGTATATGGGTATGTGTGAATATTTTTAAGGATTGTATGAAATGTATGTCTGTTTGTATATCCATAATATGTATGTATAAGTGTATTGATGTTGAATTATTCCAATAAAAAATCTATTTTAAATTTTTTTAAAAAGCCGACAAAGGTCCATATAGTTAAAGCTATGGTTTTCCCAGTAGTGATGTATGGAAGTGAGAGCTGGACCATATAGAAGGCTGATCGCCGAAGAATGGATGCTTTTGAATTATGGTGCTGGAGGAGACTCTTGAGAGTCCCATGGACTGCAAGAAAATCAAACCTATCCATTCTGAAGGAAATCAGCCCTGAGTGCTCCCTGGAAGGACAGATCCTGAAGCTGAGGCTCCAATACTTTGGCCACCTCATGAGAAGAGAAGACTCCCTGGAAAAGACCCTGATGTTGGGAAAGATGGAGGGCACAAGGAGAAGGGGACGACAGAGGACGAGATGGTTGGACAGTGTTCTCGAAACTACCAGCATGAGTTTGACCAAAATGCGGGAGGCAGTGGAGGGCAGGAGTGCCTGGCGTGCTCTGGTCCAGGGGGTCACGAAGAGTCAGACACAACTAAACGACTAAACAACAAGAAGAGGCATGGGTGGCTTCATGTTTTTCCCTGCATTGTGATTTTTGCCAGCACCTGCTCTTGTGATTCACTGGCCCCTGCAGGAAGCAGGGGAGAGCTAAGTCGGCAGAGCTAATGGGGGCTGCAGGAATCAAGGGAAGCATTGGCTGGCTTTATGGTTTTCCTCACATTGTTATTTTTGCATACCGCGCACGCGCACGCGCGCACACCCCCCCACACACCCAACCAACCATGATTTGTGGTGTATTGCCAGGTCAAAAATTATGAAACTGATACCACAATATGGACTTCAAACTGGTTTTAGACGATATATTGATATATCGCCCAGCCCTAGTGGGCCACAAGGAATTGGGACAGTGTGATGATGTCATGTCATAACAAACAGAGGAAGGGGAAGATTGTCCTGGAGTTACCTTTCCTGCAGCACCCTGTTACACTTTTCAGACTTGGGACCCACTTTTGAGTCCTAACATGGGAGCCACCTTTGCATTACAGTGGTGCCTCGCAAGACGAAATTAATCCGTTCCGTGAGTCTCTTCGTCTTGCGTTTTTTTTCGTCTTGCGAAGCACGGCTATTAGCGGCTTAGTGGCTATTAACGGCTTAGTGGCTTAGCGGCTATTAACGGCTTAGCGGCTTTAAGAAAAAGGAAACAAACTCGCAAGAACTCGCAAGACGTTTCGTCTTGCGAAGCAAGCCCATAGGGAAATTCGTCTTGCGGAACGACTCAAAAAATGGAAAACTCTTTCGTCTTGCGCGTTTTTCGTCATGCGAGGCATTCGTCTTGCGAGGTACCACTGTATTACAGGCGTCTCTCCTCCCCCCCCCGCCCAACTTACATGTGATCAACTGGTGTGCGACTACGTATACGCTTGGTGCTGGGAATTAATTAAATTCAAACCAGGAAACGGCAAGAAAGAGTTGGGCAGTTCTCATGGTTCATGAGAAGACCCTTCTAGGAGCCTGAAGAGGACATCAGTGAGGGCAGAGGAAACCTCCAAAAGACCAGAGGTGCAGTGGGGTTTTGTTAAGGCCAGGCTTCCTCAATCTCGGCCCTCCAGATGTTTTTGGCCTACAACTCCCATGATCCCTAGCTAGTAGGACCAGTGGTCAGGGATGATGGGAATTGTAGTCTCAAAACATCTGGAGGGCCGAGGTTGAGGAAGCCTGGTTTAGGCTGCTGTGCTTCCCCACCTAACAGCTGGTGTGTGGGGTGGCGCAGCAGCTGCATGCATCTTCCAACCTCCTGCTGGCCCCAGAGCTTCAATTCTAGTTGTGGATATTTTTGGTTACAGTATTTTTTTGTATGTAGTGAAGAGAGAGCAGAAGAGTGGGCGTTTAAAGGGTGCTTCCCACTTACGCAGGCCATTTCCTCCTCCTCATTTAATGTCAGTGTTGGTACCACTTAGAATCATAGAATTGTAGAATCGGAAGGGCCACGAGACTCATCTAGTCTACCCTCTGCAGTGCAGAAATCTTTTGCCCAACTTGAACCCACAACCCTGAGATGAAGAGTCTCATACTGTGTTGACTGAGCTAAGTGTGCTGCTCTTCCCCTCATTTTGAAATGATATCTATCCATATTCTGAAAAGATTTTTTTTTCATACTATACTAAACTAAACTGAAATATTTAAATGTTTCTTTGTCCTTGAATATTCCCACCACACTTGCAATCCTTTCCTGCCACACCCTTTGAGAACACTACTATTTCAGGTGGCTTTTTAGCAAAAGCTGCTGTGGTTCTGTAACGTTTTAACTTGGAATAATTTTTTTTAATAGTATTATTATGACTGGTTTTATTTATTTTTCTGGATAATTAGTAGAATGCTTTTTGTTATCTGCTTCCTGTTATTTGTTTGGTTTTGTGAGGTTATATTTTAGAAGCTACCTTCTATGGTAGCTACTCTAAAAGGTAGCTTATTAATATTTTAAACAAAGAAAGAAAGAAACAAATATTGGTGTGTACAGCTGCCCATCCTGAAAGCAACATGAGAGAGTTGGATAGACTTCAGGACTGCAAAACCAGTTTTGTTCTTGTTCTTTTCATAGAGATCCACCCATCACCCACATGCAAAATAGTGGCTGGGCTTTGAGCCAGATGCAAAGTGGGTGTCTCAACTGCATCCCTGCAATTGGGTGTCTTGTATTAGTTTACAAACCCCAGAACAACTTAGGTCCGGGGTACCTTAGGGACTGCCTGAGCCCTTATATCCTAGCTCAATTGCTGAAACCATCTGGAGCATCATTTTTTTTTTTTTTTTTGGTAAATATTTTATTAAGTTTCCACAATAAAAGACAAAGAAAATACAAAATCACACAAAGAAAATGACCAATACAATACAAAAAAAACCAAACATTAAACACCTCAAAAGAAAAAGAAAAAAGAGATAAAAGCACATATAATAACAAAAAACAAAAATTCCTTCTTTCTTAATTTCTCATCTTCAATTAGCTTATTTTCCGGACTTCCTCACATCTCCCGTTCTTATATCCCTTTTTTAAAAAAATTAATTCAGCAAATTCATAACGTATTAATCTATCTGTTTTTAGTCCAATCTTACATTTTACTTTGTTGCTATAGCCCCTGCAATTCATTTCAATGTCTTTAACATTCATAAATTTTACAATGTTTCTGCAAATAAGTTTTAAATTTCTTCCAATCTTCCTCCACCGTCTCCTCTCCCTGGTCTCGGATTCTGCCAGTCATTTCCGCCATCTCCATGTAGTCCACCATCTGGAGCATCATTGGCCATCCCACAAGTTGGTGAAGCTCATTTCACATCAGCAGAAAACCAAGTCTTTAGCGTCATTTGCCCAGTCCTGTGGAATGCTCTCCCAGTAAAGTTTCAGCAGGCATCTTGCATTTTAACCTTCAAAGATTTGTCTATGCTGCCAGGCTTATGATTGCAATTAAGTTAAACATCTGTACAGTGGTACCTCTGGTTACGTACTTAATTCGTTCCGGAGGTCCGTTCTTAACCTGAGACTGTTCTTAACCTGAAGCACCACTTTAGCTAATGGGGCCGCCTGCTGCCGCCACGCTGCCAGAGCACGATTTCTGTTCTCATCCTGAAGCAAAGTTCTTAACCCAAGGTACTACAGTGGTACCTCGGGTTACATACGCTTCTGGTTACAGACTCTGCTAACCCAGAAATAGTACCTCAGGTTAAGAACTTTGCTTCAGGATCAGAACAGAAATTGTGCTCCGGTGGCGCAGCGCCAGCAGGAGGCCCCATTAGCTAAAGTGGTGCTTCAGGTTAAGAACAGTTTCAGGTTAAGAACGGACCTCCGGAACGAATTAAGTACTTAACCCGAGGTACCACTGTATTTCTGGGTTAGCCGAGTCTGTAACCTGAAGCGTATGTAACCTGAAGTGTATGTAACCCGAGGTACCACTGTAATAGTTAGCTGATGATCTGTGATTTAATTTTTTTGCATGGTTTTTATTGTGTATGTATAATGTATAGAGTTGGATACGCTATATCCAGCCTTTATTGATGGGCAGTTTTAAGGTAATAAGCCTAATTTACTTCTAGGGTATTAATATATTTCCCCACCATTATTCATCCCACACTTTTCAGTGCATTCCTCCCATCACTTTTCAAACCGCAAACAACTCTGATCCCTTTTTTAATGGATTAGTTGTGCTAAGGCATATCATTGCCGATTTTGTTCAGTGAACTGACATGAGACCTCTGGGTATAGGGCAGTATATAATTCAATAAATAATAAATTAATCCAACTTAATTGAGCAAACCAAAAGTGCCTGAATCCCTGGGGTGGGTGGGTGGGAGACAGTCAAGAAAGGTGCCCCGAGACAACCATTGCTGCCTTTTTCAAGTTTCAAAGCTGCAGCATTTTTAAAGAACAACACAACCCAGTAAATACCAACTTCTACTCCATATAACAGAATGTTTTCATCTTTAAACTGTTTAGCCTAGTTGCATTGAGAGCTATCTTTGACCGCAACCACTACATAAAAATTAAAAAAACGTTCTGATGAGCGCATGCGAAAATATTGACCAAGTGTATTCTGCATGCCAAAATTATTAGTTATTACAAATATGAAAAGAAACAAGAGTCTCAGTTGGAATGATTCTTTTAAGGCCGAAGTAATAAGTGGAATAACACACCCTCCAATATTTCTCCAATAAAAATAGGGATATCCTAAGGAAAGTGAGACATTCCGGGATCAAATAAAAAACAGCTTCTCTAAATCAGGGATGTCCCTGGAAAATAGGGACAATTGGAGGGTCTGGAATAATCCCAGATCAAGGCTGGTTCCTTCCTTCCTTCCCTATCTGCAGCCCGCGCCCGAACAGTCATTGGTGGAAGGCGCCGCCTCTCCCGCCTGCTTGAGCCGCAGCTTCTGATGGACACGCAGCCTCTCCTATGGGAAGTTGGCGGTAGCGGCCGCGAGCCAATGGGCTGGAGGGACATGCAAAACAGAGCCCAGCCGCCAGGAAGGCTTCCAGGAAGTAGCTGCTTCTGCTGCAGAACTTGGAAGGTAGAAGGCGGAGAGAGGTTGCAAAGGTGAAGGTAGGTAGGTAGGTGGGTGGGTGGGACGGGGTCCTTGCAATCTGGTAGGATTTCTTGCAATTTTTGTAATTTGTGGAAGGGTTTTCTATGTCTGGATGTATAAATGGGCTCTTAAAAGTTTAAAGGGAAAGGCAACTTTTAAGGGATATTCTTGCTGGATCAGTCGCTGCACAGCAGTGAATTGACGATTGGAGCAAAATCCCATCTTTCGTCTCCCATTTCTACTTTTACTTTTATTGTTGTTTTATTTGTGAGTTTATTTGAGGTGAGCTCAAAGCGGCGTACAAAAACTTACATTATTATTTATAACGATTTTATTATTTCTACCCCGCTCATCTCATCTGACTGGGTTGCCCCAGCCACTCTGGGCGGCTTCCAGCATACAGTATATAAAAACATAATGAAACGTTAAAACCTTCACTATATAGGGCTTTCTTCAGGTGTCATCTAAAGGTTGCGTAGTTACTTATCCCCTTAACATCTGATGGGAGGGCGTTCCACAGGGTGGGTGCCGCCACCGAGAAGGCCTTTTAAAAATAAGAGTTAAAAGCCTCCTAAAATGCTCATCGATAGCATATACATAAAAAGGCACATCACTTGTATGCATGTAGTGTGGGAATGTTTTCCACCCACTTGCCTCAGCGGTGTTAAGGCTTGAGATATCTGGTGGGTTTGTGATGCAGGTGAGACTCGAATCATGAGCTTCTTGGACCACTTCGGAGACTCTTAGCTTTTAGTCAGTGCTGAAATTCTATATACTAATAGCAGACTCATCCTCGATGAGTCTGGGCTGTAGCCAAAATGGTACCATCTGCGGGCAAATCCCACAATCTGCAGGAGTACAAGCATTTTAAAGGGGGAAAGAACTCATAAATGGGGGTGTGGACACCCACAAACAAATCATTGAATGAGCATGCGCAGTAGGCATAGAACGCATTGCTGAATTGGTTGTTGGGGGGACGACGACTGGAAAACAGGTGGGGTGTGTGGAATAGAGTATCCTGGAAAAGGAGTAGCTAGCTGGTTGGTTGAAACCCTGAACAGGACCACTCAACACTGCAACATTTGGTTGCTGTTCCCATTTGTCTGTACAGGCTATGCAAATTAGGTTGGGTGCTTTTTGCTTAATGTGACTGGACTCTAATGTTAGGCAGAGAAGATAGAAAGAGAGACATTGATAAGCAAGAGGAAAGAAGATCCATTAAGGTGAGACTTAGGTGTTCAGGAGAGGGTGTGTTGAAGGGCAGTGGATCTTAATGGGCAGTGGAGATGACAGCAATGCTATCCCATTCATTTTGCCCTCCCCCTTTCTGCAGGGCCCACCACTTAGGGGCGTGTTCAGAAACCCTATGAAAGGGAGCTGAATCCTGACAAGACATAAGTACTGTTTTTGGGGGACAGGAGGCGGGCGGGTGTGGAGGACTCCCTGGTCCTGAATGGGGTAACTGTGCCCCTGAAGGACCAGGTGTGCAGCCTGGGAGTCATTTTGGATTCACAGCTGTCCATGGAGGCACAGGTCAAGTCTGTGTCCGGGGCAGCTGTTTATCAGCTCCACCTGGTACACAGGCTGAGACCCTACCTGCCTGCGGACTGTCTTGCCAGAGTGGTGTATGCTCTAGTTATCTCCTGCTTGGACTACTGCAATGCGCTCTGTGTGGGGCTACCTTTGAAGGTGACCCGGAAACTACAACTAATGCAGAAAGCGGCAGCAAGACTGGTGATTGGGGGCGGCCGCCGAGACCGCATAACACCGGACTTGAAAGACCTACATTGGCTCCCAGTACGTTTCCGAGCACAATTCAAAGTGTTGGTGTTGACCTTTAAAGCCCTAAACGGCCTCGGCCCAGTAGACCTGAAGGAGCGGACACTGAGGTCCAGCTCCGAAGGCCTTCTGGCGGTTCCCTCACTGCGAGAAGCCAAGTTACAGGGAACCAGGCAGAGGGCCTTCTCGGTAGTGGCACCCACCCTGTGGAACGCCCTCCCACCAGATGTCAAAGAGAACAACTACCAGACTTTTAGATGACATCTGAAGGCAGCCCTGTTTAGGCAAGCTTTTAGTGTTTGATGCATTACTGTATTTTAATATTGTGTTGGAAGCCGCCCAGAGTGGCTGGGGAAACCCAGCCAGACGGGTGGGGTATAAATAAATAAATAAATAAATAATTATTATCATCATCATTATCATTATTATCATTATTATTATCATCTTTAAACCATACTTCTATATACTTCCATACTTTGTACCCATCAAGACTGGGGATTTTGGCCTTCTTGGACCAGATGTGGGATAATAATTTGTTCTGTTTTCTAGGCTTTATCAAAATGTTAGGTTCCTGTTGATCATAGGTCAGTTAGTGTTTATGGAAACTTCCTTTAGCTCAGGAAGTTTGGTTCCTTATACACTTCTGCCCCATTATCTCTTGAAATATTGCTGCGTTTAGAACTAATAACAGTAACATTTTTTGAATGTTTTAATCTCATGAGCAGCACACTGATGATAGACTGTTTAGTTTTGTAAAAGAACCATATTTATTATTATTTATTAATTCCATTTCTATACCACTTTATGTTTTTAAGAAAAAAAACTCAAGAGAGGTTTAAAACACCAAATAAAACAATATGGAATAAAACATTACCAAAGAAAGTCAAATATAAAGTACACATTCAAAGCAACTTAATTAACAGGAAGCTAAAATATTATCTTAAAAACTTCACATTTAAAATGTAGATAAAGCTGGAGGATGGCATGACGGAAAGACAGCCTGGAAATTATAAACGTGAAATGATATAATTGACCTATCTAGTTTTGAATCTTGAATCTTGTATGAGTAACACAGTGATGATGTATGGTTTAGATTTCCAAAATAACCTTATTTAGATACTTAAGATTCAGATAAACCTAATTTCATACTGATTTTAAAGATGGAAAAAATCAAATTAGAAAAAACGTGAGCTGGAAGGGAAAAATTAAATACACATGGTTATACAGTGGTACCTCGGGTTAAATACTTAATTCGTTCTGGAGATCTGTTCTTAACCTGAAACTGTTCTTTACCTGAAGTACCACTTTAGCTAATGGGGCCTCCCGCTGCCACTGGAGCACGATTTCTGTTCTCATCCTGAAGCAAAGTTCTTAACCCAAGGTACTATTTCTGGGTTAGTGGAGTATGTAACCTGAAGCGTATGTAACCTGAGGTACCACTTTACTTTTCACTTGCCTTCCAATAATTTATCCCTCACATGCTTTCAAACATACATAACTAGATCCATATTCACGACGGCTAGGGACTTATTATTTTAAAAAACAAGTTGTCAGAAACTTGAATTTCAGTCTGTGTACCTCATACTATTGTCCATGGATAATCCTTGTCTTAAATTCTCTGTAGTAGAATCTGTGTAGTTCTGTCTGTGTAGCCTGTAGTGCTTATCTTTTTGCAATTTGACCTTATGATATGAACTTTGTTATGAGCAGAAATCTTTCCCACCTACTTGATTTATGAGCTTGTTTATGCAGTAATTGATAGCCTTTAACTTTACGTGGTTTATGCTAACAATATCTTTCCCTACCCAGGTGACACATTCTCCTCTCCTTGAGAACCATGTGGGATCCCAATGCAGGTAAGTGGGAAGAATGATTGATGGGTTTATCTGGGGTACCTCTCTAGGGAATATGCATAGGGATGGGCACAGAGGTGGCAACTATTACGTTGCATGTGAGCTACCCCCGGACAGGAGGGGATTTTGTGATAGGCGTTGGCTGCCTCCAGAAGGGCCCTGAGTGCTTTTTACGCACTGAGTCATGTGCCTGTATCCATGCATTAAATAGCTGCCACGCTATTTTTTTTAAAAAAAGAAAAGAGAGTTAGCTGACTTGGTAACTCCCAAGGCATCTCTCGTGCCATTGTGCTGGTGTACCTAATCAGCATTAAAACTCACCTGGATGGCAAAGATCTTGCAAGTTCTCTGTGAGGGAAGTCCTGCCAAGTGGAAAAAACAGAAAGCATTTTAAGTCCAGTCACAATTGGCTTGGGCCAGTCTTGCTTTCCGCAACAGAACTAGGTTGTCTCAAGTCAAGGACAGCCATTTGTTTTGCCTGACCTCACTGCCTGTGAGTTGTCCTCAGCGATTCAGCAGAAGGCTCAGTCTGACATTGCTAGCTGTCGCTAGTGATGTCTTGTTGCTTTTGAAAGACCCTGTGCTTTCTCCGGGGCCAACCACATGGCCTCCTTGGACCTCCTGAATCCGAATTTCCTTCTCCCGTTAGTGTTAGTGGAGACTTGCTTTCTGAACGTTGGAGGTCCTTGGTTGATTGAGGTTGAAACTTGTGTGGCCAAAAGGGCAGGGGCTGCTCTAGAGAACATGCAGAAATGTGGAAGGAAGAAAAAGAAGAAGAGTTTGGATTTGATATCCCGCCTTTCACTCCCTTTGAGGAGTCTCAAAGTGGTTAACAATCTCCTTTCCCTTCCTCCCCCACAACAAACACTCTGTGAGGTGAGTGGGGCTGAGAGACTTCAGAGAAGTGTGACTAGCCCAAGGTCACACGGCAGCTGCATGAGGAGGAGCAGGGAATCGAACAGGGAGCAGCTGAAACTGTAGGAGATCTATAGCTCACTGGCAGAGCCCAGGCTTTGCAAACAGAAGATCCTGGGTTTCAGATCTTCCCCATCAGTTTTGCCATTTCTGCATATTCCATCAATTTTGTTTGCCTTCCTTTGTTGGTAATGCTTCTTCTTCCCAATAGCATTCTCGCTGCCGTCGTTGCATACATAAAGAGTCTTTTATCTTCTCTCGCTACTTCTTTCCCTACTAAACCTAAAAGAAAGGTTTCTGTATTTTTAACAAATGTATTCGTAAACATTTTCTTTAATTCATTATAAATCCTTTCCCAGAAGCTGTTTATCTTACAACATTACCATCACATATGGAAAAAAGTACCTTCTTTCTCTTTTCATTTCCAACACATATTTGATTTAGTTTTATACATTTTTGCAATCTTACTTGGTGTTAGATACCAATGGTACATCATTTTCATGTGATTTTCTTTCAACGCACAGCATGCTGTAAATTTTATTTCTTCTCTCCACAACTTTTCCCAAGATGAAAGTTGGATAGTATACCCAAAATCACTAGCCCAATGCGCCCCACACAGTTTCAGCTATGCCTTCACAATTCATAAGGGCTTGCACCCCCACCCAAATGAAAGCTGAGATTCTTAGGGAGCCAAACTCTGTAGGCAATACCATGACGGCAGTTCCAAGTAGGCCTTGAAAAGACCCCTTTGTTTGGGAAATTCTGAGCTGGATGGATCACTGCTCTGACTTGGTATAAGACGGTTTCCTATGTTTTAGAGATGGTGTCTTGCTCATGTTGCCTAGTATACATAGACCAGTGGTCAGCAAACTTTTTCAGCAGGGGGCCGGTCCACTGTCCCTCAGACCTTGTGGGGGCTGGACTATATTTTGAAAAAAATATATGAACTTCCTATGCCCCACAAATAACCCAGAGATGCATTTTAAATAAAAGGACACATTCTACTCATGTAAAAGCACACTGATTCCCAGACAGTCCGTGGGCCGGATTTAGAAGGCGATTGGGCCGGAAGTGGCCCCTGGGCCTTAGGTTGCCTACCCATGACGTAGACGGAATCAGCGGCGTAGCGTGGGTTGTCAGCAAGGCAAGTAATTTGCGCCCCCTAACCCCTAACCTGCCGCCGCTGCCAGCTTCTTCTTGCTGCTGCCTGGTCTGGTCTGGTGTGGTCCTCTCCCGCGCTCAGCGCTGCGCTGGGCGGCCGCTGCACTGTCCCTCCCCCAGATAGTCCCTCGCTCTCTCTCCGCACCGCACGCCTGGCACCCACTCCCTCCACAGTGGGCGGCGACCCAGCGGCTCGGATCGGATTCGCACAGCCAGCACTGCAGTGAGAGAGAGTGAGTGAGCCAGGTAGGGGCAGAGAGCTGCGAGTGCGAGCGCGCCCCCCCCCAGATGTTGCGCCTGGTGCGGCCAGCCCCTCCCTTCACCCCCCACGCTACGCCACTGGACGGAATGGTAAGATGCTTCAGGTTGACTGCTGCGTGTTTCATTTAGCCTTGAAACTGATAAGATTTCCTATTTTCCCTCTCTCCCTTTTTTGTTTTAGGCCAGCCAGGCGCCTACCCAGGAGCTGCCTACCCTCCCAACCCTTCTTATCCAGCGGGCTTCAACCCTGCCCACCCCCCTCCTGTGAATCCTGCCTTTCCCCCAGGTCCAGTACCTGTTGGCCCATATCCTGGGCCCCCAGCAGGGATCCCTGGGCAACCTGCATACCCACCAGGTCATTCTATCCTGCCACCGTATGCTGGACATCAACCTGGTTACCCTGTCCCCCCTGGCGGTCCTTACCCACCACCTGCCCCAGGTATGCCTGGAGGGATGGGGGTGAATCCTTTGCTGCCTGGGGCTGTTGCCATGGGGACCCATGGGATGGATAAGAAGGCAGCGAAGAAGATGAAGAAGAAGATGAAGAAGGCGCACAAGATGAACAAGCCACAAAAGCACCACAAGATGCATGGGAAGGTGTGTGGAAGAGGAAGGGAGGGTTGGGGAAGAACAGGAAACTTGGACTTTCTTTACTTGCTGCTGTGCCTCAAGAAGCTAGCCAATCTGGTGCTCTTCAGATAGCCAGTGTGGTGTAGTGGTTAAGAGTGGTGGACTCGTATTCTGGGGAACCGGGTTCGCGTCTCCGCTCCTCCACATGCAGCTGCTGGGTGACCTTGGGCCAGTCACACTTCTCTGAAGTCTCTCAGCCCCACTCACCTCACAGAGTGTTTGTTGTGGGGGAGGAAGGGAAAGGAGAATGTTAGCCGCTTTGAGACTCCTTAAAGGGAGTGAAAGGCAGGATATCAAATCCAAACTCTTCTTCTTCAGATGTTGCTGGACTCACATCATCCCTGACCGTTGTTCATGCTAGATGGGGCTGATGGGAGTTGGAATTCAGCAACATCTGAAGGCTAGGACTGGGCGATATTTCATCCCAAACTGGTTTGAAGTCCATTTTGTGATATCAGCTTCATAATTTTTCACCTTGGTATATAACATGAATCGTTATGTATCTTAGGCCTGGGCAATATATTGTATAAAACCAGTATGAATTCCATATTGTGATATCAGCTCAGTAATATTTGACCTGGTGATATATTGTGAATCGTGATTGTGTATGTGTGCCTTGCAAAAATCACGATGCAGGAAAAACTGTGAAACCAGCCAATGCCTCTATGTAGCTCCATCCTTATTACAGGCATTGTGATTATAGCAGTATATTGCAATGTTTAAAAGGTAAAGGGACCCCTGACCATTAGGTCCAGTCGTGACCGACTCTGGGGTTGCGGCGCTCATCTCGCTTTATTGGCCGAGGTTGCTGGCGTACGGCTTCTGGGTCATGTGGCCAGCATGACTAAGCCGCTTTTGGCGAACCAGAGCAGCGCATGGAAACGCCGTTTACCTTCCCGCCAGAGTGGTACCTATTTATCTACTTGCACTTTGATGAGCTTTCAAACTGCTAGGTGGGCAGGAGCAGGGACCGAGCAACGGGAGCTCACCCCATTGTGGGGATTCGAACCGCCAACCTTCTGATCGGCAGGTCCTAGGCTCTGTGGTTTAACCCACAGCGCCATCCGCGTCCCATTTCGATGTTTAGCTGGCAATATATCACAATATTGAAAACCAGGTATCGCCCTTCCCTACTGGGGGGCATTATGTTGAGGGAGGCTGCCATGGAGGTAGAGGAGAAAAGGCCTGGTGGTCTGAGGTAAATGGTCACTGGGCCTTCAACTGTGAGCTAGACAGGGTCTGTGGGGTTTGTGATTAGAAATATTTTAGGGTGTAGCTGTAAATTATGGGGAGTGATGCTGGAGGAGGGTACACCGTGTGGTTGGGGAGAGGTACTCCTTTATGCAGGGAAGAGCTCTGACCTCTGACAGCCTGGTCCTCAGTCAAACTGTGGACATGCGTATTGGCCGTCTTCAGAAAGGAGCAATTGTGCCAGTTGGTGGGAAAAGGAGTCCCAAGAGAGAGAATGGGAGAAGAAAAAAATGGAACCGAAACAGATGGAAAGGGTGGAGGAAAGCCTTCTGCAAAATGGAAGTGGATCCCAAACAGAGTGATGGAAAGGGTGGGGAAAGTCCTTTGCAAGTAGTCACTTTGGACCGCTTGTTATTTGGGGATGGGTCAGTGAAATGGACCAAGATGGAGGACGGTGGGAGGCAGCAGCCATAGCAAGGGAGAGAAAACAGTGGCACTGGTGGGGAGGAGCTCTATTCAACGCTGCAAGTTCCCCTTCCCATTAACTCTGGCTTCTCCCACCATCGGCTGCAAACTCCAGTTGTCTTTGTCCATGGCAAACGGCCCTTCGCAGTGGTTCAGAGTCTGTCTTTTTCCTTCAACCAATCTGTGTGTATAGGAAACAGTAATTTCAGATGATAATGAGGCATTAATATCCCCAATTGACATTTTCTTGAGCTGAGCTCTGGGATAGATTAAAGCCCTGATTAGATTTCGGTAGCAGTAACACTGAGTCAGAATTGAAGTCTCATGAGCCTCCCTCTTCTTCTGTTTACAGCATTCCTCCTCCTCTTCCAGCAGCAGCGACTCCGACTGAGGCCTGTTCCTACCTCCCAGACGTATCCTCTTCCCGCAAACGCTGATCCTTGCGCCAGTTTTCCTGCTTCCAACAAGCGCTGATCTACTTAACTGTCACCAGATAACAATGAGGGCTGCTTGTGGGTCACCCATTATTTACAGGGTTTGGCCAAAGTTTATCCCAACGGCATGCGCAACCTCCTGCAAAGTCTGATGGGAGCTCTGGTGCTGATGATTTAAGCAGGGTTGGTGGGGTCAGCAAATGAGTCTTAAGAAAGTCAGAATGTGAGGCCACCAATTGGCTTAAGTAAAGTTCATCTGCAAATGCGTGGCAGCTTTTGCTCTTCTGAAATGTAGGCTGTTCAAAATGGCAGCCAATCAGGTTGTTTCTCGGCACCCTGAAGCTTTCTGATTGGCTTCCTCAGGCAGTTGGGGTCCAACTGAAGGGATAAGATGTGCTTTAAGTGACAAACAAGCGGGCCTTCAGATGGCGTTGTACTAGACCTCCCATCATCCCATGTTGGCTGGGACTGATGGGAATGGTAGTTGCAACAACATCTAGATCAGGGTTTCGCAAACTTGGGTCTCCAGCTGTTTTTGGACTACAGTTCCCATCATCCCTGACCACTTGTCCTGCTAGCTAGGGATGATGGGAGTTGCAGTCCAAAAACAGCTGGAGAACCATGTTTGGGAAACCCTGATCTAGAGTGCCAAAGCATAGCCACCCTTACTTTAGGCTGAGGTTTGAACGGGAGGTGATGGATCCAAATTGGCCCAAGAATTTCAAAAAATGGCTCCCGCTCCTCAATATGATCGTCTTTCCTGTGCTACCTGGGGAAGTGGCAGATAGAAGTGAAGAGATTCGGAAAGTGTGTGTTGCTTATTTAATATAAGGTTGAATGATAGGTTTCTTAATATTGCAGATAAAATGTGCTTGATCAGGGTTGATTATGCTCCATTGTGCGAACGTTTCAGTAGCTTTATTATATTATTTCAGAGGCATGATTCATTTTTTTAATATAACTGAGGATGAAAATCTTGTTAGGGGCGTGTTTCAGAAAGCTTAAATACTAAACTTAAACATGGGGAAATAACACATTGGTCGTTTGCGTCACGTTTAATTGTAATGCTATAACCATGGGCACAATTTTTGGTGGATTAAAGTGGGTATCTGATCCAAGATGGCTGGAGTATCTTAATGAATTGCAAAAAAACTAGGATCACACGAAAGCTCATACCAAGAACTAACTTAGTTGGTCTTTAAGGTGCTACTGGAAGGAATTTTTTTATTTTGACTATGGCAGACCAACACGGCTACCTACCTGTAACATCCTCGCCTGTAATGATAGAATACTCTAAGCCTTGGAGGGAGCATGTTCTCATTTTAACTCACAATTGCTCTTTTTCCCTGCAGAAAGGGGCTGCTTAGGGAACAACCAGATGTGCTTGGAGAATAAAAGGAACAAGTTGCAGCTGACCAACCAGTTAAAAAGTGCAAAGAGATTCTAAGCAAAATGGCTTCACACAGCTATCCTTTAAAACTCTTCCTTGTTCTGGCAATTGTTAGTGTTTTAGCATTTTCGTTTAATATGTATTAAATGCATATTAAAGGCCACCCTGGGATCTTTGCAGGACGAGCAGGTTAAAAAAGTTCCAAATAAATAATTTTTAAAAATATCATGGTGCATGTTTTGAGAGTGCGAGGGAAAGCTTTGTGGAGTATAAACAGCAAGTTTAAGCGTGTCATGGATTCTCCAGATTGTTCAACAAAGAAAGCGGGAGCATCGCTGTGCAATATCCAGTGCACATTAGCAGATCATAATTGTCAACATGCTAATTACTGTGTATCAGGATGAATCATCTTCTGCTTGTTTATTTCCTTTTGACATTTTGCTATTATAATTCAGCAATTGAAAAATGGCAGTTACAAAAATGACTCGGCTAATCCTGGGCCTGATCCTGTGCTGGTGTAAAGCAGATACTGTTTTGTACATTGACACAATCTCCACACGTGGACCTTGCTGACAAACAACAACATTTGTGGATAAAAAGTACATTTGCCTTGTGCCTTCCCCACGTCAGTCTCTTAAAACTGGTCCAATAAATGTAAATGTCACCCTCTGGACTCGTTTGTGGAGCCAAAATGGGAAGTGCATAATTATTCGTTTAGATTTCTATCTCGCCTTATATCCAAAGGTCCAGCAGTAGGAAGCATTAAAAGTAATGGACTGAAAGGCTAGAATATTTCAACATGAAAGTTGAAATCCCCTTTCCCCTCCTAAAATGAGGCTTGTAAAGAGTCAATTTTCCCTAATCACCTGTGGGGAGTTAGACTTGTCTCCAGGTAACCAGGCAAGTTTATCCAGCTTTTGTTAAGGAAGACATTTGTTCTCTCTACCCGACTCCTGCTTTTAGCTTCAATATGTATACGTTTTACACAGATGTGTGTGGGTAAGCAGGCTAATAAACATTTTTATTTGGGGATAGGATCCTTTTGCGGATGTGTTGGCAAAGCTGCCCAAAACATTTATCTGAATGAAAAGGACTTGCGATTCTTCCAAAGCAAACCAGCGCCACTGTTGACCATTTGGCCCAACCGCTGAGTAGTATGACTGGTTGCCTTTTTGACAACCTCCATTTGCCATTCCAGGGTAACAGCCCAGGCACGTTTCTTTGGCCACTAGTGGGTCACTGCAAAGAGCTGGGGGGCTGTGCAAGGCTTGATGGGACACAGCTTGTGCAGTCCCATTCCAGAAGAGATTCGTACCACGTCAGACATCGGAGAAGGGGAATGGGGGCAATGCCCAAAGCCCTCTGCTGCTATTCTAACGTAACCGATGCAAAGCACTGTGTTTATGAAAACAAAGGGCTCTGGCTGCACCACCTTGTTTGCAGATAATGGTTTAATATGAACAAGCTGCAAATTTGCAGGCTCCCAAACAGGAGGTAGGGACGCGGGTGGAGCTGTGGGTTAAGCCACAGAGCCTAGGACTTGCTGATCAGAAGCTCAGTGGTTTGAATCCCCGCGACGGGGTGAGCTCCCGTTGCTCGGTCCCTGCTCCTGCCAACCTAGCAGTTCAAAAGCACGTCAAAGTGCAAGTAGATCAATAGGTACTGCTCCAGCGGGAAGGTAAATGGTGTTTCCATGCACTGCTCTGGTTCGCCAGAAGCGGCTTAGTCATGCTGGCCACATGACCCGGAAGCTTTACGCCAGCTCCCTCGGCCAATAAAGCGAGATGAGTGCCGCAACCCCAGAGTCAGCCACGACTGGACCTAATGGTCAGGGGTCCCTTTACCTTTAAACAGGAGGTTGCTGTTGGCTTGCTCCCAGTGTGGTGTAGAGCCAGTGTGGTGTAGTGGTTAAGAGCGGTAGTCACGTAATTTGGGAAACCGGGTTCGTGTCTCCGCTCCTCCACATGCAGCTGCTGGGTGACCTTGGGCCAGTCACACTTCTCTGAATTCTCTCAGCCCCACTCACCTCACAGAGTGTTTGTTGTGGGGGAGGAAGGGAAAGGAGAATGTTAGCCGCTTTGAGACTCCTGAAGGGGAGTGAAAGGCGGGATATCAAATCCAAACTCTTCTTCTTCTTCTTCTTCTTCTTCTTCTTGCTCCTCCTGGCGTGGCTAAGCCATGGTTTGGTTTAGCATTTGATCTGGTCCCAGACTCGTGGTTTAGCTCTCTTTAAACCACACGAGTGGTAAACTATGGAACAAACCTTGGTTGTAGCTTCTGGTTTGTCTGGAGACAGCTAAACCGTGGGTCTGGGTTCAGGCAAAGCCGAACCATCAGTGCAGCAGCAGAACAAACAGATGAATGGCAAAGGGCACATGCCAAACCAATGAGGGTGCAAATTGGGATGGGTGAGGGGTGTGGCGAGGGAGAGAGGGTGACCTATGGAGACTCCCAGGGGCCAGATAAGGCAGACATAGGAAGTGCTATGTTTGGGTCCTAATTCTGAGGTTCCCTTTCCCTCTTCCTTCAAGAAGGAGCTAATGAATCTCTGGCAGAATAGTCTCAACATCTTCACCAAACTTCGAGGTTTGGGGGGGTAAGCCATGATTGTTAAACTGATATAATATCAAAATATGTGGCATGGATGTACAATCTCCATATACATATGGCTGGCTGCCAACCTTCGACTCTTCACTACGGACAGCTGCCTTCTTTCCCCAGCCCAGCCCAGCGGACCACGAGCTCAAAAACCTGCTCCCCCGTGACTTGTCTTGTTTAGAAAAACGGGTCGTTGACTTTAGCCTTTCAAAAGACGGACTCTATTGGATGGGTAAATGGTATTCCCAATTTTTTGAACCGTTCTCCCTAGAGCGGCTTAAATTTTTAAGTCACATTAAGGGACTGATGACATTAATATATATATGCTTTCGTAGATATATATATATATATATATATATATATATATATATATATGCAGGTTTTGGTGTTCTCGGGTGTCTTCCCGTGTAAAAGTTGGGGTGTCTAGGCGACGTTTCGACGAGGTCTCACTCGTCATCTTCAGGCTGGTGCTTTCGGCTTCTTGTTACTGGAACAGAGCGGGATCTCAGTGTTTGAGTTCCTATAAATACTGTAGAGGGGTGTGGTGTATTGCCTCAAAAGTTCTGGGCAGAGGGGAAGTTCCCAGGCTAGTGTTCTTTTCTTCTTTTGTTCCTTAATTACTTGAGGGATATCTTGAGTGATTTCTTGAGTGATATTCTGAGTACCACTTAGGTGGGTCATTAGGTGTGGATTAGTTGCTAAAGCCTTCGTGTCTTGACCTCTTGAATTTGTGAAGAGTTTTTCTGGGAAGATGGCTGTACTGCACTTAGTTGTGCTTTGGCTTGGCTTCGTGTATAGGGGCGAGCTGTGGTTTTGTGCCCTGTGCCAGCCAGATCTGTGTAGGGATTGCAGGGGGGTGCAGCATCCGGAGTTGCCACTATGGTTTGGTTACTGGATGGTGTCTGTAATTTATCTGTGGAGAGGGTCTGGGTTTGGGTCTGGTGTGGTTGATTGGTGGTGGCGTTCTGTGTGCCTCTGGATCTGGTGTCGGTTTTTGTGGGGAGGGCTAATTTCCAGATGTCTGGCAGGCGGGACGTGTCGTCACGCTTGTTCATGTTGTGAGGGTGTTTCTCTATCTCGATGGCTTCCATGATTATTCTCTTGTGGTGATGTTCCATGTTAAAGAGCAATTTGGAATCTGCAAAATTAATTTCGTGTCCTGTTTCTTTCATGTGTTGGAAAAGAGAGGAAGATTTTTCTTCTTTTTTGACGGCATTCTTGTGTTCTGCGATACGTGCATTTATTCGTCTGTTTGTTTGTCCAATGTACGTGGCTGGGCAGACTTTGCAGGGTATTTCATAGACCCCTTGGTTTTCCAACTGGATTTTATCTTTGGGGTTTCTGAGGATATTGGCTATTTTTTGGTTGGTGCAAAAGGCTGTTTTGATATTGTGTTTATGGAGGATTTTGCTAATTTTATCTGTAGTGCCCTTGATATAAGGAAGGAGGGCCATGCCATTGTTTTCTTCCGTGTCTTGGTTTTTGGGGGGTGTTTCTTTTTGGATTAGCTTCTTAACCCTGTTTTGCTGGTATCCATTGGCGATTAACACATTTGAGAGATTCTGTAACTCAGTTGTCAAGTGGTCTTTGTCAGCCAGGCGTTTGGTTCTGGAGATGAGGGTCTTGGCTACGGAGTTTATTTGTGCAGGGTGGTGGTGTGATTGAGCATGTAAGTAGCGGTTGGTGTGTGTTTTTTTCCGGTAGATAGTGTGTCCTAGGGAGCCATCAGGTTTTTTGTAGATTAGGACGTCAAGGAAGGGAAGCTGGTTGTTGGCTTCTATTTCCATAGTGAATTGTATTTTGGGGTGTAGGCTGTTGAGATGTGTGAGGAAGCTATCTAGTTTTTCTTTCCCGTGTGGCCAAATTACAAAGGTGTCGTCAACATATCTGAGCCAAAGTTTGGGTTTGTGTTCTGACTTGTCTAAAGCATTGGTTTCAAAGTGTTCCATGTACAGATTTGCGATGACCGGTGAGAGGGGTGATCCCATAGGTGCTCCTTCTATCTGTTTGTATCTTTGTCCATTGTGGATGAAGTACGTGTTGGTTAGGCAGTGGTTGGTCAGGTCCAGGATGTATTCGGGGGGATTGTATTTGTTTTGAATGGCTGTCAAGGCTTCATTAATGGGCACTTGTGTGAAGAGAGATACAACATCGAAGCTCACAAGTAGGTCATCGGGATGTAGGTTTTGCTTCTTTATTGTTTCTATGAACTGGAAGGAGTTTGTAACGTGTGAAGAGATGGATTCTGCATAGGGCTGAAGTTGCTTAGCGAGAAATTTAGCGAGATTTTGTAGAGGTGAGCCTATGGAGCTGACTATTGGTCTGAGTGGTGTTCCTTCTTTGTGTATCTTGGGGAGGCCGTAGAGTTTGGGGCATCTGGATGATTTTTCTCTGGGGATGATTCTTAGCTGGATTTCTTCACTGATAGGAGAGGCTTTTATTTTGGATTTGGTGGTTTTTTCCAGATAGGTGGTGGGATCTGTTTTTATAGGTTGGTAGGTAGGGTCTTGGAGTAGATTTGATAGTTTTGCTTGGTAGTCCGATGTGTTCATCACAACAGTGGCATTACCTTTGTCTGCTGGGAGAATGATTATGTTGTTGTCTTTCCTCAGGTTGGTGAGTGCTTTCTGTTCTTCTTTGTGTAAATTGCTTCTGGGTGGTTGTATCTCTCTTCACACAAGTGCCCATTAATGAAGCCTTGACAGCCATTCAAAACAAATACAATCCCCCCGAATACATCCTGGACCTGACCAACCACTGCCTAACCAACACGTACTTCATCCACAATGGACAAAGATACAAACAGATAGAAGGAGCACCTATGGGATCACCCCTCTCACCGGTCATCGCAAATCTGTACATGGAACACTTTGAAACCAATGCTTTAGACAAGTCAGAACACAAACCCAAACTTTGGCTCAGATATGTTGACGACACCTTTGTAATTTGGCCACACGGGAAAGAAAAACTAGATAGCTTCCTCACACATCTCAACAGCCTACACCCCAAAATACAATTCACTATGGAAATAGAAGCCAACAACCAGCTTCCCTTCCTTGACGTCCTAATCTACAAAAAACCTGATGGCTCCCTAGGACACACTATCTACCGGAAAAAAACACACACCAACCGCTACTTACATGCTCAATCACACCACCACCCTGCACAAATAAACTCCGTAGCCAAGACCCTCATCTCCAGAACCAAACGCCTGGCTGACAAAGACCACTTGACAACTGAGTTACAGAATCTCTCAAATGTGTTAATCGCCAATGGATACCAGCAAAACAGGGTTAAGAAGCTAATCCAAAAAGAAACACCCCCCAAAAACCAAGACACGGAAGAAAACAATGGCATGGCCCTCCTTCCTTATATCAAGGGCACTACAGATAAAATTAGCAAAATCCTCCATAAACACAATATCAAAACAGCCTTTTGCACCAACCAAAAAATAGCCAATATCCTCAGAAACCCCAAAGATAAAATCCAGTTGGAAAACCAAGGGGTCTATGAAATACCCTGCAAAGTCTGCCCAGCCACGTACATTGGACAAACAAACAGACGAATAAATGCACGTATCGCAGAACACAAGAATGCCGTCAAAAAAGAAGAAAAATCTTCCTCTCTTTTCCAACACATGAAAGAAACAGGACACGAAATTAATTTTGCAGATTCCAAATTGCTCTTTAACATGGAACATCACCACAAGAGAATAATCATGGAAGCCATCGAGATAGAGAAACACCCTCACAACATGAACAAGCGTGACGACACGTCCCGCCTGCCAGACATCTGGAAATTAGCCCTCCCCACAAAAACCGACACCAGATCCAGAGGCACACAGAACGCCACCACCAATCAACCACACCAGACCCAAACCCAGACCCTCTCCACAGATAAATTACAGACACCATCCAGTAACCAAACCATAGTGGCAACTCCGGATGCTGCACCCCCCTGCAATCCCTACACAGATCTGGCTGGCACAGGGCACAAAACCACAGCTCGCCCCTATACACGAAGCCAAGCCAAAGCACAACTAAGTGCAGTACAGCCATCTTCCCAGAAAAACTCTTCACAAATTCAAGAGGTCAAGACACGAAGGCTTTAGCAACTAATCCACACCTAATGACCCACCTAAGTGGTACTCAGAATATCACTCAAGAAATCACTCAAGATATCCCTCAAGTAATTAAGGAACAAAAGAAGAAAAGAACACTAGCCTGGGAACTTCCCCTCTGCCCAGAACTTTTGAGGCAATACACCACACCCCTCTACAGTATTTATAGGAACTCAAACACTGAGATCCCGCTCTGTTCCAGTAACAAGAAGCCGAAAGCACCAGCCTGAAGATGACGAGTGAGACCTCGTCGAAACGTCGCCTAGACACCCCAACTTTTACACGGGAAGACACCCGAGAACACCAAAACCTGCATTCCTGTACCCGTGAAAATCTACGAAAACATATATATATATATATATATTTAAAGGGATATATATATATATATATATATATATATATATATATATATATCCCTTTAAATAGCAGGACGAAAATAGAAAAGCATGCTGAGACGCTCCTCTGCTACCACAGCCGAGTGACTAAAGCAGTTCTCCACAGTTTGAGACCCCCGGCAACAGAAAAGTCCTCCTTGATAAGACCCAAAGACCTCCCTTTCATTTTATTTGTTTGTAAACGAAAAAATAGCAAGGTGCTCATATAAGCTGTGCAGTACAACATATAAGGCTATTTAAAAACAACAACCCTAACAACAACCAATACTGTTTGGTTTCAAATTAGTTAGAAAATCACCATAATTATTATCATGTATTCAATTTATGCCACCCTTTCTCAAAAGATCCCAGGGCAGTACACAACATTAAAAACACATTACAATTAACTAATAAACTGAAACTGACACGGGGACAAACAGAAGAAGACGCCTTCACCCCGGTATGGCTCCCCTTTATCACACACACAGCCCAACAGGACAGTGACAATAATCCACCAACAGCATACAAATCAATATGGCTAACCTGATCCAAAACACCCACCCACCTCACTCACACACGAAAACAAAGATCACCACAGCCAATCACAAGCAAACAATCACACCCTAGGCCAACCCCAACCTCTCTCACCACCAAAGAAACACAAGTGAACAACACGAGCAACGCTGACACCAAACTCTCCATACATTAAACATAATAGAAACACCGCCACCCGACCCCACCCCTATCCATCTTCCCTCTCTCCACCCCCCCTTTCTTTTTTTCTTTTTTCTTTTCTTCTCCCCCTAATGCCTCAACAAATGAAACGGATTTGTAAAAATGTTACATGGAAAAAAAAAATACGAGGCACTATACTTCTGTAAAACAAGAAAATCCTGAATAAAATATATATTAAAAAAAAAAACGCATTACAGAACATCAGTACAGTGGTACCCCGCAAGACGAACGCCTCGCAAGACGGAAAACCCGCTAGACGAAAGGGTTTTCCGTTTTCGAGGCGCTTCGCAAAACGAATTTCCCTATGGGCTTGCTTCGCAAGACGAAAGCCCATAGGGAAATATCCGGGACAGCGGGGAAGCGCAGCGCGTCTTCCCCACTGTCCTCGGACCTCCTCCCGCCGCCGGGCATCGGAAGGAAGCTCCGGTGCCGGGCGGGGGGGGGGGACGTCTCCTCCCGCCGCCGCGCATCGGAACGAAGCTCCGATGCCCGGCGGGGGGGGGGACGTCTCCTCCCGCTGCCGGGGATCGGAACGAAGCTCCGATGCCCGGCGGGGGGGGGGGGAAACGTCTCCTCCTGCCGCCGTGCATCGGAACGAAGCTCCGATGCCCGGCGGGGGGGGGGGGGGACGTCTCCTCCCGCCGCCCAGCTTCGGATGGCTTTCCTGAAGACTTGGGGTGGGAGGAGGGTTTTCCTTCCCACCGCCAACATTCAGAATGCTGTTCTGAATGTTGGCAGTGGGGAGGAAAAACCCTCCTCCCACGCAAGCCCCGGGAACAGAGGGAAAGCGCTGCGCGCCTTCCCCTCTGTTCCCGTACCTGTCCTGAAGGCTTGCGGTGGGGAGAAAAGCCCTTCTCCGCACCGCCAGCCTGGCAAGCGGTTTCCCTAGGAACGCATTAATTGATTTTCAATGCATTCCTATGGGAAACCGTGCTTCGCAAGACGAAAAACTCGCAAGAAGAAAAAACTTGCGGAACGAATTAATTTCGTCTTGCGAGGCACCACTGTAATAAAAACATAGTAAGAAGCATACTGACAGAAGGACAGATAGTCAAATAATTAATGACACTCCCCCGCCCCACACTTTCACAGGCCACAGATGATTTAACGGCCATAGGCCTGGGGAAAGAGGAATGTTTTTGCCTGGCGCCTAAAGACATGTAATGATGGCACCAGGTGAGGCTCTCTGGGGAGAGCGTGCTGTAAAGGCATGCAAGACAGGGATAGTTTCTGCTAAAGGTAAAAGGTAAAGGACCCCGAGACAGTTACCGTAAGTCCAGTCAAAGGCGACTCTAGGGTTGCAGCGCTCATCTTGCTTTCAGGCCAAGGGAGCCGGCGTTTGTCCACAGACAGTTTTCCGGGTCATGTGGCCAGCAGGACTAAACCGCTACTGGCGCACGGAGGACCGTGACAAGTGCCGGAGCGCATGAAAACGCCGTTTACCTTCCCGTTGCAGTGGTACCTATTTATCTACTTGTACTGGTATGCTTTTGAACTGCTAGGTTGGCAGGAGCTGGGACAGAGCAACAGGAGCTCACCTCGTCATGCAGATTCGAACCACCAACCTTCCGATCAGCAAGCCCAAGAGGTTCAGTGGTTTAGACTACACTGCAGGGCCTGCGTCACTCAAGGCACGATCCCTAGTGATGGCCAAGTGACCCCCTGCTCTGCAGGCTCATCAGCTGAGTACCATGTTGCCAGCCCCCTGTTCCTGTGAGCACCTTGGCTAATGGAGGCTTCTGAACCAGAAACTGGGGCAGCCCCACAAAAAAGCACGTTACAGCAATCAAGCCTTGAGGTTACCAAGGCATGAGCCACTGCTGTTTTAAAGGTGCATTCTATATTTGACATCTTTTAAGACAATATTTTAAGTTTCCTGTTAGTTATGGTGCTTTGAATGTATACAGTGGTACCTCAGTTTTCAAGCGTCTCAGAAGCTGAACGCTTTGGGTTTCGAACACCCAGATTTCAAAAACCCGGAAGGAAATGCTTCCATTTTCGAACGCACCTCGGAAGTTGAATGGCTTCCGCTGCGTTTCTTTCAATTTTCTCCATTGATTTTGCTGACTGCCCTTTGCGCCTCGGTTGTTGAATGTTTCAGAAGTCGAATGGTCTTCCGGAAGGGATTACATTTGACAGCTGAGGTACCACTGTATTCTATACAGTGGTACCTCAGGTTAAGAACTTAATTCGTTCTGGAGGTCCATTCTTAACCTGAAACTGTTCTTAACCTCAGGTACCACTTTAGCTAATGGGGCCTCCCGCTGCTGCTGCGGGATTTCTGTTCTCATCCTGAAGCAAAGTTCTTAACCCAAGGTACTATTTCTAGGTTAGCAGAGTCTGTAACCCGAAGCGTCTGTAACCTGAGGTACTACTGTATTCCATAGCCATCGTTATTAGCTGCTATTGGCAAAACTGTCTCAGGAATTTTATTTTGAAGCAGGGGTGAGAAACCTTGGGCCTAAGGGGTCAAAGGCAGCCCCCACCAGCTTCTGACTGACCCTTGATCCCTCCCTCACTGGCGCTGCTCCATTCCAGCTGTTTTTGCCTGGCTGGAATGTGTCCTTGAAGTCTCTGATAATGCCTCTCATTGTCTCGATGGAGGATGCAGAGGGGGGCACAGTGTGTATAGACACAGGCTCACTGTAAAAAAATGTAAAATCTGCTTTAATTGTCCCTGCTGACCAATGAATGGGAAATGGTCCTCTGAAGATGGCCCAGAAGGGAATGCAACCTTTGGAGTGAAAAAATTCTCCCCCCCCCCACCTTTGGAAAACCATCCAAGTTAGAAGCTCAGTCCACCTGCGAGGCATTGTGATCTGCCAGGTGTTGCAAATGAAGGCAAGGTGTGTGGTGTTGTCTAGCCGGCTTGATTGTGCGGCTCTGTCTGGGAACTGGGAGTTCTTGCTGGCGACAATCCTGGGTGTTGAGGAAGCTGAGTGGGATGGGAGGGAGACTTTGTTTGCAAGTGCTCTGAAAAGAACTGCCCCTTCTTTTTCTTCTACTCTCCACCCAGAATGTTAAAGAAGGGAAGCTGTGTCAATTTTAACTATCTTTTCACACAACAGGGAAGACTGGAATTGATTTGGCTACAGCTATGCATAAGACTGGGTTCTACGAGCCCTATTTAAAATAAAAACACATCTTTGCACATATCGTTTTTAACCAATTCAATCTTTATTGTTAGTTGTGCCCTTGTTGTATTCACACTCCACAGAGGCCCATCAGTTTCATACTCTATTGCTTTTCAGAAAGATGGAGGTGCAGTGATTTAGACAAGCTCTTTGCCAAACAGGGTTGCTTCCAGGCTCTCACTATTTTCAGTTGGGGTTCAGCCACATACTGGAAATTTAAGGTTGCGCAATTATACTTGATAAGGCAGTCTTGTGAAACAAACCCACTTCCTCAAAAGACTGGACTTTTTGTGATAGGTAAAGTTCTGCGGAAAATGTACTGGAACGGACTTGCTTTGATGCAAAATAACCTCACCTCCCTGAGTGCATGCTCATTAAATAGCCAAAGTTGGCTAATCTCCCTGCAAACAAATCAGAATGAATAGTCCATGGAAGCATGCTTACATGCTACTAAGGAGGGGGTTAGTTTTAGTTTATCTCTTAGGTTCCTTACACATTATACGTTTAAAGCAGATTAAAAGTACATTTCCCCCCCCTCAAAGAATTTGGGGCACCTGGAAATTGTAACTCTGCGAGAGGTGAACTACAGGGCCCAGAATTCTTTGAGCTTTGAAACTGCTTTAAAGGTACAAGCAAGCGCACAACTATAGTCAGTTTTCTTTTTTTAACTGCACTTGTTCCAATTTTATTATTTAGATCCCTTTGTCTCTCAAGTGTCAACTTAAAATAATTTTCTCCATATGCAGACATAGTAAGGGCTTGTTTGCATACACATTATGAAACATGGACTTCCTTCTCCTCCTAGCTGTTTTTTTTTAATGGATCATTTTCATATCCTTGTCATAAAGACAGGTACAGCCTTTCTTTAGCAACCAGGACACAGAGCAGAGCAGGATTTACCTCTGTATCCTTGAATAGCTGAATGTTCCTGTGAGATTGAGAATAAATTAGCAAATTGAAATAGCACCGACATTGTGTGAGAGTTCACACCTGTTAAAATAAAGAAGGCTGTTCACACTCTGATCTGTTTTATGCCACTGTCAGTTTCCTTCATGTATTTCTACACATTCACCCCCGGGTTTGCACAACTAAGCAAAATGAGGACCTTTTCCTACAAGGATGCAGCGTTCACATAGGGAAACGAATGTATAACAGTGAGAGTACAGATCACATGGATGTCTATTTTGCTGCAATTGTACTCAAAGGTGTTCAGCACAATGAAACACAGAGGCTTTTTTCAGTCCTCTCCCCCCCCCCCAAAAGAACTACTGAAGTGATTGCCACAAAAAGCACCTTGAAGACTAAGAGACAGAAGCTTTCGTGGATCAGAGCACACTTCCATCAGTACTTTGTTACTGAACCCTTTATTATGTGGAAGTGTTTGTTTCATGGTGTGGACAAATTATCTTTTTTCTTAGGGCTAATTCACAGATTCTGTTTTGCCTCTCTGCAATGTCCCTTAGGGTTGTTGTTTTTTAAAGAAGTATTTCCTTCATCACTGCATAATCATTGCTGCCCTTCATAAATCTGGGATTTGGGGACAGTGTTTCTGCGTCAGACTGATTCATATAAAACTGTAGACAACTAACATTTACTTAGAATAGGCCTGTTGAAATTAGTGAGCCTAAATTTGTCATGTCCATTAATTTAAATGGGCTTATTGTGAGTGTGATTAATGCTGGCTACAACCCAATATTCTTTAATTATTTAGTTTTATTTTTTTACACTTGCCTAAGGTGATGTACAAGGACGCGGGTGGCGCTGTGGTCTAAACCACTGAGCCTAGGGCTTGCCGATTGGAAGGTCGGCAGTTCGAATCCCCGCGACGGAGTGCGCTCCCGTTGCTCAGTCCCAGCTCCTGCCAACCTAGCAGTTCGAAAGCACGTCAAAGTGCAAGTAGATAAATAGGTACTGCTCTGGCAGGAAGTTTCCGTGCACTGCTCTGGTTTCACTAGAAGCAGCTTAGTCATGCTGGCTACATGACCTGGAAAAACTGTGGACAAATGTCAGCTCCCTCGGCCAGTAAAGTGAGATGAGCGCCGCAACCCCAGAGTCGTTCGCAACTGGACTTAACTGTCAGGGGTTCTTTACCTTTAAGGTGATGTACATACTGAGTGTAAAAACAAAAAAATAATTATGTCACTCTTCTTAAAACATTAAAATACTATAAGAAGGGGGAGGGAAGCCATCTAAGACACAGCAGCAGCTTCAATTATCTTCAAAAATTGCATGGAATAGTCAACTATGTTAGCTGGCCTGCCTGGGGCACCATGACTGAAAAAACCCTTCAAAGTTTAGAGCTCTCTAGTTGTAATATCTCAATTACTTGTCAAAGGGGCTAATGGCTAGAGATGGCTCAAGTCCATCCATATTTTTGTGTAAAGTTGAAAACACTACCATCTGTGTACTAAGCCAGCAGAACAAGGCTACAAGACCAGGTATTTTGGGGGGCGGCTGTCAAGTCTCACGAAGACCATGGCTTGGATTATGTTTCCAAATGTCAGATTCTGCCCAAACTCTTTTGTCACTGAGCAATCCTATTCAAAGCACACTGTGGGAATGTGGGTGGAATTCCAAGGTCAGTTTCAGAGAATGTGGCTTCTTGGCAGGCGTGATCCTTGGAAACACCTCTCCCTTCTAAAATGTGATGATTGGTAGCCAACTTGTGCACCCTGCTCCCTAAAAGGCAGAGCTCCTGGATATTAGCCAGAGCCTAAGCAGCAGTCACGAAATTAAAAGACGCCTGCTTCTTGGGAGAAAAGCAATGACAAACCTAGACAGCATCTTAAAAAGCAGAGACATCGCCTTGCTGACAAAGGTCCGTATAGTCAAAGCTATGGTTTTCCCAGTAGTGATGTATGGAAGTGAGAGCTGGACCATAAAGAAGGCTGATCGCCAAAGAATTGATGCTTTTGAATTACGGTGCTGGAGGAGACTCTTGAGAGTCCCATGGACTGCAAGAAGATCAAACCTCTCCATTCTTCAGGAAATCAGCCCTGAGTGCTCACTGGAAGGACAGGTCTTGAAGCTGAGGCTCCAATACTTTGACCACCTCATGAGAAGGGAAGACTCCCTGGAAAAGACCCTGATGTTGGGAAAGATGGCGGGTACAAGGAGAAGGGGACGACAGAGGACGAGATGGTTGGACAGTGTTCTCGAAGCTACCAGCATGAGTTTGACCAAACTGCGGGAGGCAGTGGAAGACAGGAGTGCCTGGCATCCATGGGGTCACAAAGAGTCGGACATGACTAAACAACAAAGCATGTTTCGGAAACACCCCAAGATCCATTTATCGAAGAGCTTCTTTTAATGGCTGGCGGTCGTAGATTTTTACTGTATCGTTTTATTCGGATGCTTTATGTTGTTTAAATCGCATTACCAATCTCAAACCTTTCGAGCAAGCCAGACTATGTCTACACACACATACAGTTCAGATTCATCACATGTGTAAAAGTCAATGGTAAAACTTGTGTGCTTTGGCTAGAGACATCATCATGGTGATGGGTGTGGAAAATATGTCACAAGGGGACATTTCCCCCTCACAAAGGCGTCCCAAAGCACATGTCCTAATGGAAGCAAAGGCACTGACAAGGGCGCCCTGGAGAACAGGGTCGGGGGCGAGGGACTCTTCTCAGCCCCCAATCCGATTCCGTCCCAGCTCTTTTTGTCAGTTTACTTTGTCCTATAAAACTTAACAGGAGCTCCTCTCAGCCACTTCTGCCCCTTCCACCTCCTCCTGGTTCCTCTCTCTCAATTATGCTGAAGTCCTGTTGGGAACAGCCTTTGTATCTGCATATGCACAAACGCAGCGCGCGAGAGATGGCTGCTTCCTTTCTTCCTCCCTCCGTCCCTTTCCTCCTCTTCTCCATAGTTCCCTGCTAGAGCCACGCTGCTTTTGGAAGACTACGCAGCACGCGGCCTGCAGGGGGTACCTCACCGCTCTTTCGCTGGGCGACGCTCTAGCCAGCGCCCCCGGCTCGTTTCCAACGGCCCCCTCTCTATGGTCGGCATTGCAACGTCCGCTGGGGAAAAGACGCGCTGGCCGGAGCGCCTCTGTCGTTCCAGCGCGGAAGAGGTCTGCAGGGGGGAGGAGAGGGGAGGGCTCTTATCGTTTCCGGGTCAAGGCGGGGTTGAAATCGCCCCGCTCTCCAGCTCCCCCTCCCAGACCCGCCGAGGCCGCCGCCGCAAGAGCAGCTGCCGCAGCCCCTTCCCGCTGCCCTTGCCCTCCTCCCGCCGCCGCCATCCCGCCCGCCCGCCCCGGCTCTCTCCTCCTCCCCTCCCCCCGTCCCGCTCCCTCCGCCCGCCCCGGAGACCCGCGCACCACCCGCCCTCCCTCCTCCCGCTCCCCCCCGTCCCGTCCCCTTCCCCGCCCCAGCGAGGGAGCGAACGAACGCGTGAGCGGCCGGGCCTAGCCACCCCGCCAGGTAAGGGCTTCCCACTGCCCCTCGGAAAGTACTCGTCTTTCCCCCCCCTCCTCCTCCCCCGTTCCGAATCCCCGGCCTCGAGTAGCTGCGCTCTTCCGCCAACCCTGCGCCTCGAGCCGGGCCGGGTCGCTACGCGAGCCCGAGGATGCGCTTGCGGCCTACTGCGGCCGGGTCCCACCCGAGTGCGTGAAGCGCCTGGAGTCGGTGGGTGGGGGGAGGGGTGGCGCTGTTGCTGCCATTTGCGTCTCGGGGAGGAGCGGGCCCCGCGTGGAACGCGGCTGGGGGGGGGCGCAGTGGACTGGATGGCTGCGTGCGTGTGTATGTATGTAGTTGGGGGGGCGCTCTTGCTGCGTCACATCGAGCGGGATGTGGGCCCAGGCCTCTTGCGCGCGAGGGAGAGTGATGGCGGGGGGAGGAGGAGGAGAGAGAGGGGCGGGGATTTCTCTTTGAGCGGGGGGGGGAGGAGGAGGTGGTTGACGCTAAGGCGGCCGGCTGTGAGTAAGAGAATGGAGAGAGGCCTGGCTCGCGGGCCCAGGCGCAAGGCCGGCGGCGGCAGCAGCAGCAGCAGCGGGCGGGCGGATCTCGTGGCTGGAGCGGGCGGGGAGCGGGAGGGGTGGGGAAGAGAAAACAGGACAGTTGCGTCGTGTTATTTCAAAACGCGTCCCGCCAGCTATACAGCGCCCCCTTCTTATTTTTTTATCCCTTCGATTCTTTTTTTAGGCAGCTCTTCTCCACTGGCGGAAAGTCATTGTGAGAACTTTATAGCGCAGCTTTAATAATAGAAGTATAAAAATTAAAATATAGCCCTGTTTCTATTAAACTGCTCGGTGGAAGGAGATTTTTTTTATATAAAAAAAGTAGTTTTAGTATGAGGATGTGAGATCTGTTTAATTTGCCCGTTCCCCTCACCCTCGACCCCTCCACGAGTTTGAAATAGGTTTGACTCTAAACTTAGGCGATGCAAGGTGCAGATCTGCAAGTTTATAATTGCTCGCTAGAGTGGGCAGCTTTAGGGTGGGAGATGGTTTGAGACCTTGGGGAAGGTAAAAAACTAAATAGGAACTTCACTGGCTGGTGGTAACTTAAAAGAAAAAATGCAACTTTAGGCTTCCGGTGGTTGGAGGATTGGCCTGTGTGGCTTCTTTATAAAACTAAAATCGGTTTAGGGTTGACAACCTTCCTTTCCATGCATTTTAACTTAAAATCGATAACATGGCTCAAGGTGTTATTGTAGGTAGTAATCCCAGTAAATAAATTTCTTGAATATTGGAAGTTAAATGGATTAGTTGAGATAAATAAGAATTCAGTGTTTACATTGTTAAAAGATAGGTACCAACTTGTGCAATGTTGCAGAAACAGCAAACTATTGGTGTCTTTTAAGAGTTAAGTCTTTTATTTGGATTTTTGCTTTTTGATCTTAGACTAGTGTTAAAAATTATTTTCTTAACCTGATTCATAGTTCTTTTAGAATAAAAAAGTTTTCAGCTTGGAAGTTGCTTGCTGTTATTTTTTTCCTTCATATATATGAAAGAAAATAACTTATATATATATGACTTTCACTTGCTTTGAAAATGACTTCATGTTCTCTAATAAGTCAATTATCCCTAAGCCTACTTAAAAGGTGACTTCCTGTCACTGTTCAGTAGTATGGAAAAAACACTGCTCATGCTTAAAAACTGTTACTTTACATGGTTAAAGTTAAGTTTCATGGCATGGGTAATGGGGTTCTTGTTACTTATAGTTGACAAAAAGAACCATGAAGTTCAGCAGCAGGCATACATATTGTCAAATATAGACGGAATATTTAAAAAAATAAATAGTGCAGATGAAGCTGTGAAAGTGACTGGGAAGTGCTTCTGCTGAAGCTATTTGTAGTTTGCTGAGCAATGGAACTGGAAACTGAAAGTGACAATTGATCTCTCTCTCCTTCTAGCAAAGGAAGGAGGAGGTCAAGTTGTTCAAGGGGATATGTCTATTCTGTGCCATGAGTGTTCAGGGGATCGTCTTTAACCAGTAGTCTCCAATGGGCATTAACACATTTGGCTACTAAGTACTACCTGACCAGTTTGTGAATAAACACATAGGAGGTGTAAACTTCTGCGCATCAACTGATTAGTGACAGTAAGCACATGCAAATCTGTGGCTTTGACAACTTGTCGGTGACAGTCAACTGGGCCTGTTCCTCAGTTTAAATCTAATGCAAGATACATGTAATGCTGAGGCCTGTACAGTATGGAAAAAAGAACAAATACAGGACATCAAAGTGTTCAGATACTGCCAGAAAACAGTATTAATGAGTTAATTCTTGTGTGGCGACAGTACAAGATAATATTTTTATTTTATAGGTTGATTTTCCTTCCAGCGACCAAAGATTTGACCACTTTCAAGCCTGACTTAACTGAATACAGCTCAAGATGGACACTGGTGTTATCGAAGGAGGTTTAAATGTCACACTTACTATTCGCCTACTTATGCATGGGAAGGTACTTGCTTTTCCTCATCTTGGTTGCGTCAGACTGAAACTAGGTCACAGTAAATGCCTTGGAAAACCCAGTTGTCTGATCAAATTAAAACATCAGTTTGCTCTTGGCATACCATGTTCTTTGTAGTAGAGCGCTCAGTTAACCCCAGTGGAGAATATAATATTGTAATAAGTTGGTTGGGTGTGTCTTGGAAAAACAACCAAGCTGCCTCCTTAAAATATATTTAATTAGAGATTTACAATATTTTGTTCAATCAAATATAAAGCTGCCCTGAGCATCATCTAGTAGGGATGCTTCATTCAACTTTTAAATGTCCAAATTTGCACTGTTATGCAGATGAAGGCTTGTTTGTACGTAGAGGGTGGGTATAAGCAGAATATTGTCTATATACTGAAGGGTGGGCTTATATTGGATTGTCAGAATGATTGAGAACTACATATTTCTTATGTTTGCTGTTTCAGGAGGTTGGAAGCATCATTGGGAAGGTGAGTGGTCCAGTGTAATTATTATATTCTTTCCTTAATTCAGATTAGTGACACTAATAACCAGTTTCTCTTTTTTCTGTGTGTTTGTGTGTAGAAAGGAGAATCTGTAAAGAAGATGCGTGAAGAGGTAGGTTCTTGGGGATAAGAGCAGTGAAAACAAATCAAGGGAAAGTTAAATATGGCAGTAAGGGGCTCCTCACCTGGTAGAAACAGTTTACTGAGGCGATAGCAGTCAGTTTGAAAGATACGACATTATTCATGACCAGTATCAACTTGAACATAGCAGTTTATGACTTTCCAAAAAAACCCAACCAGTCTTGATGGGAAGGAGTGGTAGCTATTGGTATCTCAACTTCTGAAAGCTGTGTTTGTCAGTTTGGCAGTATCTCTACTAGGTACTTCTGATCTGCCTAATGCACTAAAACCTGCAGCCTTATCCTTTGCATATTTTTTTGGAGTAAGTCACAGTAAATTCATTGAGCCTTAATTCCAAAATAAGTGTGCATAGAATGGCTGTCTTGCTAGAAAGTCAAACGTTGGTGGTGGAAAGAGGCAGAATTAGAAAGGGGAGTCTCCTTTGACCTGCCTTGCAGAGGGTGGGCTGGATGGCCCTTGGGGTCCCCTCCAACTCTGATTCTATAACTCCATTCCCCTCCCCCCTTTTTAGAGTGGTGCTCGCATTAACATCTCAGAAGGGAACTGCCCAGAACGGATTATCACTCTTGCTGGACCCACTAATGCAATTTTCAAAGCATTTGCTATGATCATTGACAAACTGGAAGAGGTATGTGACACACACCCCCTTTTTTTTGATGGGTTGAATGATGTGTGTTCCATCTGCTGATGTGTTGGAGGTGATGTAGACCCATCGTTTCTGGCAGTATTGAATGTGGTTACCATCTTTACTGCAAACACAATGAGAAATACAAATGGGCTTTATTTACTCATACACCACATTTTGTGGGAACGTGGAATTTCAATTCTACACAGTAGACTCCCTTGAGTAGAAAATTTGGGAGGGCAGGGATGAATCATGATATTTGGTAGTGTAGTAATGGAATGGCTGTCTGATTAAAACAATTTGATCGTTGCTCAAGAATATAGAGAACTTCATATCTTAAAGCATTTCTCCAAGTTTGGCAAACTAGTTCACTTTTTATGTTGCTCAGTTACAAGTTTACTGCCAAATTCGGATTGGTACAATGTTCCAAATTGCAATTGGTTTTCAGTTGCCTTTCAAATTAGTAGCTTGGTGAAGTTGTCAATTTACTTAGGATCTTTGCAATGTTCATTCGCCCTGCTGTTTCATTAGAACACTATAGGAATAAACAAAGTTTGAAGCATAAGATTGACTTTCTGGCAAGCTAAAATAAGTCTAGCAAGATGGGAAGGTACTTCTCTAGTGATATCTCTTAAAGCAAAATGCCTGTTCACTTAACCGCAGCTGTATGATTTGTGGTAAGCTGTGCCTCTTTAAACTTTTGAAATTCAGTGCTTGAGCATTAGCAGAATGTCAGTAACCCGAGAACACTTTTTGCTTCCCTACCCTCCCCCACAAGGTTTGAGCTTCTGTCCTTGACTTGTGAAAGATGGTGTCTTATTGCTCCTGGCATGGAGATTTGCAGTTTGCTTAACAGAATAGCTGCTGCAGCTATTGAGTTTAGATGCTTAGGCTGTGCTGTTTGTAAGGCTTACATCATAGCCAATGTATGAAAGATACTGAATATAAGCTCTGGCACTAACAGAGGGTTTTTGTTTCTTGAGTGCCAGGCCTTCATGAATGTTGTGCAGGCTTGGCTCTACTGAACCAGTTTAGAGTTGACATCTGGCTGCAGCTATTTTTTCACTATCTTACAGTGTAGAATGATGGACAGCCTATGGGATGCAGAGATTATCTACTCTGAATTTTTGCTGGATAGAAGCTTACTTCTAGACACCCACTATATTCTTGGTTCATGCTACAAGAGAAATCTCTGGAAAAGTACATGGGGGAGTTAATTAGCTAGCCCAAGGGCACTATAAAGTATATCTCCTTATTAAGAATATAACTAAGCTTAAGAAAATTGTACATGTTCCAGTTCATGCTCCCAAGGTGGCTTATTAACAATTAATGAGCATGCTTTTTGCTTTCTACTCATACTCCATCAAGGAGTTTATGGTGCAGGAAAATTGAGTCATCAGGATATTATGGAAGAACAAGGTGAATTAAGCAGCTTAGCAATATTTTAAAATTTTTATCAATACAGCTTCTGGCTGTGACTATATGAGAACAGTTTCCTAAGCAAAAGCGGTTGTGAACCAGAGGTTGCCAGTGTTTTGGGGCCTGTGGGCACACTTGCAAACCGGATAAACTGTTGTGGGCACTGTATAACCATCACAACCAAGCACACATTGTGACCTATTCTATAGGCTGCAACAGAATACTTCTTTCAAGCCTAATTTCAATGAGGGGGGACCTAGTGAGCAGCAGGGAAGGCTACTGTCGGCACATGTGCATTTGCAGGCAGTATATTGTGAACCCTTCTGTAAACATAAGTGCTGCATAGATAACAAATTGATGGACTATAATGATGGAACAAATACTTGGACTCTTTGGTCCTCTACACAGTGTATGCATTGCCGGAACCTCACATTTTTTTGTCTCTTGAGCATCATCATTTTGTTTAAATTTTAACCTCCATTTGAAATTTTGATAGTTGAAGTTTGTTAACTTGTGCTTTCAGGACATCAGCAGCTCAATGACCAACAGCACGGCTTCTAGCAGGCCCCCCGTCACTCTGAGACTTGTGGTACCTGCCAGCCAATGTGGCTCTCTCATTGGAAAAGGAGGCTGCAAGATCAAGGAGATAAGAGAGGTGTGTACTTAGACTTGCGAAGTTTGCGTGTGTTGCAAAATGCTACTTGTTCCCCCTTCACCACGACCCCGCCCTGTGCCAAATGTATTGAGGTTGAATGCCACACATAGACTCTGCGTCATCCTGCTTAATACAGCCGCTTATATTTAGTGCTCATGAAACTGAGACGAAGAGCGGCTGGAGCCAAGAGCAGTGGAGTCAGGTGCTTTTTGTAAGTTTGTATTCCCCTTTTGGTCTCCCGTCCTTTATCTCCAGGGTCAATTTATTGCCAGATAAGTGGCAGACTAAGGCCTTTAAAGAAGTTGAGTTGTATGCAAGGCTGGCATCTGGGATTTTTATTGACCACATTACCTAACTAATCAATCTCTTTCCATCCCCCTTTCCAAATTAAATCCATTGGTGCTATGAATGCGAAGACATTGGAGTGTTAATACCTCAGCTAATGTATCAGCATAGAATAACTATTAATATTCACCTTTGGGGGCCCATTTAGAGCCTTTCCTCCATGTATCTTGATTGTGCAATATTTCTCATAATTTGAGTCTTGGGAGAGGCCCCAGTTCTATTTGATTGAAAGCCCTCATTTTAAAAACAAATTGGTGCATGGGTTGAAACATTTCAGAACAATAAATATGTCTACATGGCATATTAAGTGGTACAGGCCAGGTTAAAACTTTACATAACTGCATCCTCAAAAATATGATAGCTGCATTTTCATTATGTGCTTCAGTCCATCCATGAGTGTTTAGGGTGGATTATAATGCATTCTGATTTTTATTGCCCATTTCTGCCTCTTGCACCACTTTAAAATTGAGCTAGCCTAGAAATAGAGATTTCCTTTTAGCTATCCATTTGCAGTTGGTTTCAATTGTCTTGACTACGTACTCTGGGCAGAATGCCATGTTGGCAAGCACTCCTACTTAACGTCAGCTGCAGGCCTACAGATACCAATTGCCAGTTCAGCATTGCTGCTGTGGCAAAGTGTTAAACATAGGTGAACTATTGTCTCCTAATGTTTGGCCCTGGTCTCACAAACCTACACTAACCTTTCCATTTGATTAGGATTGTATCCATTATGGAGTTTGCTTTCTCTGCTCCCATCCTCCTCTGCTTAAGAGGAAAGAAGAAGGTTGGTTTTGGTTGGCTTTCCATCTTGAAGCCCTTCCATTAGTTCATTTCCTGCCTCAACCAAGGGTGCATGCCTCTCTCCTGGATAATTTCCAGGACTAGTTCTGAATCACTTTGGAGAAGAAGCTAAGTTATTGCTATTTGATTGCGTAATAAATCAGCTGTCCTTCTGTGAGGCCACTAAACATGAGGCTGGAAACCTGACTTGGTATTTTTGATCTTAAGAGCACGGGGGCACAGGTCCAGGTGGCTGGAGACATGTTGCCCAACTCAACTGAGAGAGCGATCACCATTGCCGGGATTCCACAGTCCATCATTGAGTGCGTCAAACAGATCTGTGTGGTCATGCTGGAGGTGAGTAATGGTGGAGTGACCTAATTTATTTAAGATACTAGATTAAAATGAGTAAATGCACACACAATGCACAAATAAATGAGAGAGGCTACAGAGGGATTGTTGCTAAAAGCTTTTGAGACAAGCAGAAGGGCAAAAGGAGCATTGTCACTGGATTGTGGCCAGCTGCTTTCTAGTTTTGGAACAGTTGCTACAGAATTCTCATACTGACAGCTGCTTCTCCCTAGTGGTGGTGTAGTTTTGGTTTTAAGTGATGCGAAGGTCACTGGATAGTTTCAAAGAAACCATTGGTTCTTAGTGGGTTCATGTCCACAGTATTTCCTGGAAGAGAACCACGAGAGCCAAGTCAGTATAAAAGCAGTTTAGGCTGCCTGAAAGCAACACCTGCAGTACAACTGAAGGTGCACTTGGAGGTATCAATCCTTGATCTAATGTGAGCAGCTCACAAAAAGCTCAGATTGGTGATTACTTGATGTAACAAATAACTGCAGTCTGATTCAACCCGAGACCCTGCAAAGTGGTCTTGTGCATGCTCCTCCTTTTGTTGTAGTGGTTTGACCTTCTGCCCACTTGCCCATGACACCTCGGCGAAGTCTGCCTTGCATGTCTAGAACCACAGATGTGAGAAAATTCTGAAGAAATCTAAATCAATGCTTTGTGTCTCGGATTTTGGTGACACTACTGCCTCCACAGCAGTGCCAATCAAATGAGGAATTGTAGAAGACTGAAGTGGGGAGCTTATTAGTTCAGACAGCTAATAAACTGACCCATATAGCTTTGTGACAGATGCTTAACCAGTGTCTTGTAACCAGAGTCTCTATAATTAACCATGTTTTTCCTCTTACTCTTTTATAATCTAGTCTCCCCCAAAGGGTGTCACCATCCCCTACCGACCCAAGCCATCCAGTTCTCCTGTCATCTTTGCAGGCGGTCAGGTAAGGACATTCCTCTTGTTGGGCATGGGTTGGGGGCAATAATATAGTAGCCTACCAAGCTTCAACACTGCCAGCACACATCAAACCACTCTGCATGCTTTATCACCTGTGCTGCCCATCTGGCCAGCATAGTGCTACCTCTGCTGCTTTGGTTTTGTTCTTTGGAGGCTGCTTTCAAATGTTCAACAGGCTCTGAGGTCCTTTGGGAATTGTAGTCAGCAGTGTGGGTTGGGGGAGTTAGCTGGAATTTGAAATTTGCTCCAGACGTAAGACCACAAGTAAGCCCACAATTTTTTCTGGCCTTCAATTTAAGACAGTGTTCATATTAGTGGCTGATTGCAGTAGGCTTCGAATTATTCTGAACAGTTGTTCTAAAGCAGCAGGGGCTGAATAACGAGGACAGGTGTTGGGAGAACTGGAACCCAGAGGATTGGGAATGTGAGGTGGAGATATGGCTGATACTGAATCCAAAATTCAGAACATTCTGGAATTACTTCCTTTTACTAGATGGTAATGACTTAAGGATGATTTAAATGTTGCTTGTTAACTACAATTTGGGGAGGACACATTAAAGAGATGCCAAATAATACTGGATCTGACTCGCTTCCCAATGCTATTATGTAATTGCTTCCAGTACACAGAAAGGTTGGATACAGATGTGTTAAATTTTTGGTAAAACAGTGCATTGTTGCGGCCATTGCAGGATGGGACTTCAGTCTCTCGGCTTGCTGGAATCCTGTTACCGTTACCATGGATTTCATTGAAACATGTGTGCTTGAGTGGGCTGTGCGAGTTCAGATAGATCCTACAAGGCATTTTAAAGTTGTAGCTGGACTTGCAGATACTTGCAACTGTTTTAGGCAGATAGATCTCACGTGAGGTTGAGGCATGAGGGTTTGAGAAGCTAAAGCCTCTCAGAACTTCATGCCCAGAAAAGACTTCTGCATAAGTATGTGGAGTGGAGTCGGAACACTCTGGGGACTTTGTCATTGGACTGCTTTTGAGCACAGTGCCTCAATGCCCACCTGTATTTTTTATTTTTATTTTTAAAAGAAGGCTATACCAACAGTGCAGAAGCTTCAAAGTGAGTTTGGTGGGGTGAACTAAGCAAATATTTGCAAGCCTGTCTAAGAGCCCTTTTGGCTAATGGGTGGGGTATAAATGCTGTAAAGGCTGGCTGTGAAAGTGAAAAATGGCAGAGCAGGGTGTTAATGGATAGTTTCAGTCAGTAATAGAAATTTAGAGGCAGCACCTGGACAGGTCTGGCTGTAGTTCACCCAGTGCTTATACATTCACATGCCACTTATATTGGGCTATCTGGCTGATACCTCTTGCTGGGGGAAAGGTGCTGTCGTGCTCTTGTTCTTGCCTCAATCCCTTCCCTTTTCTTTCCTGCCCCATTCATATTACCTACCCTCCCAGAGGCTCTTGACAGCTTGCTAGGCAGTTAATTGGCAGTGGAAAGGCACATGGGAGGTTACTGAAGATATAGTGGCAGAACCTCACTTGCATCCTGAGGTTGGTCTTGTGGCAGGTTAGTCCTGTTATGCCTTTAGAGAGCAAGACTCCTTTTGCCTGTGCAGGCCCCCCTGCCCCTGAAGGTGCCGACAGTTGGGAAATCTCGCATTGTCTGGTGCTACTGATGTGACATGAGTTGGAGTAAGCCAGCGTCTGTCTTTTAGTACAGGTTAGCCCTTGATCAGAGTAAGTTTTATATGACTTTGGTGTTGGCGAAAGGTTTTGGATTGACAGCCCTGGAGACTGAAGTCCTCTATTTATCCACAGGACAGGTACAGCAGCGGCAGTGCAAGCTACCCCCACACCGCCCCATCAATGTGCCTCAACTCTGACCTGGAGGGACCACCTCAAGAGGTGAGAGGGGAGTTCAGTCTCCATGGCCCATTCAATCCTTGGCCTCTTTGAGACTGCCAACAAGGGTGGCAAGACTGGTGGTGGCGGCTTGTGCTGTGAACTCCTGTTCATTGGGAACTGGATTAAGGCCACCAAACACTACCTGGCAGGCCAGTAGTCAGCCCTGCAGGTGGTAACTGCTTCGTCAATTCCAACCTGGGCTGCACTCCCCCCCGCCCCTGGCCTGCAGGTGAGAGACTTGTGCCCTCAAAGCCTCACTTAGTGTTAAGCAAGTCCCCACGCAGTGAGTGCCTTGCTGGGTCACTTCAGTAGGGTAATCCCCAGAACCATCACGTTTGGCTGCTTCTCTCTCCCTATTCTTCCAGATGCATTTCTGCCATCCAGCACCTGACTATAGATTGTCCACTGCAGGTTCCTAGGCGTGTGGATTGATGGGGTGACTTAGTGGGGTGGGGATGAACACTCAGCTGGTTCCTCTTAGCTTTAAAAGCAGTTGGAGGCATAGGACGTCTGGTTTGGAGTATGCCTAGGGCAGGAGGGCTTGTAGCACTGTCCAATCCTCCACTACACAACAAATCTTCACCAACAACCAGCTGCTAATACTATAATCCTTTTTGCGGTGGGGACCAGTTTCCCTTCTCACACTACGCACACTAGCAAATTCAAGCAGCCCCCTTAAGAGAACTGCCTGCCTTCAGGCTCCCCACCAACAATTCTCCCCCCTCAGCTCTCTGGCTTCCTGGCTAGTTGAAATCTGTCTGTCACTGGGTGGCTGTCCAATGGTTTTTAATAGGACTGTTTTCCTCCTTTTTGTAGGCCTATACCATTCAAGGACAGTATGCCATTCCACAGCCAGATGTAAGTTTTGTTTACACTTCTTGTCTTGAAATCACCCCACTTCTCCCTTCAAAATTTCTCCATGCTTTCTCAACAAGCAGCTTTAGAAGTCTGTTTTGATTTGAAGCTGAAATCTGACCAAAAACGATCCTCAAATTTTGTTCAGCACTTCTTTGTGTAGCCAATCTTAATCTGTCCTTTTTCTGCCGGCCTGTGACACACTTGCACAGCAAAGCTTGGTACACTTTTCCAAGTTTCAGTTCCCCTCTCCCCTCCCAATTTGATGTCAAGCCCCCCAAACAAACAAAACAAAACTCCATGGTATACTGTCATTGTGGTTCTTGGTACAGGGCATAGGGCATCTTGGTGTAGTGCACTTCACCGTGGTGGTGGAGGAGAGGCTGGCCTCAGACTTCTGCTTTGCTTTTGTCTCCAAACATGATACTCTGCATCATGTATAGTCACTGTGCAGGTGTGGCTAGGAGGTGGCGGGGCTTTTGCTTGGGGTGCCTTTCCTTGGCACGCTTTCTTTTAATAAAGCCATTAGCTATCTTTGCTTGACGTAAAAGGATGTTTTTCCTTCTTTACCCAAACCTTCTGGTATTTGAGCTAGATGCAGCACTTGCAGTTTCTCAGTGAAAGATACATAGGGATTTGATCTCTGCTCATAGCATGTTTAGAACAGGCAAGGGTGGGGCTGGGGTAAGTAGGTGTAGGGGAGAGAGCTAGAAAACTGCACTGTTTAATACTGGGGAGAGCATCTGACTCCATTCTGGTCACTCCTCATGATATACCTCTCCCCTCCAAATGCTTGACAGAGTCCTGCATGGTGTAGTCCCAAGCACCACTGCAAACCAGCCTCTGTGTTACTTTGCCTGTTCGTGCTTGTCTCCTAGTGTTCGTCACAATTCACTGCAGATGCCTTCTGTTGAGCCAGGGGACTCTTGAGATGGGTGTTGGCCTCATGCCCCATGGTGCTTTCCTTCTGTCTGCACCCATCTCTGCTCAGGGAAGCGCTTGCACCTTAACCCAGTTTTCCCTCTCCCAAACTCCTGCCCCAAGGGGCAGCACCTCATGCTCAGCTTGCAGTGTCTGTTTTCCTTTAAATTGTATGCTAAGCAAGTAAGCCTCCGAATTTCCTAACATCAGTCTTTCTCTCTTTCTTTCTAGCTGACCAAGCTGCACCAGTTGGCAATGCAACAGTCACACTTTCCAATGTCTCATGGCAACACTGGATTCAGTGGTATGAAAACTCCTCCTTTCTTGTACAAGCTACCAGTCCAAGAGTCTTTCTTCACTTGGCCTTTAGTGCAGATGCTTGGCTTAAGCGCCATTATTTTACACACACACACACACACACACACACACACACACACACACATCTATAATCCACAGGTAACCATCTTGGGGTGAGGGTGGATTTCACTGCCCTGAAATGAGATCAGATTGCTATTAGGTAGAGTCTTCATGTTGCTTTCCTTCCCTCACCCTTTCAACAGCTTTGCCAGTTACCTCTTGCCTTCCAGCTGCTGCGATCCTGACACTAGTGCCAAATTGTGTAATAGTTTGTCTTGTGGCTGAAAGCCTAATAGGGCTTCAGCTAGGACCATCACACTTACTGTCCCTTGTATCTTGACAGGCGTTGAATCCAGCTCTCCAGATGTGAAAGGCTATTGGGGTAATGACTGAAAAAAACAAACCAAACCTGTAGTTAACTCTATTGTGTGTTAATACTGGTGGGAGAATCTTTCCCAGGCAGCAAATTCTGCTAACCCATATAGTACAAAGGAACTGCAAAGTAGTGTTAGGTGCAAAGGCCAGGCTTATTAAACCTTCCTTCTCTTGCGAAGAAATCTAGCTGGAAACTGTTGGCGAGCAGGGCATAATAGAATGAATGAAGTGTCTTATTTCTCATTTGGTAACCAGTTTGTTTGCTTGTGAAGGTGGTAGGTCAACCACAAGTGTTTCTATAAACAGCTACACTGGACCAATAAAACTAAAGGTTGGACCATGCTTTTTGTGGCATTACTCTTTTCTCCATTTTGGTCAATGCAAATGTGTTCCTCCACTTCTTGCGATGTTTTTGAAGCAAGAAGAACATTGACATACAACTATAAGGCACAAATGGGAAGATGAGAGTGCATGTTTGTTTGGGGGGTCTGTCTTTGCTACAGCTTTGTAGCACTCTGTAAAAAGGTCATCCCGGCTCATTTGTTCCTTCTTTATTTGAACAGAGTCGCTACTTCACCCCCACCCTGGCCAAATAAAAACCATTCTGTTGGTGCTTGCCTTATAGCCAGAGGGTGGAGTTTTTAAGACAGAATGATCCCCCTCTCCCTATGCATTGCTCTGGGGGTTATTCCAACCCCTCCGGCCAATTTCGGGGGTATATGCAGATGAGGGGGGAGAAGGCCCATTGCTCAAGGGGAACCCCTCGTGCATGGCTTGTGCTGACGGGGCTCGTTAGGTGAAACCTGCCAATTGATTTTAACCCTGGTGCTTGGGAAGAGGGGCTTGGATTTAACATCTTGCACCTCGCTCTTCTCCTGTTTGAGAAACTCTTCAGGTTAGCAGTTTTTCCTGCCGCAAATGCTAGCCTGACCGGTCTGGCCTCTGTTCAGTGCCCGCCCCCCTCGCCGTGCCTTGCGTTAAACTGGTCTCGATCTCTTTTGTGTCTCAGCAGGTTTGGATGCATCAGCTCAAACTACTTCTCATGAACTCACCATTCCAAATGATGTAAGTATTTTTCAGAGATGCAGAATTCTAGGAAATGGTGGCTTGCAGATGGGACAGAGCTGCAACTTTCAGATGGGCCTGCTTCCAAGAGTCACGCGGCAGGGAGTTACAGCACTGCTCCTGTCCTACGCTCTGGACAGCTGCCCTCCATGTGGAGGGACATAGCAGAGTCCACAGCACTGCTACAGATGGCAAGGAAAAAGCAATTGGACTGTGGTACTTTTTGTACTTTCTCATTGCAGTCCTTCATAACCACAGGTTAATCGAAACAGGTGGAGGGATGCAGGATGTGCAGCCCTTCACAGGGCGCCATATGGATTTTTGTGTGGGGAAATCTTGAGCATACAAATACATAGAAAATTGGGTGCAACCAAATCTGATGCAGCTGGCAGCAGTGCATGGGCCTCTCTGTGCTCTTGGGAGAGGATTGCAGATGAGAACAATTGAGATAATACAATGGTCTGTTAGATTTTTGCAGGCAGTTTCATGGGGTAACTTCAGGCCACCACAGAACTATCAACTGCTGAAGCTGGCCAGTCTGTTTGGCTAACCCAGAAGTAGCCCAAGAAAAGGCTTGAGTGCCTATTTGGACCTTAGTGTATTTGTGCTCTGCTTGCACAGATGTACTTTATGGGTGGTTATACCACCAAGCTTTGTTTACAAACAAGGTTTTAGGTTCTGTTCTCTGTGGGTAATGTTACGGCAGCCTGTAGAGCAGAAGATAGTCTGGTAGTCTAGCGACTGCCGGGAGTGTTGTGAAGCATGTAAGATTTTGCTTTCTCTAAAAAGAGACTTCCGTTTTAACAAAAGTGCATGTTATGTATTTGTTAAATTTGTAAGCCACCCTATACCCGTAGATTTCAGGGTGGTTCACAACATAAAATTACTATATAAGAAACACAAAATACATAATAAAAAATAAGAACAAAGCAAATCAATCATCCTTCCTCCCACAAGGGAAGGAGGAGTGTTGTCACCTGGTGCCCAAATGTGTATAATGTGTTTGATGTGTATAATGAAGGCACCAGGCAAACCTCTCTGGGGAAGCATTCCCCAAACGGAGCCAGTGCAGAAAAGGCCTGTTTTGTTGCCACCCTCTGGATCTCTCTTGGAGGAGACACATGAAGAAGGGCCTCAAGAGGAGGATGTCTGGGTCTGAGTAGGTTCATATGGAAGGAGATATGTACTTGGAATTAAGACTTTAAAGAGATCCAGAGTATAGATTTGACTTCTAAAATTTAGGTATTTGTGGATGACTGGGGATTCTAGTAAAGAAAAAAGAATGCTATAAGGAACAGTCTTAATAGGTAACGTGAACTTCAGAAAAGGGACTTTGTTCCTATAACAAACTAAAGTTGGAGAAGTCAAGACAAACTTGATCTTAGACAGGCAACTGAATTTTTATTAGAGTTTTAAGTTCGATTCCCCTCCACATTTTTAGGTACTGTGGAGATAAAACGTTTCCTAAGCATAAAGGGAACTTGACCAGACTGATGATTCTTTTCTTGGTCTGCAGTCATGGTTTTGGATGATCTCTCAGATTTCATCTAAAATGAGTGTTTTCGCCTTTTCCAGAGCAAGCGGACTGACAAATTCAGATTGGCCACAAATAATAGTATCCAGAGTGTCTTAGTGGTGCAAAGCTTGTTTTCAGTATGCGCTCATGTTTTCAGTACAGCTGCATCAAGGATAGAGAAAGAACAATTACAGTAGAAGCCTTTTAATCTGCCTTTCATTCAGAATCTAATGTGTGGAAATCTTGAGATTCAGAGAGAACAAGCATGTGAGCATAGTGTCTCCAATATGAGATAATATATAAAGAGTTGTCTGAATAGTTCATCAGTACAAATGACTCTTGCATAGATAGGCACACAGATACTATATTTGTTGGGAAATAATCCAAGTATCATTCTTGAGGTAACAAATGTTTACCTGATAGTGAAAACACAGAAGTAGGCATATGCTAATCAGATAATGAGTTGGAATTTAACTAGCTTCCCAGAGCTTAGGCCTGCACTTGACCTAAAAAGAGAATAGCAGGACAAAATGATTGTTTTGGAATCCTAAGCTCCGTTTTGACCATTAACATCTTTTGTTTCTCAGCTGATTGGATGCATCATTGGGCGTCAAGGCGCCAAGATCAATGAGATTCGCCAGATGTCTGGGGCGCAGATCAAAATTGCCAATCCAGTGGAAGGATCTACTGACAGGCAGGTTACCATAACTGGATCTGCAGCCAGCATTAGCCTGGCTCAATATCTAATTAATGTCAGGTAAGTCTATTCAAATGGCATGCTGCTTGATAATGCATGTATGAGTTGGCAGAACAGGGGAACGTGAAAGCTGACTAAAATCAGGGCAACATTTTGAAAAAGGCTGTTTCTATGAGCTGAAATAGAACAAAACCACCTTTCTTCTTACCACTTCCCTGGTGCAAAAGCAGCCCGTGCACCAGACCTCTCCATTGACCTTCTAGTAGGTGGTATGGAGGAAGGAGAATAGAAATAGATGGGATATGCAACACTCATATTCCTTGGCAGCGCTTAGGCTTTTTACTAGAATATTTCTGGTTTGTGACAGCCAACCAATATTGCTTCTTGAAAGTCCTATGTCTACATCGAGGTAGACTAAACTGGAGTCTTGCTGCTAAGATGCTTAACTATTCCTTTAAAAAAACAGAAACAGCTGGTGCCTTTTTTGAGATCTGGAAGCTATGCAGCCCAGTTTACTGTAGTTAATAGAGGAAAGGGAAGAATTGGGACTGCCCCAGGGGTGGAGCTTTCTGCACTGCAAAGGCTGCAGCAGCTCCCTTTCTCCCTGAGTACTCTTGCTAGCAGCAAAACCCTCAGCTGTGGGCTGCAGCAGTTCTCTGCAGCAAACAGTGGCTGCTCCTTGGGCCCTGTGCTTAAAAAGCCTACTTGGCAAGAGGCCCTCTGCAGCTTTTGAGCAGATCAGATGATCTCATAAGGCAAAAGTGAAAGCATCAGCTTAATGGAGAGCATTGACTTCAATAATTAAAAACCCAGGCATGAGCAGCTGGCATTTCATGTCCTAGATTTCTTCCCTCTCTTTCCAACATAGCTAACGTGTTCATTGCAGAATGACAGGTTAATGATTAGAATCTATGGGTTAGCTTCTGGCTCCAATGTAAGTGCCTTCCTTCTGTAATGTAGCAACGTTAGGCTTGCCTGTGAGCTTTCAGCTCTAAACTGCCCACTAATGAGTTAATGCATTGCAGGGGGCTGGATTAGATGACCCCTTGGGCACCTTCTAACTCTTCAATTCAGTGATTGGCTAATAGCAAAACACAACATCTGTACAAGTAGGTGCTCTCCCAAATACGTATCTGCTATGATTTTTAAAGCAACACTGCTGCATTTTCATTGATCCTTTGCCCAGAGGAAGTTGAGAGCACCTCAATTTTCAAAGAAGTGGCCATTTGGGATGCTCAGGAAATAGTTGATTTCAGGTTAGTTCCCCAGCTGTACCAGTCAGAAACTAGGAAGTTTCTGCCACCAAATTTGAAGTTCTGTGCAGCATTCATTGACTTGCTTCTTACAAATAGCCAGTTTCTGCAGTTGAGAATTCCTTCTTGGAGGTGCACAGACACAGTATTTTTGCATTGTGGTGGCAAGCAGCAACCACTTAGTTATACATTAGCTGATATATTACGGCCTGCAAGAAAGAAGGCTGCTATGTAAGCGGCTAGATGACACTTGGAAAAAATTGTAAGAGAGATTGCTAATAGGTACTCCTCCATTCTGAACTCCTTAAGGGCTTAGGGTACTTTTCTAGTGTCTAAAAAGCCTAAATTCTGTATATAAAACAGGTAAAAAGAGTTTGCTTGCAAAGTTACAGTATAAAATATTGAGGGGAAGGGAACTGCTATATAAACAGCCATCCGTAGAGTTTCACATTCTGTCATTCTTACCAACTGTCCTTCAAATCCTGTCTTACTTGATGTGAACTGCTAAATGTATTTTGCAAGAATCCCAGGTTGTCAAGGCTGGTTTAAGCTAGGAGGACCAGTAATTTCAAACACCAGATTCTGGAGCATATAGGTCTCAAGATGGGGATAGAGTGTGGGTCATTTTGATGATACTGATGATACTGCTGCATGTGTTCAGCTCTTACTGGGCTGCATGTTACTGGTGTAACATTGGTTAGAATTCATTCAGTTCAGAAACTCATTTAAGAACAGTGGTCATAACTGTTTCCAACTATCCCAGTGTTCCGGGCATTCCAATAATTCTTTTGCCAATTTTCAATGGAGCTCCTCAAGTGCTCTGTTGAAGCTTAATCCCATGAACAAATGAAATTGTGGAAGATTGCTCCTGCAACATGAGATGAAATTGCTATTCAAATAAAATACATGGCTCTTTTCTTTAGAAGCAGCCTACATTTCCACTTGCTGTAGTTCAGTATGCAGGAAAACCTAACTGAGAACCACAATGTTGTATCTGAAAAAAAGAGATGTGCCTACCATCTGCAAGCTCTTCCTTATTCTAACACAAATAAAGCCTTCCCTTGGGTGTTTGGCTTGTTTTATTCATTTTTTGAACCATTTTTTAAAACAAAAATTATCCTCTGGCTGGATGAGGAATAGCCTCCCCTGCTGTTTATTGACTGTAAGGATGTAGAAAACTGGATTGTGTTAAAACCTCTGACAGTTGCACAAAGGGTTTGTTCATTAAGACTTCCCTGATAATTACGGCAACCTTGGAGTGGAACACAATGCACTGTTAGAATTGGTTTGCTACCTAAATGCATGTTTTGAATACTGGCAGGAACTACAGCCTGCCTGCATTAAATCTGAAGGGACAGCTGCATGGGGGAGGGAGGGAGGGAGAGTGGTGTGTTGCAAGATATTGTCAGGAACAGATAGGATTTCAGCTGCCTTGACTACATTAGGTTTAGTGGCAGTTCTCTGCAGCTTCAACAAAATGTGTGTTGTAGTATTCAGTATTGAAGCAACCAAGTTTCTGCTTCTGGAATTGAGGAAAGCAAAACCTGGAGCTATTATTCATAATGGGATTGGGATTGGAACTGTTGTGTAGGCTGGGATTTTTGTTTTGTTTTGATGGTGGTGGGGGGAGTGTTATTAGTGCACCATGGTACACCTAAGAGAATGTTGAGATTCCCTTGCAGTCAGCATTCTCTCCCATCCCACCTTCTGGCTATGCTGTTTCCAAAGCTTCCCAGATTAGTTTCATGCTATTTAAGCTGTTTGTGTCCTGTGCTTTTTGTGTGGTGTTCCCATCCACCCACCCGTATTTTTGTTCCTTTTTTCCTCTGTTACAGTTTAGAAAGCGCTAAACCCTCCTCCCAGGCAGCCTCCGTCACGATCCCCGACCACCTCAGCATCAACCTCTCTCAACCCTCCACCCCTTCTTCTTCTTCCTCCTCCACCACCACCCCCTCGCTTGCGACAGCGGGGGTCTCCGACGCACCCTCCAGCCTCCCCAACCCTCTTCCGACCGCCCCCTGTGTCTCCAGTCTGCTTGGCATGAAACCCGTCCCTCTCCTGGCTCTAAATGTTGTGTCTGCTGCTAAGGGTGCCTCCACCACCTCAGCTGTGCCATGTGTTACTAACAAACTGAAAACGGAAAAACAGAGATTCTCTCCTTACTGAGTGTCTGCTTGTGGCCTTAGAGGAACAGCAGATTGTTTTTCAGCAATGGGGATCCCATAGAGGAGACTTGGAAGAGCTTTTTTTAAAACTTCAAAAAGAAAAGTGAGCTTTGTGATTCCTTTAGGATGGAGTTTCTTTTTGCTGGCAACCTCCACTAGGTCAAAGACAATTGAGCAAGTGTATTAATCAGTTTGAGTCCAGTAGTGATCTTGATTATGTAGCTTGTAGCTGTTGCTTTAGTAGTTTTGTTTGCATTGTTACATGGAATAAGGTGGGTGGGGAGGGAGCTGGGTGGGCAGGGAATGCTAGGGTCCGTTAACAAGATAACTCACTTGCAATTCCTTGGTTTAAGCTGTGCAAAGAGGCTACTTTGGCCAAACTTGTCTCAATGTCTGTCCTTTGTAATAAAGCTGTCACGGTGAGAACATGCACAGATGTGCCTGAATTGGGACCGAACTCTGACCACAAGCCGATTGAATCTGACATTGCACCCCCAGGCTAAACTTTTTTTTTGAAAATTATCTACACTACTGCACTGCACTAACACCATTATTAAGTATATAAACTTTCCTATGGAGGCTCTGATACCTAATACGCAATTGTGAGGGTGTGAGCTGTAATGGTGCTGGGGGCGGGTACAGACCCTGAATACTATTCCTGCTCTTGTACAAACTGCCACTTGCCAGTGTACACAACTCACCTGCTCAGTAGAAAAAGTAATATTCTTTGTGTGCACACCCTTCCCATGTAAAAAAAACTGCAGCAGACCTTTAAAAAGCTTGGGAGATTCTGATGCCCATCTTTCTCCACACCCAAGACTTTTATTAGTCACTTAAGAGAGTGAGAGAACCTGGAGTGCGACATACACGCTGTAATGAACAGCTGTGACAATGCTGCAGGTGTTGCTTTCCTTTATGGCATCTTCTAAAATAGCACTTGAAACCTGTTCAGCTTTCTGATACTTAGTCCTTAGAGGTGGATATTTCAGACACCTAGAGATGGGGTTTTAGAAGCACCTGTCTCCTGATGGCAATACAGCCCATCTGAATGGATGTTCCCTTCCTGGCGCATGCATTCTGCCTTGAGAGGTGATAATCTGTAGAGGCTGGGCAGTTGGCTTCACTTGTTCTGGTCTCTCAACTTGGGCTTTTGAGGCCAGCAGCTGCCCGTTTCCTCCACTAAAGGCTATTTAAAAGCCGTGTGGGAAAACCGGGCAGACAAAACAGATAATGCAGCAGGATGACATGCTGTTGTGTTGAGCATAGTACGTGCTCAATTCTTTCTGTCTGCACCTAAAATCACTTGATCTTTAGCCTGGGGTTGTCACATGAACACTACAGACACTTCCTTTTTTTGAGCTCTCTTAGACTTTCCAAAAACATAATAATTCAGGCAACATTGAATAAGAAACGGTGACAGCTGGAACTGCTAAGAATCTTGTGTTATCCTTTGTATTAAAAGAACGTTACTAGAACAAGTTTGAAATGATGACTGATGGCTTGATTCTGGGGCTGCACTAGTTAACTCTTTGCATCCAGGGAGCTGGGAGGGCCTGGCCTTATCCTATCATAGGGGACGGGGAGGCCATCAACTGGCTGACTTAATGCAGTTCTGTCAAACCCTTTTTCCTTGAGTAGCAGAAGTCTTTTTTAGTACTTTGTTTCTGCAGTTTGACTTTCACAATTGTAACTTTTTTTAAAAAAATTGTTCTGCTCTGTAGTGTAACCACATAAAGTAAAAATTGTCCACTCTTAACCAAGTTTTTGGGCTGGCCGTCTTGTTTTATAGTGTTCTGTAGAGGCTGACTTAATGGGCTTTAATTTGTTCTCGACTTGCAAGTCTGGTTATGTGTTGTCCAAAAGCTATTTGTTCATGCAGCACTACCACTAGCCAATGGTGTTGAGCTCCAAGCGGGGGGAAATTGAGATCAGAGCTTCGTTCATGTTCCCTTTTTCTATCCAGCTGGCATCCATGTGGGCCTGTAATGACCTTTAATTTCTATTAGCTCTATGTTGAGGTAGGCAAAAGTTGTTCCACTGTCAAATTTTATCATAGCAGAGGTACACTAAGCATATATTACTGAACTGGTTTCCCAAGAATCCTATGAATGGTGTGTCCACTCTTGACATCTTTTAGAATCTTGCCCTTGCCTCCCGTAAATTTTCACTCCCATGTGCAAGTGGTTGCTGGGGGATAATGCAGAGCAGATCTGCTTCCAAGGTTTGGGGCCCTTTCAGAGAAATGCAAATAAGTTGATCTCCAGCAGAGACTCATTCAGTGAGGCTCTGAAACAAGCTGCTCTCTGTGTCAACCTGATTACTTTTGTAGCCTCATCCATGGGTTCATGACTTGTCCATTTCTTGCAGCAGAAATCTTTTGTTATAACTTGATTTGCTAGTATCTTGCTTCAAGACATGTCAAGTAAACACTATTTGCAGACACAATGTTGGGCTTTATGTGTTCGCTTCCTAGTGCTCCCAGTAAAATTGTCATTCTAAAAGAACCTTACGTAAATTTCTCCCGGATTGGCAGAATTTATGCCCTTACCCCAAGATACCCCTTCACAGTGAGGACCCAACAGCAAAGGTTTGGTTACCTTATCTAGTTGAGAGATGTTGACCGTAGGCCATCACAGCACACAGCGCACATGCTTCTCTGCCCTGAAATGGACAGAATTGGCATTGAGGAAAGGTTGTTTTCTTCCAACTCCACTTAACAAACCCCCTTCCCCCTGTTCTTTACAGGCAAGGGGTCAGAGAATCATGCTGCTAAAAGCCAGACAGTACAAATGCTGGTTCATGGGGGAATAGAGTACCACACCTTTTCTCTTAATTTGAGGAAATCGTCTTTGCTCATGCATATCTGCAGTTTTTGCAAAACTACACTTTGAAGATATGTGTGGGGTGGTGAGATGGGGCATCCTGCAGACTCCCTTTCCAGTTCTAGAAGAACAAGCCAAACTGCAGTACAAGCCAAACCGCAGCACAACAAACTGCACAAACTTTTCCCATCATAAGCTATTCCTATTGCACCCTTGAAGGGTTCTACCCTGCCCATTGGACTGTCAGTTTCAGCTCTTTGGGGCTTCACATTCTAAAAGAAGCAGAAGAATATTTAAATGATCCGGCCACATGGGCAGGGTCTGATCATGGGGGTCTTTCACACCGATAGTGGCACAATCCTTTGGGAAAGACCTGCACAATTTGGCTGCACCCCTGGGGTTGGATCCTCTTGAATATTCTCCCAGCAGTGGAGGAACTGCTTGTGGATGCACACACCTTGCAGAGCTAGGAGAGCCTATAGGAAGGGCAGCTAGTTTGCCTTGGAACATAGAAGGTAAGTTTCGTACAGCTTGGCTCCACCTCTTGGATAAGATCTCAACTTCTTAGATTGGTTGAATTGTAGTTGGGCCTTGAATGTTGGTTTCTGTAGGCCCTTGTGGGGTCAGCTTGCAACAGTTGCAAATGTGGGAAGGGGTGCTAGTGGAAGTCCTCCTTTAAAGAACCTTGTGTATTAGGGATTTATGCAGTCCCCTCCCCCTGCCCATCCTCCCATCAGCAATGGACAAAAATGTGCCTTTGTGTTAATGCTGGAGTAGCAAATTGATTGCTGAAGCAAATGTGGGTCTTCTTAAGCACTGCTTATTTAAAGCCTCATGAGCAGTGAACTCATCTGATCAGAGTGACGTGGCTTAGAATATGGTAAAACTTCATAGGCTGAATAAAACAACAGTCTGGCTTTGGGCTTTAATCATCAGGCTACTGTAAAAGTTGTCTGATTTATAAATTGAACTATTTCTGGCTTGCCTTTTTTATTATCTGACTGGTTAATTCTTGGCTGCTAACCATGGAACTAAATTGCCTAGCCATTGCATACGTTTTGGTGGCTTCCTTCAAGAACAAGACACTCAGACACACAAGGCAAACTGAGCCACAGCTTGCATGCTAGCAGCAACAGAGGCCACTATGTTGTGCCTACTGCTAACAAAGCTCAATGACGGAGGAGTTCTGGTGACTGCCTGGCCCAGCAGGAAAGCAACATTCAGGAGCCACTGAACCTTTAGGACCATCTAAAATTTACTGCAGCCGCACATACTTTGCGGATAATATATTCCTTCTGGGCATCTTAAATGACAAAGGGGCCTTCCGGCCCACTGCTGATCTACAGCTGCTTCTATATTGCCTGGCATGGTGTGGGCTGCGGGGCACTGGTCTGTGAGTGATGTGGGAACCAAAGGGTTTTGTTCTGGCTTTTGATTATATCATACGTTTGGGGTTTAAAATATTTGTAGTACGACTGGGTAGGATTTTGTCTTAACAGAATTTTTAAAAAAGGCCTTTAACCTTTGTTCTCGTTGTAGGCTTTCTTCGGAGACTGGTGGAATGGGAAGCAGCTAGGACAATGCAACCGCCTCACTCATTACCCGTTTCTGCTGTTCATCCCCATGATCCATCTGTGTAGTTTCTGAGCAGTCAGCGATTCCAGGTTTTAACTAGTTTGTAAATTTTCAGTTCTACATGCTTTACCCATCCACTCATGATTTTTTTTTTTAATTGCAGCATTTTAATTCCTTTTCTCTGTTCAGCTGTTAAAATGCTGATTCATATTTTAGTTTATAAGCTTCTCCCCCTTTCTTGGCTCATGAAGTTTTTCTGTTATGTCATGAGATGTAAGAGTGGAATTAATACATTTCAGTTTAGTTCTGTAATGTCAGAAATTTTTCAAAAAAATAAAAAGATGGACTGGAGCTTTTTTCCTTGTGAATAGAAAATATTGTGGTGCTCTTGAGTTTTTATAGCTGGCCTTTATTAACCGTCTGTGACTCCGTAAGGCTTCAGTAAGCTGCTTTGCTTGGAAATGCTTAAAAAAGGTCCTCCCTTGGTGACCTGTATGGGTTTGAGAAGTGACTGCTCCTAGCTTTCTAGTATTATCTAAAAACCCCTAGAGAAGCAGGTTAAAAGCCGCCTTCTCACACTGGAGAGGGAAGGGAGGAGTAAATAAAATATGCAAAACATGTTAGCCCACTCCTAATGCACGGGACACTAAACTTCTATGAAAACTTGTATAACTGCTGTATGTTGGAAGTTTCCTCACAAAATCTCCCTTCCAAGTGAGCTGTGTTTGTGGGGGGCCTGAAACTCTTCAAGCCACCCAAATACCTAGGCTTTCATTTGGAAGCTTGGGGCAGGCTCTGAGCTACGCCTCTATTACTGAAGTCGGTTTTTATTTTCAATATGGGATGCAAATTGAGACGGTCAAATCTCATTATGGTAAAATAAAGAAATTCTAATTCCCCAGGACTCTATGCTGCAATGCTTTCCTGTAACTGGGTCAGGCCTTTCACAATTTCAGGAGATGAATGCTAACTATACAATGCAGGTAGCCGACATTGCGTTTCCTAGAAGTTGGACCATGACTTCCCAAAGCCCCAGCCAGCACAGCCAGTGTTCACAGATGATGAGAGTTGTAATCCACAACACCTGGAGAGTACTAGCTGCCCTTCCAATAGAATATATGCAAGATGCCTGTTTGATATCCTTCCGGTATGTAAATGTGAAATGCACACGTTAATATTTCTGCACATTGAACCAAGCCATCCACCTTATGAGGGCTTTGAGGTAATCTCAGTGCGTGAACAAAATGCCACTTTAAAGAGGTTGAGGGGCAGTATTGCTGTATGAGTAGGAAAATGAGAGTACCCCTAAACATTTTTTTTTAGAAAAAAAACCACTGACTGTAAGCCATTACAGTGGTACCTCTAGTTACGAACTTAATTCGTTCCGGAGGTCCGTTCTGAACCTGAAACTGTTCTTAACTAGAGGCGTGCTTTTGCTAATGGAGCCTCTTGCTGCCGCTGCGCCGCCAGCACACGATTTCTGTTCTCATCCTGGGTCAAAGTTCTCAACTCGAGGTAACGTCCAGGTTAGTGGAGTTTGTAACTCGAGGTACCACCATACAGTGGTACCTTGGTTTTAACAGCTTAGTTCACGAACAACTTGGAAATTGAACGCCGCAAAGCCCTAAGTAGGTGTTCCGGTTTGCGAGCTTTTTTCGGAATCTGAACTGTTCTGTTTTGAGTGTTACACTTTCTTTTTCAGTGCCACACTTCTGTTTTGAATACCCCCGCTCCTGCTTGCACGGGAGTAGGAGCTGGATCGGGGCAGCTCAGCTGGGTAGGGGCATGCTCCGTCACACTTTCCATTGAGGGGTTCACTGCTGGGGGCGCCTTTAAACTTCCCCTTTGAGGGGAGAAGTTTAAGGAACCCCCACCTCAGCATCAGAGCCGCTGCACCAACTGAAGGCAGCCAGGCGGAATAGTTGCTGTGGTGGGGAAGGTGGAGGCAGCCTGCCAGCTACATCTGAGAGCCCCTAAACTGCTGCGGCGGCAGCTGTCAGACTGTCTGCATTGCCATGCGATGCTCCTTTAAACCTCTCTATTGAGATGAACACAGCCACGCACCCCTCAATGGAAAAGTGTGACAGAGCCTGCACCTCTCCAGCTGAGCAGCCAACAAACTTGGGAAAAGCAGCAACACAACACATTGAAAAAAGCAGACCAACCTCAAATGAATCAAAATCGCAAGAAAACATAAAACAGCACTGACTCTAACCCTAATTCTCATCCTTCTTCTAACACTAACCCAATCCTAAAATTAACCCTAACCCAGAAATGGTCTTGTTAGATAGTAAAATTCATGTTAAATTGCTGCTTTAGGGGTTGTTTATAAAAGTCTGGAACGGATTCATCCATTTTGCGTTACTTTTTATGGGAAAGCGCGCCTTGGTTTTAGAACGGACTTCCGGAAAGAATTAAGTTTGGGAACCAAGGTACCACTGTAGTGGGAATGTTTTGTCCTCCCGATGTTCCTGAACGAAACTCCCACCAGCCCCAGCAAGCATTGCCAATCACTCGGGGCGATTGGAGTTGTAGTTCAGCAACGTTTGGAGGGCCAGATGTCCCCCATCTGCTGTAAGTGTCATCCTGAAAAGCCAGTTTTGAATGGGCAGCTTGCTGTGCCGGTCTCGATCCTCCCTTGGTTAAGCTGGGAGCAAGCAAACCATAACATTGGCTTAGTGTTCTATCTGAACCAGTGCTCCTGGCTTGTTTCTCTCCAAGCAAGTGGGAACCAATAATAAACCTGCGTGGCCTTGACAGCCACAGGGCTAATAACTGACTTTGTATTGGGGAAAATTGGCTGCATAGATATACAGTGGTACCTCGGGTTACATACGCTTCAGGTTACAGACTCCACTAACCCAGAAATATTACCTTGGGTGAAGAACTTTGCTTCAGGATGAGAACAGAAATCGTGCTCCGGCAGCGGGAGGCCCCATTAGCTAAAGTGGTGCTTCAGGTTAAGAACAGTTTCAGGTTAAGAACAGACCACGAGAACGAATTACGTTCTTACAGGTACCACTGTAGTAGGAAAAGGAGTGAATCTAGCTGAGATTGGCACTAATGTCCGAAAAGGAGAATAAAGGATCTATCTAATTCCTCTAGGCTTTGCCTGAGGGACTTTTGTCAAAGCAGTTCGTTCCTCAAACTTTGCTGTGCCATAGATTGGTTAGCGAGAAAAAGATTCCCTGTTGAGGAGGTGCATACGCTTTTGACTTGTGCTTCCTTCGGTCTTACTCCTCTGTTTCAGAATCTAGGTGTTATAGCAGAGTGCTGTGCAACCCACAAAGTCCTCAAAAGTGGAATCCCACAGCTAGCCTAAAAGCAAGTGTGTTGCATTCAGTGTAGTGCTCAGGAGATTATTTTGCCAGTGTAGCATTTCTGCTCACCCAATGGAACCATTTCCCATATCCTAACCTGGCGTGCGAAGACAGGAGTGCCTGGCGTGCTCTGGTCCATGGGGTCACGAAGAGTCGGACACGACTAAACGACTAAACAACAAACCTGGCGTGCTCTTCTGGGGGTTCCCCCTGTCCTCCAGAGTAGAATGAGAGTCTTTGGTCTGCTTTCTGCTTGCACAACAAGTTGGTTGAGTACAGCCCAGTGCTTTTACATAAGGATTTTAAGATCTCATTGCAGGCACCAACTCAAAATGGTTTTGACAGGGAAAAGAATGTAAACAATGACCTGACGCTGCTACTGGCAGCTTTTCACCAACATCATTTGCCTTGAAAGACATCTACAGCTACCACAAGAAGTGTGTGAGGTCTTGGTACCCTTGCAATACAGCCACGACTGTCCGTATTTCTTAAATGTCCTTGAGGAAAGGACAGTGAAACCTGAGCTAGTTTAAAACTTGACAAATCTCTTAACACTTTTATTTCTAAAGATGCATCTGTGCTCTAAACTTAGAATCCCAGGTTTGCCAGTTCTCCATGCAAAAAAAGAATAGAGTGAAAGATTCCATTGAGGGACAAGCAAAAGTTTTTTTTCATTAAATTCCTAGAGCTGCAGACTTTCCGGGATTGCTCTCAAGTGCAACAGTCTATTTCTGTCATCAGGAGGGCAAGGAGGTTGTGCAGGGCACTGCCTGCTGACAGTTTCAATTTCATTCAGCCCACACCATTCAAGCATTCCCTGTCCACCTAAAGCTGCTTTTTCACTGTGGAAGCTTAAGTTGTGTGTGCCCTAATACCACACAGCTCTTCTGCTCTTCCACTGCATCTGTGAATATACAGAATGTAGGTATCCAGTTGTCACAAGGCAGCTTAAACTAGGTCTGGGAACAGTTTCCTTGATTCCTGAAGAGAGTACGGATTTGGTTTCTTCATGTGTGGTGCAGTCTGTAAGACCTCAACTCCTGCAGTCTTAGTCCCTAGTCTGCCCACAATTTTGGGCTCCAGGAACTCTCTTCAATCTTGTGACTGATCCCTGTGACTGGCTTTATGCCTCTCGCTTGAGGCAGGATGGGGATCTGCAATGTTCAGGGGTTTCTATAACTCATCGGGGTCAGAGCTAACATTTGGCCAGGGCTCTTTATACCTCCCACAAAGCCCCTATCTTCTCTCCCAGCTTGTTTCCTGTGCTAGCCAGCTAACTCCAACCCCCATTCTTTTTCACTTGATTTATTCTCTTTTCCAAGTCTCTTACTTGCCAAAAGTTCTGAACTTGCCTATGGGAAACAAATTTAAGTGTGATATAGATTCTTTATGTGTGTCGTTAAGTACTACCTCCAATGTTGAGTACAGTGGTACCTCGGGTTACAGACGCTTCAGGTTACAGACTCCACTAACCCAGAAACAGTACATCGAGTTAAGAACTTTGCTTCAGGATGAGAACAGAAATCATGCGGTGGCGGCGCAGCAGCAGCAACAGGAGGCCCCATTAGCTAAAGTGGTACCTCAGGTTAAGAACAGACCTCCAGAACGAATTAAGTTCTTAACCCGAGGTACCACTGTATTCATTTGGCTGGCATATGAGATTGGAACTGAGGTTCTCTTCCTAGTGGCTGCAGGCAACTCAAAACAAACAAAAAAACCTTTGTTGGCATCACTTTGCTCTGATTTTCTTAATGGGAGGGACAACAAAGTCGGGCGCAGAAGCCCTGATTGCAGCCATTGGCAAACTTAATTCTGCCGCTCCTCTGACTTCTGAGATTTTAGCAGCCAGTTATCCTTGCAGTTTCAAGCATATTTTTATAGCCCTAGGGTTTGTCGCTTGCTTCAGAACAAGTACTTAGAGCTTGAAGTGCTAAGAATTGGGAGCCTTGGCGACATTCAGCAGAGAGGACATCAGTCGAATGGAATGCCTTCCTCACTGGTACCTACCCCTCCTCTTCCTCCTCCCCTCCCCACTTAGCACATTCAATTTTGTGTCTGGAACCCTTGAGGAAAGCACAGGGCTGCATTGAGAACATGCAAACGCTGAATACAAAATGGTCTTTAATTGAAATCTGCAGTGCCATTACTCATCTAGCAATGTTATTACCATACAGACATGATCTATCTTACAAGGGTGGATGTTAAAACAAGTGAGGAGGATGCACAGATCCAAAGTGGTAGGAAGTATGGCTTCACCTAAGGGACTGAGAACTTTCCTTCCACAGGAAGAATGACAAACTGGGCTGGGAGTGGTCGGAATGGGTCGGATGTCATGCTCGCTGTGCAGCGCAGCCTTTTCGAGGGACCAAGATGCTGTGAGAGCCTGACGAGGGGTGCGAAGGAATTAATGCAGCCAGGAAGAGGCTGAGCAGAGACCCTTGGGAAAGGACGAGGCACAAGTCAACCCTAGCAGTTGAAAGTTCAGTATTGACAGGGGATCTTCTCCACCTTGAGCTAATGTAAAATGGCTTGTATTATTTCCATGGGGACTGGTTCTCAGTAAGTGAGGGTGGGCTGTTGCAAAGGAGTACTTTCTTCATTCCATCTATGGCTGAATGCAGTTTGTGGTTGCCTGATGATTCCGGTTGCCAATGGGGTGCCCTGTGCATTTATGAAAAACTACCGTATTCTTTGCTCTATAAGACTCACTTTTTCCCTCCTAAGAAGTAAGGGGAAATGTGTGTGTGTCTTATGGAGCGAATGCAGGCTGCGCAGCTATCCCAGAAGCCAGAACAGCAAGAGGGATCACTGTTTTCTCTGTGCAGCGATCCCTCTTGCTGTTCTGGCTTCTGGGATTCAGATTTTTTTTTCTTCTTGTTTTCCTCCTCCAAAAACTAGGTGCGTCTTGTGATCTGGTGCGTCCTATAGAGCGAAAAATACGGTACATTTCTACTGCCAGGCTTTTGGTCCAGAATTGTCTCCTCTGACAGGCAACCCCTCTCCAAGATGCGAGACAGCGATCTCTCCCTGCTGTGCTACTTGAAGATCTTTTAACTGGAGGTGCCAGTGGTTTGAACTTGTGACCTCATACATGAAGCATGTGCCCTGTTGCTGAAGTATGGCTCTCTACTAATCTGTTCTGGGGCAACTGCAAGCTGTAACGTCTCCATTTGAGGAGGCTGGTTCTCAGTACATTTTTAATCTGTTTCCAACATGGCTCACAAGACCCACAGAGCACAGAAAGGTGTTTTGTTAAGTGTAGCCTCTGGTGGTTAGGCACCCAGTGTGTATCTGCTCAAAAAAATAAAATAAAATAAATGCCACTTTGAAAGACTTAGCAACATTACAGATGGTCAGAACGAAACAGCTAAAAGGCCTTAGAATCCTGCAAAACCTGGCTGCATGTTCTAGAACTACCTTTAGAAACACTTTCTCTTATTTTTGGGCCAAAAGTTGGGAGTTCAGAACCATGTGCAGCTGCATCAGATCAAAGGCCTATCAGGCCTATCAAGGGACCAGCTGGATGTTTCTGGGATATTTGTCCCAGCTACCCTGAGAACACCTGATATGTTGAAACCATGATCTTGAAACAGATGCTCATTTGCTGTGTGAGATGGAACCTAATGCATGTATGGCTCCTCTACCCAATCAGGAACCCCAGCTGGTCAGGATTCCTGATTGGTTAGAGCAGCCCTAATATGCACCACTGTACGGTCCTTTGTCCCTAATACCAAATGTGTTTCCAGTGGGGTGGATGTGTTCGCATGGGAGGGCATGTTCCCATTACCCTCTGATGTGTTCAGTGAACGCATGTAGGAAATCATATAAACACATGCATTACAAATTTGTAAAGTTTTTTTTTATGTACCCAAAACAAATACCTTTAAAATAACCTGCCTTTGTTGCAATTTAATCTTGAATATATTTAAAAAGGGGGTGTCTTTAAATCTAGAGAATTTTTCTTGCCTTCCTTCCCACCCCTAACATTTCAAAATAACATTTCTTATCTTGTAGAGCTGCCAAGCTTAACAATCAGAGCTCCATATCTGGAGGGGCAAGCTAGAAAGTGAAGTCCAAGCAGATTTGCCAAACCAAGGCTTGAGCGTACATGGGAAACCACTGTTAAGATCTTGTGAAGGGAACTGAAATGACTATCTGGGCTCTGCCTTAGAAAGGATCAAACCCTTCCAATTCAGGGAAAATTTAAGCACGCTCTGAACTGCATAATTTAGTCTATTTGGGCTAAGAGGGGCAAGAAGCTACGATACACGTGAATTTTCAGAATTGTTGGTTTTTCATGGAGTTTTAATTAGACATTTTACATTTAAGATTACTTTGCCATCGCAAGTCTTCAGGATGGGCCAAGCAGTGTATTTAAACAAGATTAGTGTGAACTGGCTGTGTTCTTCTAAATCTTTGTGAGATTTCCCATCGCGCTGTTAGCAGATGCTAGTTCAGATGTGCCCCCCCCCCCCAAATCTCACGCCTTGCTTGAAAGACTGTGACAAGGAGGGCTTCTGGCTGTCCTTACTGCTGGGGAAGTATGTAGGAAGCAGTCTGTCTCCACCTCTCGCCTTTGGTTGGAGTAACTCTACAGTATTGAACACTCTGAAAACTGCTGCCAGCTGGAGATTGGCTTGCAATGTCCTGTGTGCCTAACTGCAGAGCTGGCAGATTTCATACTCTTACTACCTGCTGTTGGAGTTAATGGACTTTTTGGCACAATCCCTTTAGCCCATCTGTTCAGATGTCCTATAACTGAGCTCTTGCCTGGAAGACCTGGGGCCTCAAGTTGATGGAAGAAATGGGCTCTGACATCTCAAGGAGGTTGCGCAATGGTTTGCCTTTACCTGCTAGGCAGTGCTGCTTGCTTTCCCTGCTCACACCATCTACCAGGGGGGCACGTGGGCGCTGCCCTGTGGCCTCAAGAGACCCCAGTGGAAACAGTACTGGTTGCATTATCACAGGGGCTGCAAGTTTTAAAGGGATTGACCAATTTTTCGCGGGGAGGTTCCCTCCTCCCCTTTTAAAAACCTATTTAAACAAAGCAACAAATATTCAAGCATCTTGAAATCCTTTCTTTGCCCTGTGGGAAAAGCAATAGCTCCAACGATAACTGGAGCCATTTGGAAGCAGAACGGTGGTGCAAAATTGGGAGAACCTTAAAGTTTCCTTTTTTATTGAAAAGCATGTTGCTAGTCCTTTGTGAGGCTGCTGTGCAGCAAATGCACAGAAGATTCAAACATGTAGGTGGGGGCGTGGAGGGTTTGTTGCTCCTAGCTGCCAGTGCCCACTGACTTCAAACTTTTATTGCTCTTTGCAATTCTATGCATCCCTGTGGGCTAAAAAATTCTCTTCAATGGAAATTGGGTTTAAGTGCCAGATTCTGTTTAGCCAACAGAGGAGGTACAGCTGTGCAAAGAACAATATAGTAATACACACATCTCTTCGGCTGGTCTATTTAATAATAATAATAATAATAATAATAATAATAATAATAATAATAATAAATTTATTTATACCCCACCCATCTGGCTGACTTTCCCCAGCCACTCTGGGTGGCTCCCAATTGAGTGTTAAATATTAAATATTAAAAACATCCCTAAACAGGGCTGCCTTCAGATGTCTTTTAAAGAGAAAATAGCTGCTTATTTCCTTCACATCTGAAGGGAGGGTGTTCCACAGGGCGGGCGCCACTACCGAGAAGGCCCTCTGCCTGGTTGCCTGTAACCTCACTTCTCGCAATGAGGGAACCGCCAGAAGGCCCTCTGCGCTGGATCTCAGTGTCCGGGCTGAACAATGGGGTGGAGACGCTCCTTCAGGTATACTGGGCCGAGGCCGTTTAGGGCTTCAAAGGTCAGCACCGACCCAGTCACCAGTCTAGCGGCCACATTCTGGATTAATTGCAGTTTCCGGGTCACCTTCAAAGGTAGCCCCATGTAGAGCGCATTGCAGTAGTCCAAGCGGGAGATAACTAGAGCATGCACCACTCTGGCAAGACAGTCTGCGGGCAGGAAGGGTCTTAGCCTGCGTACCAGATGGAGCTGGTAGACAGCTGCCCTGGACACAGAATTAACCTGCTGAATTAGAGCTGAAGGAGACTGTCCACGTGAGCCGAGCTGAAGAGTGGGCTGCCTTTGTTTGCACTGTAGCAGATCAGATCCCTAAAGCAAAGCTGGTGCAGCAGTGGCGCATGGGGGCCTTGGATTAGTGGGCAGTGGAAAGAAATTTCCCAGCATGCCACTCTTAGCACCACAGAAGTTGGAGCAGCAGGTAAAGGTGGAGCAGCAGGTGGAGCAGCATGCAAAGCCTACTCCTGGTTGCACTGAATTCTCCCGACCAAAAGCTGCTGCATCCCCCCTTAAATAGGAAAAAAAGCAGCTGTGGCAATAAAACCAAGCAAGGAAGGGCAGGCAACCCCTGCCCCCTTGTGGGCAGAAAGGGAATTAGCACCAGGGCAGTGCTGCTGTCAAAACGGGCAGGTCTTTTGAACTGGAGCATGCATTGCGGTTAAAATGCCAGACTTGGTTTGCATTCTGCAGCTCGCGTCTGGGGAGGGCTTTCGACGATGGGAGCAAGCGAACCACAGCCAGCCAGCCTCCCCCCAGAAGGAAATCAGATGGCCAAGCAGGGACACCCCCTGTTAACATGTCACAAATCAAGCCAGGTGTATTTTGCAAGCATTCAGGTGCACTGTTATCCGTTTCGCTGCTGTTCTGGTAAGGACTGTGAGCAAGGATCTGGCAGGAGGCAAAATGCGCACTGGAGGGGGACCCCCCCATATGCAAATAAGCTGGGCAGGGGGTGTCACAAAAGCCGCAGCTCATCGTGCTAGTGAGCAGAGGAAGACATTTTTTAGCCAGTTCAGCTTCGTTTCAGGAACTCGTCTCTTTCCCAGTAGTCTCAGCTTAGTTGTCCCCCACCTCCGCCGCCCAGGCTGCTTTGTCAAAATGGCAGAGGGTGGGTAGAAATGTGCTGGTCCCAAAATCTGTGGCTCAGAAACCCTGCCTTAGTTTATCTTTTTGCACCAGGAGCGGGTTTTCCCCTCTCTTTTAAAAAACCCTTCCGCGTCCACCCCTGCTCTAAGCTCTCACACCCTTGGTGTTTATAACCAAACACAAATAAACGACAAACGTTAAAGGAGAGGGACATATTTCTCCAAACCAGGACCTTCACCTGAGAAACCAAGAGGAAAGGGGATTCTTCCTCGCTGGGGTACGCTCAACAGACTCCCCTTCCCCCCTTTTTAAGCGTTAAAAGGCTTTCGCCAGAATCGAGCGTTGGGATCAGAAATCCCAATTCCTGCCTTGTCCGTCCGTGCGCACGATCTCTCTATCTCTCGCTTCCCTCCCCGCTCCCCCCCCCATTACACAGACCCATCTGACAGAGACACGTGTTAAGTGCAAATGTAAACATTTCTCGTTATAAATTAAAAAATAAATAAATTACTTGAAAAGTGCAGTGCATGTTGGTGCCAGCAGGGGAGAAATGGAGCAGGTTTTTCTCCCCATTCCACCATTGGAATGGGCCACATCAAGAGTGTGTGTGTGTGTCTGTGTGTGTGTTTCCGTGTGTGTGTGTGTGTACACATATATACAGTATGGGAGGGAGGGAGGAAGGAAGGACTGTTGGAAGAGAAGAGGGCTTGTTGCGCTCAGGCTTTGGTTGTTACTTTTGGGGAGGGCTACATTGGGGGCAAGGGGAAGGAAAACAACTTATTCCCAAGCTCTGGGTAGGGGGAGGTTTCCGTGCTGACTGCGGCCCAAACATGCATTGAGTCCAGATCAGAAACAGTCTGGCACCTGGAATGTGCCTGGTCCAGCTAAGATGTTTGAGCCTTGCCAGTGCGCCGAGAGCTCCTTGCCGCTTCATTTGGTAGAAGAACGCACCATTCCCCAGCCCGGGTCTTCTCTTTCTGCCCCACGGGCCCATCGCTGACTCCCTGGGCCTGGTTAGAGCTCGTTGGTCCTCAGCCGGGGCCCACAATGTCCAAGACTCATGAGGCAGCAGAACAGAAGGGATCGACTCTGCTCTCTGGGTGTATCGAAGGCCTCTCCTGCTTAGTTGCGGGGCTGACGGCTGCAGGGTTTGCGTGTCCTTTTGTTCCACATCTCCAGCTGCCCCAAGTGAAAACTGCAAGCCCCGGTGGCAGGGAAGGGGCCCTCAACCCCACAACCAGTCCAGAAAAAGGCAGGGACGGGACGCAGGGATGAGGCGCACTGGCTCTCCTTCCAGAGATTATGAGATATATAGATTTATATAGAGCTTTTATAGATTATTTATATAAATATCTGGGGAGGTGGTTGTGGTGCAGGGAAGGGCCAGGGGTCTGTACAACCTGGGGAAGGAAAAGCCAAACGGGTGCAATCACAAACTGGGCATGTCCTGAAGTCTCTGCATCTCCCCGCTGCCTGAATGGTCCAGTTCGGCACTGTCGCAGTCCGAATCCTCGTAGGCAGCAGCGTCCTGGAATGAGAGGGAGAGTGTGAGGAAATCGGGGCATGTGGAGAAATAATACCCAATAATATAATAATAATAATTTATTATTTATACCCAGCCCACCTGGCTGTGTTTCCCCAGCCCCTCTGGGTGGCTCCCAACAAAATACTAACAACACAATAAAACATCAAACATTAAAAACTTCCCTATACAGGGCTGCCTTCAGAGGTCTTCTAAAAGGCAGATACAGTGATACCTCTGGATACAAATGCTTCTGGTTACGAACGCTTCAAGTTATGAGCTCTGCTAGCCCGGAGGTACCTTCTCTTGGTTGTGAACTTTGCCCAGGATGCGAACGGAAATCGTTCGCAGCAGGAGGCCCCATTAGCAAAAGCGTGCCTCAGGATAAGAACGGTTTCAGCTTAAGAACGGCCTCCGGAACGAATTAAGTTCGTAACCAGAGGTAGCATTGTAGTTGTTTATTTCCTTGGCATCTGAAGGGAGGGCGTTCCACAGGGCGGGTGCCACTACCAAGAAGGCCCTGTGGTTCCCTGTAACTTTGCTTCTTGCAGTGAGGGAACCGCCAGAAGGCCCTCGGTGCTGAACGATGGGGGTGGAGATGCTCCTTCAGGTATACAGGACCAAGGCCGTTTAGGGCTTTAAACACTTTGAATTGTGCTCAGAAACGTACTGGGAGCCAATGTAGGTCTTTCAAGACCGGTGTTATATGGCGACCACTCCCACTCACCAGTCCAGCTGCCACATTCTGGATTAATTGTAGTTTCCAAGTCACCTTCAAAGGTAGCCCCATGTAGAGCGCAGTGCAGTCCAAGTGGGAGATAACTAGAGCATGCACCACTCTGGCGAGACAGTCCGCAGGCAGGTAGGGTCTCAGCTTGCATACCAGGTGGAGCTGGTAGACAGCTGCCCTCGACACGGAATTGACCTGCACCTCCATGGACAGCTGTGAGCCCAAAATGACTCCCAGTCTGCGCACCTGGTCCTTCAGGGGCACAGTTACCCCATTCAGGACCAGGGAGTCCTCTGCACCCGCCCACCCCCTGTTCCCCCAAAACAGTACTTCTGCCTTGTCAGGATTCAACCTCAAACTGTTTGCCGCCATCCATCCTCCAACCGCCTCCAGGCACTCACACAGGACCTTCACCGCCTTCACTGGTTCTGATTTAAAAGAGAGGTAGAGCTGGGTATCGTCCGCATACTGATGAACACCCAGCATGAGGCCACCTGTGGCCCTGAATTGGGCTGCAAGGCAGAAGCTTTAACCAATGCTCTGCTGGATCAGGCCAGTCCCTCACCTAGTCCAGCATCCTGTTCTTACAGTGGCCAACCAGATGTCTGAGGAAAGAACGCAAGCAGGACATCATTGCAACAACACTCCCCTCAATCTGATATTTAGAAGCATACCGCCTCTTGACGGTAGAGACAGAGCATAGCGGTCCTGACTAGTAGCCACTGATAGACTTATCTTCCTTGAATGCATTTAATCCTCTTTCAAAATGGCCATCGTTGCCCCTTGTGGACATGAGTTCCACAGCTTAACTATGCCCTGCATGAAGAAGTTTTTGTCTGTCCTGAATCTCCCGACATTCAGCTTCACCCGATGTTCAAACATTGCTTTGAGAGAGGGAGGAAACCTTTTCCTGCCCACTTCCATCATACCAGTGGATACTCATCATTAAAGCTGGGATGGGGGACCTGGGACCTTCCAGATGTGACTGGACCACGGCTCCCACGGTCCCTAGTGAGCCCAGGGCTGACGTGACTTGCAGCCCAGCAACCTCGATGCGGGTGGCGCTGTGGGTTAAACCACAGAGCCTAGGGCTTGCCGATCAGAAGGTCAGCGGTTCGATTCCCCACGACGGAGTGAGCTTCCGTTGCTCGGTCCCTGCTCCTGCCAACCTAGCAGTTCAAAAGCACGTTGAGGCAAGGAAGAAGGGCTACCCCTATGCTATCCATATAATCAGTTATCAGTAATCAATATGTTCAATATATATTCATATATGCTTACACAAATCAAGGATTACAGTACTTTATAATCCACTAACTTTCTCGTGCTACAACGTCAGAGTGCAAGTAGATAAATAGGTATCACTCTGGTGGGAAGGTAAATGGCGTTTCTGTGCGCTGCTCTGGTCCGCCAGAAGCGGCTTAGTCATGCTGGCCACATGACCCAGAAGCTGTACGCCGGCTCCCTCGGCCAATAAAGCGAGATGAGCGCCGCAACCCCAGAGTCGTCCACAACTGACCTAATGGTCAGGGGTCCCTTTACCTTTACCTTTAACTTTGAGAGGGCAGCAGGATCCTTTAAAGCAAATATTCCACACCCAGAAAAATGAAAAAGCTAATCTTGCATGTGATCCACATTTAGGTTCCTTCTGCTAGGCACAGGGAAGGGCAAAGGGTTTGTCAGGGAGAGGGGTTGAACGCTGGCAATCTCACTCGGTTCTCCCTCTGGCTTGGGAATTTCCCCCCAAAAGGCGGCCCTCCTACGCAGCTTGAAATTTAATAATGTAAAAATAAAATAGTGAGCTATTCCACTCACAATCAATGCTGAATTCTGTCCGCTTCCACGTTTGCTGATGGTGCAGTCTTATGCACATTAACAACAGACCAGAAGCCACCAAAACCAGTTAAGTGCAGGAACAGGCAATGGCCTTGGGGGCTGCACTTAACCTACATTTTGGGCTTTCCTGCACCAGTAAAAGTGACCTCACAGCCTTCTCAAAGCTCCTGCATTGCCCAGGTTCACCACCAGGGGGAAACCCACAGGCAAAACAAAGTCCCGGCCTCTGAAATGGATGCCAGCACCCTGCCATTCTCGCACTGCACCCACCTCTCCAGGGTTCTGCTCGGCACTGAGCTGGCGTTTGACAAGCTGGATGGCCGCCTCCTTTTCGGACAGCCCGTCCGAGTGCCCCAGGATGTCGTCGTCCGAGCGCTCGGCATCCAGGCGCTCGTCTGTGTTGGTGCTGGCCACATCTGGCGTGCCGCCGCTGTGGGACGCTGTGGTGCCCTCGCTGGCAGTGCCCTCCTCGCCGTCCCCATCGGAGAAGTTCTCGGAGCTGAAAGTGGAGAGCGACTGCCGCTTGCTCATCGCCTGAGGCCACCTGGGTCAGGTGAGAGAGAGAAAATATGAAGCCCTCTGGCAACATGGACCCATGATGTGTGGCAATGGGGGTGCCAGGCTAGTCAACCTCACTGGCCTCCAACTCAGCCACTGTGGCCAGGGCCAGATTTAGGTTTGATGAGGCCCTGATCTACTGAAGCCCTTTATATGTCCAGCCGTCCTTTGTCAACTACAAATTGTCTTTTTTTGTGTGTGTTGAATATAGGGGACATGAGTGGAGCTGTGGGTTAAACCCCAGAGCCTAGGACTTGCCAATCAGAAGGTTGGCAGTTCGAATCCCCGCGACGGGGTGAGCTCCTGTTGCTCAGTCCCTGCTCCTGCCCACCTAGCAGTTCAAAAGCACGTCAAAGTGCAAGCAGATAAATAGGTACCGCTCTGGCGGGAAGGTGAACGGCGTTTCCGTGCGCTGCTCTGGTTCGCCAGAAGTGGCTTAGTCATGCTGGCCACATGACCCGGAAGCTGTACGCCGACTCCCTCGGCCAATAAAGCGAGATGAGCGCCGCAACCCCAGAGTCGGCCATGACTGGACCTAATGGTCAGGGGTCCCTTTACCTTTACATGCTATACAGTCATACCTCGGGTTACAGACGCTTCAAGTTGCGCGATTTCGGGTTGCACACTGCGCTGAACCTGGAAGTACCAGAACGGGTTACTTCTGGGTTTCGGTGCTTGCACATGTGCAGAAGTGCCAAATCGCGACCCGCGCGTGCGCAGACGCAGCACTGCAGGTTGTGGACGCTGCGGGTTGTGAACGTGCTTCCCACACAGATCACATTCACAATCCGAGCACCCACTGTCTGATAATTTATGGACCTAATAGGTATCTCAAGCCATTTGCACATAACAAGTAGGAGCCTACACAACACAAAAGACTGTTGCTGTATGTAGGTTTTATTTTGTTTTTTATCTTATATTTTGGAAATGTACATCCAGTTTTCTTTCCCTTTAAATTTTTTGGGGGCCCCCAAGAGAGTTGGGCCCGAAGCTATAGCTTGTTTAGCTTATACATAAATCCGGCACTGACCGTGGCCCATGGTTAGAGATGGGAGCCAGAGTCCCACAAAATGTGGAGGGTACCATGCAGGCTACATCCGTGAGCTATGGGATGGCTGCACACATGGAATGTGTGTCTGCATTAAGGAATGCTTTCCTGGTTGTCTAAGTGGTTTGCCCGTTGAACAGACTGCCTTGGAAGATGCAGGCATCGGACTTTAAAACAGACTAATGAGTATTATACATAGGTAAAAGAGGATTTCCTCTATTCAGTGGCGTAGCGTGGGTTGTCAGTACCCGTGGCAAGGCAAGTAATTTGCGCCCCCTAACCCGTGGATTTGCGCCCCCTAACCCTAACCCCCAAATGTTGCGCCCGGTGCAGCCGACCCCCCCTGCACCCCCCACGCTACGCCACTGCCTCTATTCAACTTTTTTGAGGAAAGGTTATAATCGTGTATAAAAGTCAGAGCAGAAATTGGTACAGTGGTACCTCATGTTACTTACTTAATCCATTCTGGAGGTCCGTTCGTAACAGGAAACCGCTAGTAACATGAGGTGCGCTTTTGCTAATGGCGCCTCCCGCTGCTGGCAACCCGGGGCAAAGGTTGCAACAAGGGGCATCTACTTCCGGGTTAGCGGACCGCGTAGCCCGCAGCGTTTGTAAGGGGGACGGTACGTAACACGAGGTACCACTGTACTTGTTCATGCAATGTGAATGGAGAAGGGATGAGAGGATTTTGAAATGAAAATTGGAAAAGATATTGTACTTGGGACAGCAACGAAGGGAGGAAATGAATCGATTTACAGTGGTACCTCAGTTTTCAAATGTAATCTGTTCTGGAAGACCGTTTGACTTCCGAAACGTTCGAAAACCGAAGTATGAATTTCCAGAATCGTCTACATCCGGAAAACTCAATATGGAAGCTGCGTGGCACGTTTGGCTTTCGAAAAGCTTTCGAAAACCGAAGCAGTTAGTTCTGGGTTTTCGGCGTTCGAAAACCAAAACTTTCGATGTCCAGGACGTTCGAAAACCGAGGTACCACTGTATTTCAGTCACTGACCAGAGTGCCAGAGGGAGGAAAAAATAAAGAACATATGGAGGTGGAAAGTCAGCTTTTAAATTTGTATTGAATTTGTATTACCGTATTTTTCGTCCCATAGGACGCACCTAGTTTTTTGGGGGGGAAATAAAGGAAAAAAATTTCCCCTTTATTTCCCCCCCAAAAGCAGGTCGGGGAAACAGAACCAGGTCGAGGAACAGCGGGATGGCGGCGCTGCGCCTCCCTGCTGTCCCCCGAGCTTGTGGGGCTGGCTGATGTCTGCCCCGCGCGAGAGGCGCTCTGCATCAGGGCGCCCCCCCCTGCGGGGTGGCAGGCTGCTATCCGCAGCGTGGGGAGCCTTGCGGGGAACTCCTGCAAGGCTCCCCACGCTGCGGATGTCTGCTTGGCGCGGGGGCAGCAGGCTGCTATCCGCAGCCTAGACATCCCTGCCGGACCTCCCGTAGGGCTGCCTAGGCTGCGGATGTGTTCCTGAAGCCTGGAGAGCGAGAGGGGTCGGTGCGCACCGACCCCTCTCGCTCTCCAAGCTTCAGCAAAAGCCTGCATTCGCCCCATAGGACGCACCCAGATTTCCCCTTCTTTTTTGGAGGGGAAAAAGTGCGTCCTATAGGGCGAAAAATACGGTAATTTGTTTTTTAAAAAAGAGGAACGAAGGTTTTTCAGCAGATGCTGATTGGCCCCTTCACCTATCAAGAACAATTCTCTCCAGCAGCGAACAGGCACTCACAACCGGTGCCCAACTGACAAGTGATTTCAGCTGAGGGTTGGGGAAGAATGGCCTTGTGGGCCAAACTCAATCCCTTGACTGACTTGTTACTGCATTGCAGGGGGTTGGACTAGATGACCCTTAGGGTCCCTTCCAACTCCACAACCTTATGATTCTAAGACTGGCTCCTGGGCCAGAGGTTTGCCCACCTCTGAGGTGCACTAATGACACAAAATAAATAAACAACAGGAGCCTGCCAGATGAGTCCAAAGCCAGTTGTGTGAAGACATTTCCACCTGTCCTGAATCAGCTTCATAGTAATGCCTGATCTATCGTTGCACAGAGATTGATTCTGTTGTGGGGGGATGAGACTCAGGGCTAACCACCCCCATCTTCCACCAGTCGTACTGGGCTAACCCAGGCAAACACTCACCTTTGCCGAAGAGGGAGCTCGACTTCGCTGTCTACCTCACCTTCCTCCTCCTCCGAGGAGACCCCGCGCTTCTGAGCCGAGAAGAAGAGGAAAAAAAGGAACTCTGTCATGGCTAAAATGAGACTGGAGTAAACAAAACCCACCAACCTCCCAATATTCTTAAAAAAACATATTCCACCATTTTCAGTGCTATTGCGGCAGCTAGACTGGTGACTGGGAGTGGCTGCTGGGACCACATAACACCGGTCCTGAGAGATCTGCATTGGCTCCCAGTACGTTTCCGAGCACAATTCAAAGTGCTGGTGCTGACCTTTAAAGCCCTAAACGGCCTCGGTCCAGTATACCTGAAGGAGTATCTCCACCCCCATTATTCAGCCCAGACACTGAGATCCAGCGCCGAGGGCCTTCTGGCGGTTCCCTCATTGCGAGAAGTGAGGTTACAGGGAACCAGACAGAGGGCCTTCTCCGTAGTGGCGCCCGCCCTGTGGAACACCCTCCCGTCAAATGTCCGGGGACCCTGTGTGTTCGCCACAGGCACCAATTTGTATAAAAATCTGTGCGTGCTAATCTATAGACGAAGAAGCAAATTTGGACATAATTTCAGTGGAATAATATCTCAATGCTGCGGGGAAGAATGTGACCTGTGGGCCTGTCCAGGTATGGATCCTTGGTGGGGAGCTTCAAGCCCCCTATTTGTAGGGTTCTTTATCATTAACATGGACTTGGGATGGGGCAGCCCTTCAAAAAGAGGAGCCTGGCCACCCGACTTCTCCATTCAGTTCAGTCCAACAACACCTGGAGGGCCATTTGCACTTAGCATAAACAGCCGGAGTCTGGATCAGGGGTAGGCAACCTAAGGCCTGTGGGCTGGATGTGGCCCAATCGCCTTCTCAGTCCGGCCCACAGACAGTCCGGGAATCAGCATGTTTTTACATGAGTAGAGTGTGTCCTTTTGTTTAAAATGCATCTCTGGGTTATTTGTGGGGCATAGGAATTGGTTCATTCCCCACCGCAACACAGTTCGGCCCACCACATGGTCTGAGGGACGGTGGACCGGCCCATGGCTGACCCCTGGTCTGGATGGTCTCAGGGTCTTTTCCCATGTGAATTTTCGCAAGATTTGAGACCAGTACAGTGGTGCCTCGCAAGACGAAAAGAATCCGTTCTGTGATTCTCTTCGTCTAGCGGTCTTTTCGTCTTGCGAAGCAAGCCCATTGACGGATTAGCGGATTAGCGCTATTAACGGCTTTTAGAGGCTTTTAGCGGCTTATCTGCTGATCGGATCAGCTGATAAGCGTCTTAGCAGCTTAGAAAAGGGGGGGGGGGAGGAAAAAAAACCCAGCAGGAACTCGCAAGACATTGTCGTCTTGCGAAGCAAGCCCATAGGAGATTCGTTTTGCGAAGCACCTCCAAAACGGAAAACTCTTTCGTCTAGCGAGTTTTCCATCTTGCGAGGCATTCGTCTTGCGGGGCACCACTGTATGTGCATCTTTCACAAGAAACAAGGCCTGCTTTGCAAGGGCTCCAGGACTCTGGATTTACCCTCCCTTGGGATGTTCATTTGCCCTCTTCTTATATATCGTTTTGGAGGCAGGAAAAGACATATTTTATTGGGGGAGGGGGCAAAGAGACCTCAGCCCCTAGGGACTGGCTCCTATGGAGGGAAGGAAGAGCGCCCCCTGCCCGGCCCTACCTGACTCCGGGTGACGGCTGCCCGATACAACATGGCCGCTGGCGTGAGGTGCTGGGATTGCGGTGCGGCCGCTGCCCGGCTGCCCCTGCCCTGCTCCTGCTCGGCTTCCTCTCCCGGCTGCAGCCTGGCCTTCCCTGGGGGGGCCGCGGCGCCTTGTCGCGAAGAGGGTGACTCGGGGCTGCTGGAGCAGGGGACGGAGGCTGTGTCTTCGCTGGGCGTCTCGCTGCAGGGCTGCTCGGCTGGCGGGGATTCAGGGCCGGCCGCCCCCTTGCGGCCTTCGGCTCCCAGGGTGGTGGAGATGAGGTCGGGGCTGGAAGACGACATCTTGCGCAGCAGGAGGTCGTGCTGGAGCCCCCTGAGGGCCGCACAGGGCTCTAGGCGCTTGGCTCCTCCCGGGTCGGCCAGCTCCCCACAGCTGCCTCGGGTGCTGACCTTGCGGTAGCGGGACTTTGCCCGGCGACTGCGCCCGGGCGACGGGGGCCCTTTCTGGCACACGGGGATGGCCAGCTGGGGCAGGGTGGGGTCCATGATCACCTCCGTCTTCAGAATGTCAGGCCTGTGGAAGAGAACAATTGTGGCATGATAATAATAATAATAATAATAATAATAATAATAATAATAATAATAATAATTTATTATTTATACCCCGCCCATCTGGCTGAGTTTCCCCAGCCACTCCGGGCGGCTTCCAATCAAGTGTTAAAAACAGTACAGCATTAAATATTAAAAACCTCCCTAAACAGGGCTGCCTTCAGATGTCTTTTAAAGAGAAGATAGCTGCTTATTTCCTTCACATCTGAAGGGAGGGTGTTCCACAGGGCGGGCACCACTACTGAGAAGGTCCTCTGTCTGGTTCCCTGTAACCTCACTTCTCACAATGAGGGAACCACCAGAAGGCCCTCGGCGCTGGATCTCAGTGTCCAGGCTGAACGATGGGGGTGGAGACGCTCCTTCAGGTATACAGGACCGAGGCCATTTAGGGCTTTAACGGTCAGCACCAACACTTTGAATTGTGCTCGGAAACGTACTGGGAGCCAATGTAGGTCTTTCAAGACCGGTGTTATGTGGTCTCGACGGCCACTCCCAGTCACCAGTCTAGCTGCCGGATTCTGGATTAGTTGTAGTTTCTGGGTCTCCTTCAAAGGTAGCCCCACATAGAGTGCATTGCAGTAGTCCAAGCGGGAGATAACCAGAGCATGCACCACTCTGGCGAGACAGTCCGCTGGCAGGAAGGGTCTTAGCCTACGTACCAGATGGAGCTGTTGGACCACAGTTGTTTCAGTTTGATACTCTGGTTTCACCTCAGATCGTATAAATCTTTCGCCCTTTTCACAGTTGTTTCAGTTTGACCTTTTACAGCGGCAATGGGGAACCTTGGCTTTGGGAGTCCAATTCTCCAGCCCTCTCTGTCTGACCCTCAGGCTTCTCTGCAGGCCATACCCCACACTGGCCCTTCTTTGCATCTCCCTTGAACTCTGAGAATGCTGCCTTGCCTGAACGGAGGATGGTGTGTGTGTCTGTGTGCATAATAACTTACCTCAAGGACCACCTCTCCCCATACAAACTGACCTGGACCCTGAGATCACCATCTGAGGCCCTTTATTGTGTGCCTCCTCCATGTGAGGTCCAGAGGGTGGCGAGGCCTTTTCTGTGGTGGCTCGCCTGGGACCTTCGTTGCATATGCAGTGGAACGTCGGCTGTCGAACATCTCTGTTCACGCATGTTTCGGCTTTCGACGCTGAAAGCCTAGAAGTAACCGCTTCGGTTTTCGAACAATTTTCAGAAGCCGAACGTTTTGAGTTTCCCTATTATATTGAGTTTCCCTATTATATTGAGTTTCCCTATTATATTGAGGCTTCCGCTTTCAGTTTTTGAACGTTGTGGAAGTCCAACTGTCTCCCGGAACGGATATGTTCAAAAACCGAGGTTTCACTATATTTAGATGCCAGACGAAAACATTCCTCTTCAACCAGGCCTTTGGCTGATTAATATTCTACAACCTTTGAAATGTGTCTGTGGCAAGGGGGGCGGTTATTGTTTTGCTGTTTTCTTTTACTTATTTTTATGTTTTTATCCTGTTTTGTACTCTGCGAACTGAAGGGTGATCTATAAATCTAATGCCCAACCATGGCATGTGGCCCCAGAAAGTTGCTTGGAAGGGAATCAGGCCTTTGGGGTGAAAAAATTGTTCCCCACACTGTCAGCATCCCCTGTTGGGTCTTGTTTTGTTGTTCCTGGTTTGCTTTATTGATTTTCATGCTCTTTTACTGTCACTGATGTCATATTCCTCTAATTATTATTACTGATTTTATATGCTACCTTTCCTTTCGGGAAGGAAGACCATTTGCAGGCAAATAAAAGCCAGCAACAAAGGAACAAATAGGAAGCCGATTATAAAAATATATAGCTACCCCTTATTAGAATACATAGTGAAACAGTTTCATCAAAACATCTGTAATTTTAAGCTGTATTTTAAGCCGTATTTTAATTAACTGTTTGTTTGTTGTTGTTTTCTATTATGTTTTATTGTAATTTATATTTGGTGTTAGCTGCCCTGAGCCCGGCCCTGGCCGCGGAGGGCGGGGTATAAATAAAAGTTTATTATTATTAATAATAATAATAATAATAATAAAGATTTATAATAAACAAGCCCATGAACCAGCATAATAGTTAAAACAGTTAAAAGAACAATTAAAGCAGGAGGTTCAAGTCAGGAGATCAGGGGAATGCTTGCTAAACAGGCGTGTCTTCAAGAACCGGCGGAATGCCAATACTGATAAGGCCTCTCACATTTCACATTTCCACAACAATGGTGCCACTAGAGAAAAAGCCTGCCAAGCCGATAGTTATCAGGTTGTAGCAAAATAACCAGTTCCATTTGTTGAGCTTAATGCACTGAAGCCGTGCTTCTTGGTTACTGGAAATTATTTCCTGCCTTCATTTGAGTTTTGAGATTCCACCAAATACTGACCAAAAAATTGCTGTGCTTGTTTGGAAATCATAAGGGCTATAAACTTGGTTTTATTTTTGGCAAACAACAAAAAGCAAGGACTTTCAGGTTCCTAGATTCTTCACCAGATGCCAGTCACATTTGCAGATCTGTGTATTGCATGCAACTGACATTGTAAAAAGCCCTTTGCACTAGGGCTTATTTTGAAGCCCTGCATTTTAGAAGGTTGCATTGGAAATGAAACACCATTAAGTGTACCCTATTCAAACATATGTATGTGTACAGATATGTTGATGAAGAGACAAATTCTGTGCCCAGGAGAGCGAAATCCTGCACCCAGAAAAGCTGAATTCTGCAAGCTGAATAAATTATGCAAACTAAGCAAAGATGCCTAATTTATTCTTCATTTTAAAAATACTATGCATAATGTACGGGCATGTGAAGGAAGCCAGGAGCTATGCAACAGAAGCCACAACCACAGCAAAGCTTATTAAGCCATTCCTCTGACTTCTGAGATTGGACAAGGCATTGCCTACATAGTTTCAAATGCACCTGTGTAACGATGAGGGCTAGAAGCTTGCTTGTTTTAAAGAAACAAAAGGAAGGAAGCTGAGATTCTCAGGGAGCTGAGTTGTGAACTGTACTCTACATCTGCACTCCCACAAAATCATGCCACACAACACTGAAAGCGACAGAGACTCTTCATCAATCCCTCTATTCTTCGCAGGCCTTTTCCGGCCACTCCTCACCTCTTGCTGTGCGGAGAGAGTTTCTGAGGCACGTTCCTCTTCTTGATCAGCTTTTCCACGGTGTTGCCATGCAGGAGGCTGCGTGAAGGGTGGTGCTTAAAGAGCCCAGGATACTTCTTCTCCAGGGCTTGCTCCCGCCTACGGATGGAGATGGAAAAAACTGAGAACGTATGAGGATGGACTGCGCAGACACCTGACCGCTGGGTGGAATGGATCCTTTGGGGGGCAGGAAGGCAAGCTACAAATATTGTAAATGGTTGTGCAATCAAAATACATTAACTACAGCAAACAAGGATGCCCCAACTAAACACACATGCATACACATATGTTATCCAAGTTTACAGGGAGGTTGTTACAGGGTTCCCTGGGACACAGGAAAATAGGAAGTTGCCTTGTACCCAGTCTGACTAATGGTCCATGTATCTCAGAATTGTCTACTGAGGTTGAATCCTGACAAGACAGAAGTACTGTTTTTGGGGGACAGGAGGCGGGCGGGTGTGGAGGACTCCCTGGTCCTGAATGGGGTAAATGTGTCCCTGAAGGACCAGGTGCGCAGCCTGGGAGTCATTTTGGACTCACCACTGTCCATGGAGGTGCAGGTCAATTCTGTGTCCAGGGCAGCTGTTTATCAGCTCCATCTGATACACAGGCTGAGACCCTACCCGCCTGCGGACTGTCTCGTCAGAGTGGTGCATGCTCTGGTTATCTCCCACTTGGACGACTGCAATGCGCTCTACCTTTGAAGCTGACCTGGAAACTACAACTAATCCAGAATCCGGCAGCTAGACTGGTGACTGGGAGCAGCTGTCGAGACCTTATAACACCAGTCTTAAAAAGACCTACATTGGCTCCCAGTACATTTCCGAGCACAATTCAAAGTGTTGGTGCTGACCTTTAAAGCCCTAAACGGCCTCAGTCCAGTATACCTGAAGGTGCATCTCTACCCACATCATTCTGCCCGGACACTGAGGTCCAGTGCCGAGGGCCTTCTGGCGGTTCCCTCATTGCGAGAAGTGAGGTTACAGGGAACCAGGCAGAGGGCCTTCTTGGTAGTGGCGCCCGCCCTGTGGAACGCCCTCCTATCAGATGTCAAGGAAACGTTTCCGAGCACAATTCAAAGTGTTGGTGTTGACCTTTAAAGCCCTAAATGGCCTCGGTCCAGTATACCTGAAGGAGCGTCTCCACATCATTCTGCCCGGACACTGAGGTCCAGCGCCGAGGGCCTTCTGGCAATTCCCTCACTGCAGGAAGCGAAGTTACAGGGAACCAGGCAGAGGGCCTTCTTGGTAGTGGCACCCGGCCTGTGGAACGCCCTCCCGCCAGATGTCAAAGAGAAAAATAACTACCAAACTTTTAGAAGACATCTGAAGGCAGCCCTGTTTAGGGAAGCTTTTAATGTTTAATAGATTATTGTATTTTAGTGTTCTGTTGGAAGTCGCCCAGAGTGGCTGGGGAAACCCAGCCAGATGGGTGGGGTATAAATTAATAATAATAATAATAATAATAATAATAATAATAATAATAATTCAGTTGGGATCTGGCCAGAGTGGCTGGGGAAACACAGCCAAATGGGTGGGGTATAAATAATAAATTTTCATAATTATTATTATTATTATTGTTACAGGGTTCCCTGGGACACAGAGAAATAACGAGCTGCCTTGTATCCAGTCTGACCAATGGTCGATGTGTCTCAGTATTGTCTACAATGACTGGCAGGGGCTCTCCAGGGTTCCAGACAGGGGTCTCTCCTGGTTCTACCTGGAAATGCCAGGAATCAAACCTGGGACATCTGGATGCAGGGTAGATGCCTAGCCATTGAGCTATGGCCCTTCTCAACTGGGTTTGCCCTGGCTCACACCTCATTCCTTGTATAGCCTCAAATGATGCTGTGGGAATCATTGGGCTTATGGGGGAGAAACCCGCCATGCTTCTCAGATCCACAGATTGGATAATGCTGCCGTCCTTCCTGGTCCAAGCTCTCTGGCATAGCAAGCCAGAAAAAGCTTGCCACCTAGAGGTCAGGAGCAGCCAGAGGCATCAGGATCCTTCCCAGTTTCTTTAGGGAACGGCTGCAGCTCAGTGGACTTTGGACTTTGTGTCCAATAGGACTAGGAGAGAGATCTCTGTCGGGAAACCTGGACAAAAAATTGGCCCGGTAAAAACCAGTTGCAACGTCTAGCACCCCTTGCAGTGGGATCCACCAGATGTTTCTGGGACTGCAGCTCCCATCATCCCTTGGGCCCTGCTGGCTGGGGCTGATGGGAGTTGGAGTCTGACACCACCCAGCAGGCCCCAGGTTTCCCTGCCCAGTTTTTGAGTTTTCGCCTTCTCACCTGAGCAGTTCCTTCTCCTTCAGCTCCAGCTGTAGCATGAGGGAGTTGAGCTCCATGTACAGGTTGTTGGCTCTCTCCAGCTTGCGCTCGTAATGCTCCCGGATGTCCAAAGCATGTCTGGGGAGGGAGAGGAAAGCAGCTGTCAGGCATCTTATACGGACAGGCCTTGGGAGCCGTGTCTGAGCTCTGCTGCTGCTGGGCTGCTTTTCAGAATTGGCAGCAGTAGAGAATCCGCGACCAGAAAGAAGAGGAACACCAAGAAGATTGGAAGAAATTTAAAGACTATTTGAATAAATATTGTACTATTAAAGATATGTAACCACTTGAAAGAAACAATTAGGCCTAGGAATAAAATGGAATTAATTTTATAAATAAGAAAATGTACGATAAGGAAAGCTATGTAATATGATTAGGACTGTGATATGGTCTTTTGAAACACTGATATTGGAAACTGCTACATATAATTACTAAGAAATTCGGATGGAAGAGATTTGAGGAAGTCAAATACTATGTTTATGAAGATGGATGGTACTTAATTTTAATTAATTAAGTGGTAATATGTAGTATGTATCTTTCTTCTTTTTTCTCTTTTTCTCCTATTTTTTGTTTGTCTTTATTATTGTTAATCTCTTCTTTTTTATTATGTTTATCTACTGAAAATAATAAATATTATATTAAAAAAGGAAAAAAAGAATTGGCAGCAGTGTCCCAAATGGTGAGGGGCACTGTCTCACTATGCTGTCTGCTACAGGAGTGGATATACATGTGAAGAATAATAGTTTAATTCACACAAAATGGAAAATGTGTATGTATTAAAAGTAAAGGGACCCCTGACCATTAGGTCCAGTTGTAACCGACTCTGGGGTTGCGGCGCTCACCTCGTTTTATTGACCGAGGGAGCTGGCGTACAGCTTCCGGGTCATGTGGCCAGCATGACTAAGCCACTTCTAGTGAACCAGAGCAGCTCACAGAAACGCCATTTACCTTTCCGCCAGAGCGGTACCTATTTATCTACTTGCACTTTGAGGTGCTTTCGAACTGCTAGGTTGGCAGGAGCTGGGACCGAGCAACGGGAGCTCACCCCGTCACAGGGATTCGAACCGCTGACCTTCTGATCGGCAAGTCCTAGGCTCTGTGGTTTAACCCACAGCGCCACCCGCGTCCCTGTGTATGTATTAAGGAAGATTTAAAATGGAAAATGGATAAATGTGTGTTGCTAAAACAGGGGTTTTTCCACAAGAGTTCTTCTAAAGGACTCTTGAGTTCTTGCAGAGGTAATGATGAACTGTTCTCTGGTAGCTAACGTGTGAGGGTTGTAACCTGGGATCATGTGAGGAGGGAGCAGCTTCCAGTCTTTGCTTCCCAAAGTCAATGGAATGAAGATGCAAAGTGGGTTGTCTCTCTGAACGCTACAGGGAAAACAATGCAAGTAAATGGCTCTCCTGAAGGGAGAGAAAACAGACTGGAGGCTGGAAAGCAGGCTGGAGAGAAAGAGAGACCTTTGTTTATATGTCAGTTGGATTATTTCAAGGGACACAGGTGGCGCTGTGGGTTAAACAACAGAGCCTAGGACTTGCCGATCAGAAGGTCGGCGGTTCGAATCCCCACGACGGGGTGAGCCCCCGTTGCTTGGTGGTCCCTGCTCCTGCCCACCTAGCAGTTCGAAAGCACACATGCAAGTAGATAAATAGGTACCGCTCCGGCGGGAAGGTAAACACCGTTTCCGTGCGCTGCTCTGGTTCGCCAGAAGTGGCTTAGTCATGCTGGCCACATGACCCGGAAGCTGTACGCTGGCTCCCTCAGCCAAAAAAGCGAGATGAGCGCTGCAACCCCAGAGTCGGCCACGTCTGGACCTAATGGTCAGGGGTCCCTTTACCTTTACCTTTGGATTATTTCATATTTTGTAAGATGCTAAGCCTGTGCTGCGCAGCATAAGATACTGTATGCATATTTTTGAGGCTTTAATTCTGTTTTGAAGAAAGTCCTGCCAGTAAAAGTGTGAATTGCCTGGGCAGTGTTTCCTTTCCAAAGGAGTCAGTTCGTATGCTTCCAGTCGCTTCAAACTGCTCAATATTTAATATCTGCAACAACATAGAATATGCGCCACACTATCTATAAGCACATGCTCCTAACAGGGGCAGTTGGGGCTTGTCAGCCTGGGAAGGTAGCTCATCTAGGAGAAGGAAAAGTCTGATCCTAAACATCCACTGCTTTGCAGGAGGAGAAAAGGCTAAGACGTAAACCCTACAAAAATCTGGAGTGGAGCCCTAAGGCAGTTGAATGGCGCCTTGTACGCCTCCTTCCAGCAACTCCTGCAGCCCAGCTGGTGCCCAAGGTTTTGCTGTTTTCCTTTGCACCACATCAGTGAGGCCCAGGCCCACCCCCAGAGGCCCACTCCATTGTCTCTTGAGACAGATGCCGCCGCTGCCACTGCCACCAAGCTCTTGACAACAGGGAGGAACCTTCTCAACCGTATCATTCCTTCTCCAATATCCATCACCTTACCTGAGTTCTTCTCGTCGCCGGTGGATCAGCTCCTCCTCCAAGCGGTGCAGACATGTCCCCTCTGACTTGATCTTTTCAAAATGTAGCTTCACTTCCTCCCTCCATTCAGCCTGGGGGGGGGGGGGAGAAGAGGAGACATAGATAAGCTTCTCTCCTGGATTCTGAACATACACAGCTGAAACTACAGTGGTGCCTCGCAAGACGAAAAGAATCCGTTCTGTGATTCTCTTCGTCTAGCGGTTTTTTCGTCTTGTGAAGCAAGCCCATTGATGGATTAGCGGATTAGCGCTATTAGCGGCTTTTAGCGGCTTATTGGCTTATCGGATCAGCTGATAAGCGGCTTAGCAGCTTAGAAAAAAGGGGGGAACCCGCAGGAACTCGCAAGGCATTGTCTTGCGAAGCAAGCCCATAGGAAATTCGTTTTGCGAAGCACCTCCAAAACGGAATACTCTTTTGTCTAGCGAGTTTTCCGTCTTGCGAGGCATTCGTCTTGCCGGGCACCACTGTAATGGAAAACAAGAAGCGACACGGCTTTGGTCTTCTGGCAGAGTTCAAATGCCTGAGCAAGGAAACACTGCACTGTGTCCATGGGCAGAAGATAGGAACATGCATGCAACCCCCACCCCAATGCCCCCCCTGCATGCCACTGGTTTCAGATGCATTGGCGAGGAGGGCTGCAATGCGTTTGTGTTGGTGCTATGTCGCTAGACAGTCCTAGAATGTATTGTTTGAGATAATAGTGCCTCACCAGGTCTACTCTATGCAACCTTAATATATGATCTTCAAATATCTCAAGGGCTGTCCCATGGAAGATGCAGCAAGCTTGTTTTCTCCTGCTCTGGAGGGTAGGACTCAAACCAATGGCTTCAAGTTACAAGAAAGGAGATTCCAACTAAACATGGGGAAGAACTTTCGGACAGTAAGAGCTGTTCGACAGTGGAATGGTCTCCCTCTAGAGCAGCCTCTCTCAACCTGTGGGTCCCCAGATGTTGAACTACAACTCCCATCACCCCTAGCTAGCAAGGCCAGAGCTCAGGGATGATGGGAGTTGTAGTCCAACAACATCTGAGGACCACTGCTCTAGAGGTTGTGGACTCTCCTTGGGGTTTTTAAGCATAGGCTGGATGGCTAAATGTCTTGCTCTGCTTGAACCACATCAGTGAGGCTGTGAGGGGGGTGGGTCTTTTCATCTGGGCATCCCAAGACCTCCACACATATTGCCCAGGCTTGTGCCCCAAGAGGTAACTCTGGCGCTACTTATGCAGAAGTAATCCATTGCCTCTCGAAACAGACAGATATGCCCACAAGAATGGTGTAATGCAGGATGAAAGATGATATAGACATTTAATAAATAAATGAATAAACAACAACAACCTTCCAGGGCCTGCATGCTGAGATCAATTTTCCCTTGGTCCAGTAGGCTAGTTTCTACATGCACCTCTCTCTATCCCTTGTTCAGGCAAGCAAAGAGGCATTCAAGGACCTGTTCCAGCCAAGTAAACACACTCAAGGAGTGGGTGATGCAGGGCCAATAAGGGCTGTGGCCTGGAGAGAGTTCCAATGCCAAACAGAGAGGCCTCATTTGGCCCACGGGGCCGAGGTTCCCCCGCCCTGGCTAAGAGTGTCAGAGGGGGACCTAGCTTCAAACCCAAATCCAGCCACGAAATTCAGCGAGTGACCTTGGGCCAGTCACCCAAACCTACACCTAACTTATCTCACAAGGCAAGGATAAGATGGAGGGGAGAACCCTGTACACCATCATGAATCTACAGAGAAATAGCGTATTTTTCGCTCTACAGGACGCACCGAACCATATGACGCACCTAGTTTTAGAGGGGGAGAACGGGGGGGGGGGGAATCTCTCCCTCTCTGTGCAGCGCCCCTTCAGCAAAGCGGCAGGATAAACGGAGGCCCTTCCATTTCTCCTCCCGCTTCGCTGAAGGCGCGCTGCTCAGAGAGGGAAAGCTGCGCAGCGCCTCTCCAGCGAAGCGAAGCCTGGAGAGCAAGAGGGATCTTGCTCTCCTGGCTTTAGTGAAAGCAACGCGAAGCCTCTGGAGCGCAGCGGCAGCTCCCCCTGCACTCCGGAGGCTTCAGGGATAGCCGCCCAAAGCCTCTGGAGCACGGCGGGAGCACTCCCGCTGCTCTTTGGAGGCTTCATGTTGCTTTCGCTGAAGCCATGGAGCCTGCATTCGCTCCATAAGACGCGCACACATTTCCCCTTAATTTTTGGAGCAGAAAACGTGTGTCCTGTAGAGCGAAAAATATGGTAACTATGGCAAATAAATAAAACAACACATAGGCTGGTGAGAAAGAGAGAGGAAAGCTCCATAATAACCTCTACAAGGAAAATGGAGAGGAAGTGACTGTGACCCCCAATGGGGGGCTGGAAGAAAGGCACTGGCCCAACAACACCCACCTGGGATTTGAAGTAGGTCTCTTGCGGTGTAGACAGCACATCGGCGGACGCGATGTCAAGGTGGAGCAGGATCTGGCGGAAGGAGGGTCGGTTCCGAGGTTTGCTGTTCCTGGATGGAGAGAAACAGACGGATGGAGCTGGTGTGGACATGAGCTAATGGTAAGCCTCTGCCCAGGCGGCTCTCCCTGAGTACAGTGGTGCCTCGCAAGACGAAAAGAATCCGTTCTGTGATTCTTCGTCTAGCGGTTTTTTCGTCTTGCGAAGCAAGCCCATTGACGGATTAGCAGATTAGCGCTATTAGTGGCTTTTAGCGGCTTATCTGCTGATCGGATCAGCTGATAAGCGGATTAGTGGCTTAGAAAAAGGGGGGGGGAACCCCAGCAGGAACTTGCAAGACATTGTCATCTTGCGAAGCAAGCCCATAGGAAATTCGTTTTGCGAAGCACCTCCAAAATGGAAAACTCTTTCGTCTAGCGAGTTTTCCGTCTTGCGTCTTGCGAGGCATTCGTCTTGCGGGGCACCACTGTACTTGGTTGTATTTGATGGCATGCAGGAATGGAATGGGGAACTGGAGGTAGCATGCAATTGGTGTCCCTCCATAGATGGAAGGCATCAGTCAGCAGAACCACCGCTCAGTAGGCTATCTGCTTTGCCTGCAGAAGGTAATTTCCCCCCAAATTTGCTGCGGCTATTGCAAAGGGAGCCACTACCATGCTCATTTCTGGGTTCCCATCAGGGAATTTTGTGCAGCACAGGGTGATAGCTACATCTTTAAAATAAAAATAAATGCTTCCTATTTTTGCTAAAATTGACGGATTAAATAAGGCATAGGTCAAAAATTTTAATTCCGAAACAATGGAAATGTTTAAATGATTATTTATACAAGCAGGGCTCAAATACGAAAGTTTGGTTGCATCTAGACTAAGCTTGTGAAGAATACAGAGAACATAAAGATTTGATAGATTATGAAAGAATCGAAGGAAGGGAAATGATTGAAGAACAGATGTAAATGTGAGGAAGATAACTAAGAGTCGTGTGGTGGAATGCGGTGGAAGTATTTTATAATATTTTAACTAAGATTTATATCTTGCAGTATTTGAAGCAAGAATTTGGTAATATTCCAGGCTATGAAAAGTATTTTTTTCTTTAGTTTTTTTCTTTATATCTTTTATTTTTCCTTTCCTTTCCTTTTATTATTTTTTATTAGTTTTCATTTTGGAAAATATGTATATAAGTGTGTTTACAGTGTTATGTATTGTTCTTTGTTTTTCTTTGTTTAGCTTCTATTTTTTGAAAAATGTAATAAAAATTAAATAAATAAATAAATAAATAAATAATAAAATGCCTCCGGTGATATTCTGATTGCTACATATCTGAGGTAAATAAATATGGAGGAAGATTCTGCCCCAATCCTCCCCATGGCCAGATGTTCTTCTCCTTGTGTGAAGTGTGTGCCACACAGTTCTGGCAGTGGGACGGAAATGTTTGCACATGACACACTGGCAACATTTGACAACACAACACATGATAATAAAAAAATATTATTTATACCCCACCCATCTGGCCGGGTTTCCCCAGCCACTCTGGGCGGCTCCCAGACAGAATATTAAAAACACAATAAAACATCAAACGTTAAAAACTGTCGTAAACAGGGCTGCCTTCAGATGTCTTCTAAAAGTCAGGTAGTTGTCTATTTCCTTGACATCTGATGGGAGGGCATTCCACAGGGCAGGCGCCACCACCGAGAAGGCCCTCTGCCTGGTTCCCTGTAACCTCACTGCTCACAGGGAGGGAACTGCCAGATGGCCCTCGGAGCTGAACCTCAGTGTTCAAGCACCATCCTGCACGAACAGCATCCCACAGAGCACAACGACACACAGGTGCCTTTCACTGGCCTGCCAGCGAGTCTCCAAAAATGACTTAGCTGTGTATAATATTCAGTGATTTGGGTGGGGAGAGTCACACATCTAGGTTCCAGGTTCTCACTCCTGATGCAGAGAGAGGCGTCTGGGCTTTTCTCACTCTTTTTTGCATCTCACGGACTTACCAGCACTGTCTTAGCAGGATCTTGAAACCGTCAGGGCAGCTGGTGGGAACAGGAAGGTGGAGGCTGTTGCTGCCCACCCCCCAGATGATGGCGGAGGAGTCCACATCCTTGTAAGGAATCTCTCCCGTCAGCAACTCCCAGAGGACGACTCCAAAGGACCTGTGGTGGGGAAATTAAATCTCAGAGCCCATCTGGCATGTAGCAACTGACTGCATTCTGTTCCCATTTCCACAAAACTCTGCAGCAGTTTTCCAAGAATTGATGCTTTTGAACTGTGGTGCTGGAGGAGACTCTTGAGAGTCCCATGGACGGCAAGAAGATCAAACCTATCCATTCTGAAGGAAATCAGCCCTGAGTGCTCACTGGAAGGACAGATCCTGAAGCTGAGGCTCCAATACTTTGGCCACCTCATCAGAAGACCCCCTGGAAAAGACCCTGATGTTGGGAAAGATGGAGGGCACAAGGAGAAGGGGACGACAGAGGACGAGATGGTTGGACAGTGTTCTCGAAGCTACCAACATGAGTTTGACCAAACTGTGGGAGGCAGTGGAAGACAGGAGTGCCTGGCGTGCTCTGGTCCATGGGGTCACGAAGAGTCAGACATGACTAAACGACTAAACAACAACAAAGTTGTTGAGCTTTTTTGGAGTGTGTGGGAGGGGTCTACCTGTTGGCCATCCCAGGATAGAGAACGTAGAAAACCCTCACACCTTCCTCTGCATTCCTCCCTCTTCTTCCAGTCTAATTTTGTGTGGTAGAATCATCTAGCATTTTAATTCTGCTCTTCCTCAAGAAGTTACCCAAACTAAATAGACAAGTTAAAATGTAAATTAACTGAGAAATGATATTTCCCCATGATATCTTGTGGTGTCTCTTTCTTCCAATGGCCCCTGAAAAGGGTGAGGTGTGGTATTTTCACCAAACCAGGTAGATTATTCCCCCCGCCCCAAGCAGTTGTTATACCCCCTGGCTGCTTGAGAGGGAGAGGCCAGACAGCAAGACCCCTTCCATCAGCCATGTTGGTCAGGTCTGTCTGCCATTCAGCTCCCCTCCCCTCACAAAAATGCCTCAGGCAGTAGTCAAGTCTACTGATTTCCACACTTGCATTCCCATTCTGTATCTCGTCTGTTAAATTGCAGGCTGTTGTTGTTTAACTGCCTGGTTTTTCTGCCTAGCAGAAAAATTGGTTATATAAATGTCAATCAATAAATGTTTGGGTTCGTCTTCTTTTTAAATGCCTATGTTTATTAGTTGCTATAGCAAAAGAACATAAAGACAATTCCTGCCTGCACAGATGCCATCTAAATATGGCAGCCGTGGGGAGCAGGAAGTGTTCAGCACAGATTGCCAATTTCTGGACTATGTGCAATATAGATGTGTACTGTATATTTGTGAAGGAGGATGCTAGAATATGAAAATTCAAGGGTGTCTTTGCCCATATGGAACATGAACACATGCACAATGCACACAGATCTGAAGGCTCAGCTCTGTATCACATATTATCTGGACTTTTGGTTGATGGGGACATGTTCCAGAACATGGATGTGGAAGCTGGAATCCTTCAGAGGAGGAGGAGGAGTTTGGATTTGATATCCGGCCTTTCACTCCCTTTAAAGATTCTCAAAGCAGCTAACATTCTCCTTTCCCTTCCTCCCCCACAACAAACACTGTGAGGTGAGTGGGGCTGAGAGACTTCAGAGAAGTGTGACTAGCCCAAGGTCACCCAGCAGCTGCATGCGGAGGAGCGGGGAAGTGAACCTGGTTCCCCAGATTATGAGACTACAGCTCTTATCCACTACCCCACACTGGCTCCAGATATTGCTGGACTTCAGCTCCCAGCAGCCCCAGCCAGAATGGCCAACATTCGAAGATGAACAGGAGTCTGGAGAGCCTTTGGGTCTCTGCCCCTGTTCTGGGTCCTCCCCTGTCACCTCTCTGGGATGGGAGATTTTCCTCTTCAGATTGGCACTTGGGGTGCGACCTGAATTTTTAAATCCTCTTGTTCCACTCTTGGAAGCAGTTCCATTGAGTGGTCCCCATCTCCCTTCCTTGTATTTTATTCTTTGCGTTGGATTTTAATCGCCTCACAATGATTCAATTAAACTGCATTCACACCCAACGAGCTCAAGCCAGAGCACATGGCTCCCCCAACCCCTGTCCATGTTTATATCTTCACAACAAGCCTGTGAGGTAGATTAGGCTGAGAGGTAGTGGGTGGCCCAAGGTCACCAACAAGCTTGATGGATGAGGGAGGATTTCTCCCGGTCCTGTTGCAGAGGGTTGGGGAGCTGCTGAGAAAGTCTCCATTTCCACGATGGCTGCCTTCACATTTCTGTGTCTGGGTGTGTTTGTGTTCTTGTGGCCTACCGAGCCCTGATCCCTCCCTCTTCCCACACCTCCCCTATTCTGGGCAGGCCCATCTCCTCACCAGATGTCAACCTTCTCAGAGACAGGCTCATTCCGAATGACTTCTGGGGCCATCCAGGCCACCGTTCCGGCGAAGGACATCTTGGTGCTCTTGTCACTGAGCTCTTTGGAGGTGCCAAAGTCAGAGATCTTCACCACATCATCGTAAGTGATCAACATGCTATTGGGTGGGTGGGGAAGGGAGAGCAGAGAAGAAGCATGAGGCACTGAAGTGTTGATCTTCCCACCGTGCACATGACCAAGGAAAAAAAGAAAGAGAAGTCATGCTCTCAGCAGCCAGCAGGGGGAGCACAGCAAGAGGATAACTTCCTTTCTAAGGAAAGGAGAAGCATTCTGGTTCTAGACTGCTCCTCCACATGGGGCTGGACTAGATGACCCCCGGGTCCCTTCCAACTCTACAATTCAATGGTTCTATGCTCTAGAGTCTAGACAAAGAATCTGGATTACCTTGCTGGTAATTTGGCAGGGAGGCAGAATACATACTGCCCCTTGCAACCGTGACATGTTGAAAGTCCTAGTCCTATTGCCACTTTAAAAGCAGTGCTGATTCTGACCTGGTACCCTAATCCCATCTTGTGATTGAAGTCCGTGTCGTGATATTGCTTGCAGAGGTTTTGACTTGGCGATATATCACATATTACGATGTGCTTGTGCATGCTATGCAAAAATCACAATGTGGGGAAAACCATGAAGCCAGCAAAGCCTCTACCTATGTGCATAGCTCAGTCAGACTGTCCTTCCCCTTATTTCGGACATTGTGATATATCAATATATCACGATCTTTAGCATGATGTTAAAAACCAGATATTGCCCAGCCCTCCTGTTCACTTTTACATAGTTTCATCCTTATTTCATACATTGTGATATACAGTGGTGCCTCGGGTTAAGTACTTAATTCATTCCGGAGGTCCGTTCTTAACCTGAAACTGTTCTTAACCTGAAGCACCACTTTAGCTAATAGGGCCTCCCGCTGCCGCCGCACCGCCAGAGCAAGATTTCTGTTCTCATCCTGAAACAAAGTTCTTAACCTGAGGTACTATTTCTGGGTTAGTGGAGTCTGTAACCTGAAGCGTATGTAACCTGAAGTGTCTGTAACCTGAAGGGTATGTAACTCGAGGTACCACTGTATTGGTATATTGCAATGTTTAGTTGGTGACATATTGCAATACCCAAAACCTCTCTTCCTCTCTCTCTTTCTTGGCGATCACTCGTGGCCGAGTAAGATGGTCTTCCATGAACGCAGTCATAGAATCATAGAATCATAGAGTTGGAAGAGACCACAAGGGCCATCGAGTCCAACCCCCTGCCAAGCAGGAAACACCATCAGAGCACTCCTGACATATGGTTGTCAAGCCTCTGCTTAAAGACCTCCAAAGAAGGAGACTCCACCACACTCCTTGGCAGCAAATTCCACTGTCGAACAGCTCTTACTGTCAGGAAGTTCTTCCTAATGTTTAGGTGGAATCTTCTTTCTTGTAGTTTGGAGCCATTGCTCCGTGTCCGCTTCTCTGGAGCAGCAGAAAACAACCTTTCTCCCTCCTCTCTTAGCGGTGTTTCCGTAAAACCAGATATCCCCCAGCCCTGGTGCTCACTGTCCCCCGGTAACTCCCAGCCACGTCTCCCCACTGTAAGTCTGCCCCCTCCCCTTCTTACTTGGGTGACTTGAGGTCACGGTGGATGATCTTATGCAGGTGCAGATAATTCATGCCGCCGGCAATGCCCATGGACCAGTCGACCAGCAGCGAGGGGGTGACCTTGCGCCCGGCACGCAGCACTTCGTACAGCTGTCCCTGGGCACAGAACTCCATGATGATGCAGTAGCAGGGGGCCTGGGTGCAAACACCCCTAAGAGGAAGGAAGAAGCACAGGGCATCAGTGGCGTAGCGTGGGGGGTGCAGGGGGGGCTGGGCGCACCGGGTGCAACATCTGGGGGTTAGGGTTAGGGGGCGCAAATCCACGGGTTAGGGGGCACAAATTACTTGCCTTGCTCCGGGTGCTGACAACCCACGCTACCACTGCAGGGCATGTTAGAGGCCAGCAGGAACACGCAGTTAAGCAGTGCTCAGCATAACACAGAGCAGGGATACAGAATTCTGTAAGCTTTATCGCAGGACTAGGGCAACAACAACAACAACCCTAAGTCCAAGGGCCATATTTCCTTGTGTGCAACCTCTTGGAGGCCGCAGGCCAGTGGTGGGTGGGGCCAGAAGCAAAAGAAGGAGTGGTCAAAGGCCAACAGATGCAATTTTTACCTTCATATGGCAGACAGAGTCTCCTTCATTGGAGATTTTAAAGCAGAGTTTGGATGGCCATCTATCAGGGATTATTTAGCTGTGATTTCTGCATTGCATGGGTTGGACTAGATCACCCTTACTGTTCCTTCCAGCTACAATTCTATGATATTCCCGTCATGCAGAAGTCAAAGGGTGGCCCTAAAGCCCTAAACAACCTCAGCCCAGTATACCTGATGGAGCGTCTCCACCCCCATCATTCAGCCCAGACACTGAGGTCCAGTGCCGAGGGCCTTCTGGTGGTTCCCTCGCTGTGAGAAGTGAAGTTACAGGGAACCAGGCAGAGGGCCTTCTCGGTGGTGGCACCCGCCCTGTGGAACGCCCTCCCATCAGATGTCAAGGAAATAAGCAACTATCTGACTTTTAGAAGACTTTTAGAAGGCAGCCCTGTTTAGGGAGGTTTTAATGTTTGATGTTTTATTGTGTTTTTACTATTCTGTTGGAAGCTGCCCAGAGTGGCAGGGGAGGCCTGGCCAGATGAGTGAGTATAAGTAAAATAACAACAACAACAAACCTAAGTCTTACTCAGAGCAGACCTACTGAAATCAAGGGACCTAACATATTCTGTCCTGCTTTTAATGTTTATTGTTTTATGTATATAAAAAGGTAAAGCTACCCCTGCCCGAAGGCCAGTCGTGACTGACTCTAGGGTTGCGCACTCATCTCGCTCAAGAGGCCGTGAGCCGGCGCTGTCCGAAGACACTTTCGGGTCACGTGGCCAGCATGACGAAGCTGCATCTGGCGAGCCAGCGCCGCACACGGAAACGCCGTTTACCTTCCCGCTATAAAGTGGTCCCTATTTATCTACTTGCACTTAGGAGTGCTTTTGAACTGCTAGGTTGACAGGAGCTGGGACCGAACGATGGGAGCTCACCCGTTGCGGGGATTCGAACCGCCGACCTTACGATCGGCAAGTCCTAGGCACTGAGGTTTCACCCACAGTGCCACCCACGTCCTTATTAATGTATATATATAACTGTATATTGTTATATATATATAAAATTGCCCAGTAGCACCTTAGAGATCAGCTAAGTTTCTTCTTGGTATAAGCTTTCGTGTGCATGCACACTTCTTCAGATACACACTTCTTCAGAAGTGCATGCACACGAAAGCTTATACCAAGAACAAACTTAGTTGGTCTCTCAGCTGCTTCTGACTGCGTCAGACCAACACGGCTACCTACCTGAATGTATATTGTTGTGTAATGCTCTGATATTGTATGACAGGGCAGTAGCAAACACTTTCATAAACACTCTTCATATAAATTCTCTGGTGGGCACCAAGTTGCAGAAGGCTGAACCAAGCACACACACAGGTAGCTATATGCTCTCATGGGAAAGATGGCTTGTGCCCAGCGAAGGTGAGCAGGTGAACAACCCAACAGGAGGAGGGTCTATTGCTTGGAAAAGGCAACTTCCACACCACACTTGGGCACTGTCCTCCTGGAAGCCGGCAGGTCACCCCCCCATCACCCAGATCCCACACTCACTTGAAGGTGATGATGTTGGGGTGCTTCAGTTTCCGCAGGTGCTTGATGTCTGTCTCCTTGAGGTCTCGCACCTTCTTGACGGCCACCTCCTCCCCATGGAAGCGTCCCAGGAAGACAGCGCCTTGGGCCCCACTGCCCACCCACTGCAGGTCCATGATCTCTTCGAAGGGCACCTCCCAGGGGTCTGCATTTGGGAGGGAGAGAAGGTGGCTGTCGACAACCGTTCAAGGGAAGAAGGAGGAGGAGGAGGAGGAAGGCAGACTCTCTACCAGCATGGATCACTCCTTCCGCCAAGACCACAGGGCTTGAGGGAGACATATCCCTCATGTAGGAATCACGAAAGCAAACGTGTATTAAAAGGGCAAACGGAAACACGGCAGAGACGTAACATTCAGTATTCTGAGAACCTCAGCTCTTGGTTAAAAAATAATACCGTATTTTTTGCCCTATAGGACGCACCGTCCCATAAGGTGCACCTAGTTTTTTGGGGGGGAAATAAAATGTATTCCCCTGACCCCAGCCCCCAGAACAGGCAACTCTCCGCAAGCCGTGGGAGCCCAGCGCCGGGCTCCCACGCTTTGCAGAGAGCTGCGCAAAGTCTGGGCATGCTGAGTTCAGTGCGCCCAGGCTTCAGCATGCAGGCAACTCTCCGCAAGCCGCGGGAGCCTGGCGCGGGCTCCCATGGCTTGCGGAGAGCTGCGCAAAGCCTGGAGAGCGAGAGGGGTCGGTGCGCACCGACCCCTCTTGCTCTCCAGGCTTCAGCGAAAGCCTGCATTTGCCCCATAGGACGCACATTTCCCCTTCATTTTTGGAGAGGAAAAAGTGTGTCCTATAGGGCGAAAAATACGGTACTCAAACCGAGTTTCTATTCCTCATGGCAGTGAAGATAGCTTGAAAGTGTGAGGCCAATGTGTAGGGAAATTGTAGAATCTCTCTCTCTCTCTCTCTCTCTCTCTCTGTGTGTGTGTGTGTGTGTGTGTGAGAGAGAGAGAGAGAGAGAGAGAGCTATTGCCAGTCAGTGTTGACAATTCTGAGCTAGAAGGACCAACAGCCTGACTCTGTAGAGCAGGTTCCTATGTCCCTGTGATGGAGCGCTGCCCAGTCCAATACATTTTGGCACCTGTGTAGAACCACAAAATGGTGCCCGCCCACCCTGCCAAGGAACAGTTCCCTACATCAGGAACAAAGGGGGAATAAATATCTACATGGGGATCTGCTGCCCCTGTGGATCCTGCCCCCTGAGGTGGTCACCTCCCCTTGCCTCATGGGCCAATGCTCCTCACAGCTCTTTGCTTCTCCCCAGGCAGTTGCCCCCTGCCCACCTCATGGGGCCATTTAAATCCCAGCTATGCATGAACTGGTCACGGAAAGGTAGCTCCAGTGTAGCTGGGGGAGCAAAAGGAAAAGGATCAGAGGGAGGGAAATGTGGGACTTGATTCTGCATTTTGAGCCTGGAAATTGTCCAGACCCATCCACGTGTTTTCAAAGGAGGAGGAAGTACAGTGGTACCTTGGTTCTCGAACGTAATCCATTCTGGGAGTCCGTTCAACTCCCGAAACCATTCGAAAACCAAGTCGCGGCTTCCAATTGGCTGCAGGAGCTTCCTGCACTCAAGCGGAAGCCGCGTCGAATATTCGGCTTCTAAAAAACTTTTGCAAACCAGAACTTACTTCTGGGTTTGCGGCGTTTGGGAGCCGATATGTTTGGGAGCCAAGCTGTTCGAGTACCAAGGTACCACTGCATGTAAGAGTCATTCAGTTGTAACAGCTGGAAATACCTGTCCTATTTGTTTCAGAAGACCACAGGTGAGAGAAAATGGGCTGATGACCCCTTGTGTATGAACACACACGCCAGCATCGTAATAAAAGGATGGTCCACATTCACTTGGATGGTGTGAGGTCATCAACAGGTGAAATGCCCAACACCCACCCTACTCAATACTTTTTAGTCCTTAGGGTTGCCAGCTCACAAAGCTGCGAGGCCAGGGGAGGCCACAACTGGCAGACTCTAGAGCAGGGGGAGCCAATGGGAAGAGGCATCATCAGAAAACTGAGAGGCAAGGAAAGGTAAGCCTTTGCTTGGGGGATTCTGTAAGGGGATCCCCATACGCCTCTTCCATCTATAAGCTGCATGGCAGTGCTCTTCCCGGATGTAGGGGTGTAGCTCAGCAGTAGATCATCTGATCTGCATGCAAAAGGTCCCAGATTTAAACCCCAGCATCTTCAGGTAGCGAGCATCTGCCAGTCATTGTAGGCCTGAGCTAGACTGACCAATGGCCTGACTCGGTATAAGGCAGCTTCCTATTTATGGAGGCGTGTTAATCCCAATGAGTGACATCAGCAGCCATTCATCCAATCCTGTTCCTCACCTCACATCTATTTGCATGGTAAGCAACCAACGCACCTCACCGTAAGGAAAGGGTTAAGCTGCCCTGCTAAACAAGCCTGGAGTATTGAGAATGAATTCAAGTAAGCAACACCTACCACAATTGCCGTCTGGGGCAGTGGCGTAGCGTGGGGGGTGCAGGGGGGGCCGGCCGCACCGGGCGCAACATCTGGGGGTTAGGGTTAGGGGGCGCAAATCCACGGGTTAGGGGGTGCAAATCCATGGGTTAGGGGGCACAAATTACTTGCCTTGCCCCGGGTGCTGACAACCCACGCTACGCCACTGGTCTGGGATGGAAAAATCTCCCCGCGGGATTTGTAACAAAACCCATCTTGGCAGGTGCACGCACCCAATCTATATTACATTGGCTAGGCACATGCTGCTAGAGGATGTTCCTTCTCCCTGCAGTTCTTTGTATTTGCAGAACTGAAGTGGTCGAAAACAGCACTTTGACTTGGGCCCAGAAGCAAACTGGCAAATAGTGCAGATCTTTTCAGGAGAGAAGTATGCAACGCGACCCCTTTGGCTAGAAAACATTAAGAGTCTAATGGCTGCGTTCTGGATCAGCCGCCGTCTCTAAGGCAATCCCAGGTAGAGCGCATTGCAGCTATCCCTGACCACTGAATGTGTCCCCAGGATGGAGACTGATTCTCCCAGGGATGCACTTTGCATCTCAAGTTATATAACCAGTGAAGCTGGCCGGAGCCACGCCTGGGCACAGATGCCACCCGAGAGATTGGCGTTGCCGTGTTTGTCTGGGCAGGAATGTGCCAGAAAGATCACAGGGCAGACGAATGGCCTCTGGCCAAAGTGGTGCATAACATCCCTGCTGCCACCACATCTGATTTAGGGCACTTTCAGATTGCCAGTAATTTGTGGGACAAATTCAGGCACCCGCCAAACTTTAGGTTCCCACCTTTAAAGTGCATTCTTAAACGGCCGTGTCACTCTGGAGCTACAAATCTGCTTTTCAAAATCAAACCAAAAAAATCCCATACTTTTTGCAGTTGAGGAGGAATGTACAGAAAAGTGTGAGATGAACTATCAGGAAAATTTGCAAACACCCCACAAGAAAATCAGGATGAATGCTCATTGTTGCATTAACCACCCCACAAACAAATCGGAACGAATGTGCAATAAAGACCAGATATAATCTAACCACCATGTAAACTTTGTGCAAGCAAATCAGGATGAATGCTCGATAAACAGGTCATCTGGAGGAGCTATTAGCTTCACAACTGCATGGTTGAACAAACCTGGGATGCAGGAAAGTGGCTTAAAGGTAAAGGTAAAGGGACCCCTGACCATTAGGCCCAGTCGTGACCGACTCTGGGACTGCGGCGTTCATCTCGCTTTATTGGCCGAGGGAGCCGGCGTACAGTTTCCGGGTCTTGTGGCCAGCATGACTAAGCCGCTTCTGGTGAAACCATAGCAGCACACGGAAACGCTGTTTACCTTCCTGCCGGAGCGGTACCTATTTATCTACTTGCACTTTGTGCTTTCGAACTGCTAGGTTGGCAGGAGCAGGGACCGAGCAACGGGAGCTCACCCCGTCGCAGGGATTCGAACCGCTGACCTTCTGATCGGCAAGTCCTAGACTCTGTGGTTTAACCTACAGTGCCACCTGCGTCCCTTTATTGCTTGCTTATTGCTGTAAGTCACTTTGAATGGTGTATGCCAGGGGTCACCAACCTATGGTCCGGGGGCTGGATAAGGCCCAAGGGACTCATTTATCCAGCCCGCAGCAACCCCTGCCGCCCGCTCTTACTGGCGCGGTGCAGCGTGAGGACCCACTTCCGGGTTGGAGGAGCACCGAAAATATCTTGTGCGCATGCACACAGGCCTCCTCCAACCCGAATGTGCACTGGAAATAGCATATGCGCATGCGTACGGGGACACACTCCCCCACCCTCTGGCCCGCCACGCAATCGTCGCTGGAGATACTGGCCTGAGGCAAGGAAAGCTTGGAGACCCCTGGTGTAAGAAAATAAAAAGTAATATATTTAAATAATACAGTGGTGCCCCGCAAGACGAATGCCTCGCAAGACGGAAAACTCGCTAGACGAAAGAGTTTTCCGTTTTGGAGGTGCTTCGCAAAACGAATTTCCTATGGGCTTGCTTCGCAAGATGACAATGTCTTGCGAGTTCCTGCGGTTTTTTTTCCCTCCTCCCTTTTTCTAAGCCGCTAAGCCGCTTATCTGCTGATCCGATAAGCCAATAAGCCGCTAAAAGCCGCTAATAGCGCTAATCCGCTAATCCGTCAATGGGCTTGCTTCGCAAGACGAAAAAACCGCTAGACGAAGAGAATCACAGAACGGATTCTTTTCGTCTTGCGAGGCACCACTGTAATAAAAAAATAGGTGATCAAATCCAGGACTTTCTTGCACACAAAGGATGTACTCTGCCCCCTTCCATTGTTGTTCCTATCACACTAAGATTCCTTTAATGCCCCCCACTGTCTCCTCACCTTCCTGTTGCTGTTTGTGTTCAGTGGAATACGCCTTGCCAATCATGGTCCAGACAGGCTTGAGGCAACCAAACAGGCCTTCCAGGAAGCCGCTCCCCGTGTGGCAGTGAATCCGTACTTGGTCGGCGTGGTAACGGGTAGGCCGCACCTCGGGGTTCCCGGGGCCGGCCCCTGCGCCAGCCCCGCCTCCCCCGCCAGCTTCGTTCTCGTGGAGCTGCAACACGCTGTTGGCAAACTGGTCGTGTGCCTCCTCGCTGGGACTGGGGCTGTGCCCACTGCCCCCGCCTCCACCCCCGTCGATGGGCAGCACATCTCTCAGCACACACTGGGTGGGCGTCAGGTCCTTCTCAGGGGTGCAGTCCGAGGCGTCGGGGTCCAACTTGCGGAGGGAGCTCTCCGTCAAGATGGTGTTGAAACTGCCAAAGGATGGAGAAGGTGTGCGGGTCTCGTGGAGGCAGGCCATGGCGGTGTCTAGCTTGAGGTAACGTCCAGCTAGTCCCTAAGTGGGAAAGAAATAGAGACAAAAAGAAAGCATGGTGAATAAGGCTACTAATAGCATTACAGTGGTACCTCTGGTTACGTACTTAATTCGTTCCGGAGGTCCGTTCTTAACCTGGAACTGTTCTTAACCTGAAGCACCACTTTAGCTAATGGGGCTTCCTGCTGCCGCCACGCCGCCAGAGCACGATTTCTGTTCTCATCCTGAAGCAAAGTTCTTAACCCGAGGTACTATTTCTGGGTTAGCGGAGTCTGTAACCTGAAGCGTCTGTAACCTGAAGCGTATGTAACCCGAGGTACCACTGTACTGAGTTTGTCAGATTTGAAGAGCAACGTTTTGACATATTAATAACTATATTCTGAGCCTGGATATCAAAAGGGAATTGGATCAGAGAGTTAGTTACATCTTATATCCCATAATCCTGCCCTGTTGCTGCCCATCGCAGAAGTCCCTTTTCATTCGACTGCTGCAGAACTGCCTACAGGGAACAGTTCAAGGAGCACAACTGCATGTGACTTACAAGTGCATATATTTCAACCCCAATGGGAGGTGATTGTGAGTGAAGAATTGCCGCGTGTGTGGATTGCGGCATCCTTCTCCTGTCCACTGTTGTGATTCCCTCCCCCCCCCTTTATTTCCAGGTCTATTTTTTAAAAATATATATAATTTTTATTCATTTTCTCATCAAACAATAATTTCAATTTACATCACCAATCCAATCTTTCCATGCTCTGCCGAGCTTAAGACTTCCTCCCCCCCCTTCAACAATCTTTCTATTACCAATTTATAGCTCACTTTTGTAACTTAAACTGTAAAATCCACGTCGTAGGAGTTATTTCAGTCCTGCTAGTGTCTTCAAACTTTTACAATGATTATTAATTTAATCAATAAATTTACTCCAGTCTCTCTGGAATTTTATGTCCTCCTGATTCCTGATCCTGCAAGTCAGTTTTGCCAATTCTGCATAGTCCATCATTTTTGCCTGCCACTCCGCAATCGTTGGTATTTCTTGCAATTTCCACTTTTGGGCTAATAAAGTTCTTGCCACAACTGTGGCATACAGAAATAGTCTTTGGTCTGCTCTCACAATTTCTCCCCCCATCAGCCCCAGAAGAAATGTTTCTAACGCCTCTCTTTTTGCTCCAAGAACCAGCCACTGGTATTATATGAGTTTGCATATTGTTTGATACTGGATCCTAAGCTATAAGCCAGTCAACACTCTTTCCTGTTAAGTCTCATTCCTAAGCCACTATTTGAGCCATTCATTATTCGTTGCTTATGTATTCATACATTTAGCCAGTGGTGTAGCGTGGGGGGTGCAGGGGGGGCTGGCCGCACCGGGCGCAACATCTGGGGGTTAGGGTTAGGGGGCGCAAAATCCACGGGTTAGATTACTTGCCTTGCCCCGGGTGCTGACAACCCACGCTACGCCACTGCATTTAGCCCAGTCCCTTTCCCCAATTTAAAGCAACACTAATGAACTAGTCATTGAACTAGACAACACTATTACTTTAACGGGCAGTGGTGACTTTCCTGGGTCTCCAGCCGGGGGGGGGGTTGGAGTGGTCCGGCGAGTGTTTGTGATGGCACGGAGAAAATGGCTTAAATAAAAATTGCAGAGGTTCAAAATTGGGAAAGGAGTACGACAAGTCTGTATATTGTCTCCCTGCTTATTTAACTTATACGCAGAATTCATCATGCGAAAGGCTGGGCTGGATGAATCCCTAGCCAGAATTAAGATTGCCGGAAGAAATATCAACAACCTCAGATATGCAGATGACATAACATTGATGGCAGAAAGTGAGGAGGAATTAAAGAACCTTTTAATGAGGGTGAAAGAGGAGAGCGCAAAATATGGTTTGAAGCTCAACATCAAAAAAACGAAGATCATGGCCACTGGTCCCATCACCTCCTGGCAAATAGAAGGGGAAGTGAGAGATTTTACTTTCTTGGGCTCCATGATCACTGCAGATGGTGACAGCAGCCACGAAATTAAAAGATGCCTGCTTCTTGGGAGAAAAGCAATGACAAACCTAGACAGCACCTTAAAAAGCAGAGACATCACCTTGCCGACAAAGGTCCATATAGTTAAAGCCATGGTTTTCCCAGTAGTGGTGTATGGAAGTGAGAGCTGGACCACAAAGAAGGCTGCTCGCCGAAGAATTGATGCTTTTGAACTACGGTGCTGGAGGAGACTCTTGAGAGTTCCATGGACTGCAAGAAGATCAAACCTATCCATTCTTAAAGAAATCAGCCCTGAGTGCTCACTGGAAGGACAGATTGTGAAGCTGAGGCTCCAATACTTTGGCCACCTCATCAGAAGAGAAGACTCCCTGGAAAAGACCCTGATGTTGGGAAAGATGGAGGGCACAAGGAGAAGGGGACGACAGAGGACGAGATGGTTGGACAGTGTTCTCGAAGCTACCAGGATGAGTTTGACCAAACTGCGGGAGGCAGTGGAAGCCTGGCGTGCTCTGGTCCATGGGGTCACGAAGAGTCGGACACGACTAAATGACTAAACAACAACAATGAACTAGCCATTGAACTAGACAACACTATTAGTTTGACGGGCAGTGGTGACTTTCCTGGGTCTCCAGCCAGGGGCGAGGGCGGGTCCGGTGATTGTTTGTAATGGCATGGAGAAAATGGCTTAATTAAAAATTGCAGAACTATAGCTGCAGGTCCCCCTTGTTGGGACAAGGAGGAACTTGGTATTTCTAGCTGCTCATTCTGTAGCTCAAAGGCATTCGCCTAATGCGATAGCTTCCCACCCTGCTTAAGGAGCCCCTTGCAATATGCCGTGATGTTCCCTAACCTTCTCCAGTCCATCTAAAGGAGTCTGAAAGTCCTTTGGTCCAGGCCCTAGCTGATTTCAGCAGCAGTTAAATGCAAAGCGGCTGCAGCATAACACAAGTTAAAAATGGCTGCCAGGAGAAACAGTTCAGAGGCTTTCTTCTAAAATTGGTTCCCCGGAAGCAGTGTAACAAAGGCAGATCTCAAAAAAGGGACTTGCATATGGACAATGTAAAAGAAACCTTACGAAAGGAGATTGGAGAGAGAGAGAGGGGGGGGGGAGTAAAAGCAGGCCTGAGGGTGAGCAGGGTGGCCTGGGTAAAAGCTACAAGGCATGTATGGGAGCCCCAAACAAATGGACTGATTAAGGAGATGGAATTGCTGGCCTGGAAGAAATGGGACGCTTAATGGAAAGCCAGAAGGAAAAGGACACAAGACCTTTAAAAAGGATGCTAAGAAGCTTTCATGTTAATATAGTGCATGGCGAAACCAACAAAGACAGTCTTAAAAGTGCCAAGGGGATTACGCGATCAGAGCAGTGAGCAAGAAAAAGAAGTTTAGCATCAGAAAGCGAAGACGGATAAAAGAATAAAAGGAGAACTTGCAGGGCATCTCTCAGCTGCAGGGATGGACGGACACACACATGCACACACACACACACACACACACACACACACGCACCACCTTTGCAATTCAGTTGATCAAATGTTCAGCTTTGAGTCTCATCCTTTCTTGCCCATGCTTGACTCATTATTTTTATGTATTTAAGGCTGCAATCCTTTATCTGTTTACCTAGGGATAAGCCCAGTGGAACTGCATGGGACCTATTTCTGAATAGACTAACATTTTTAGGGTTGTAGCCAACTATGTTAGCTATGTCCAATAACTTCAGTAGGTCTACTCTGTGTAGGATGGGTTTTTAAAAAATAAATAATCTGAATGGTATTTTATATATTTATGTTACCCACCTTTCAGACTACTGTATCATGTGGAAAGGTAGCATATAAACATATTAAACAAAAAATTGGCATGCTTTAAACAGGCTGCCTTTTCAAAAATGGCTACCCATTTATTTATCACCTTGTTAATATTCCTAATAGAAGAAATGTTAATATTTAAAATTAATTGCAAGCAAGAGGGCCAAACTAGACAGGATGCTGAATGTACCACACAATATTTGGCGAATCTTTCTGTAAATAACAGCCCTTGTGAGACCTTATCGGATCAGAACTGAGGCTTGAGGCAGGGTTTTTTAAAAAAAGAATTCTTCTTGCTATTAGCCCTGGCAGAGAAGCCTCCGTTGCAGATATGGCCTTGATAGGATCAAGAAACCAAAGGTAGAACAAACAAGTTTTGGATATTTTATCTTAAACAGGAAACCGAAGATGACAGGCATATGTCAGATGAAAAGAATTCAAAGTCCATCAGAAGTGATGGAGGTGGGGGAGGGTTTTGTTTAAATAAAATAAAAAAGACAGCGGGAAGCAGTCTTTTGATGGAAACATCTGTGTGCCGAGACGGCACGTTGAGAGCCTGTGGAGAAGTGGTTTTGCTGGCTTCCTTCTTCTGGGAGATCAAGGCCAGGGTTTTATGGTGTGCAAAGGAAATTCTACATCTGATTCTAGCCTTAGATGGGGCCCCAAAGCAATCAATTCTTCTCATATCCCAAGGCTGTCAATTGCCATTATTTTTCAAGGGGAAAAAAATCTCTCACTTGGGGGAAAAAACACCACCTAGATGCAATATATCTTGGTTCTTTTCAGAAGGAAAAGAAGAACTAAGCTGTTGAAAAGCTAAGGAACACAAAAGATCGTGTGTGTGCTTGCGCGAGAGAAAAGCATTTACTGATGGTGCTACATTAATCACAATAAAAATCTTCTAAATGTATCATATCCTGTCTCCTCCTTGCACAGCAGTACATGTATATGTGCAAAGCTAGATGACCAGCCACGAATATCATTCCCTAAACCCCAAGCTCAAACATTTCTCATAAGCGCTGTAAGATTTGAATAAACTTTAGCATTTGTATTGACCCTTTTGTGCAGATCGTCTCAGCAATGCTTGCAACAAGCACCTTGGTTTGTACTACAATACAGCAGGAAAGAGCACATGTTCAGATAGGAAGGTCGGCATTTATTCTCCCCATGTGGCAGGGAATGTGCGAGCCCATCTGGTGAGTTCATGGCTGAGCTGTGAATTGAGCTCATAACTCATGCTCTCAACCAAGGATGAGGACCATATGGCCCTCCCGATGATGTCAGACATCAGGTCCCTAGACTGGATTGCTGATATTCAAGTCATGGCCCAACAACATCCGGGTGCTGTAGATGCCCCACTGCAATGGGGTGATGCAGGGTGCAACTGTGGCTGGGCGATATCTGGTTTACAACATTGCGATATATCACCAGCTAAACATCGCGACATACTGATGCCAATATATCACAATGTCTGAAATAAGGATGGAGCCACATAGAGGCATTGGCTGGCTGCACGGTTTTTCCCCCATTGTGATTTTTGCATCATCATCATCATCAGTTATTATTTATACCCCAGCCACTCTGGGTGGCTTCAAACAGAATACAGTGGTACCTCAGGTTAAGAACTTAATTTGTTCTGGAGGTCCATTCTTAACCTGATACTGTTCTTAACCTGAGGTACCACTTTAGCTAATGGGGCTTCCCGCTGCTGTGCGATTTCTGTTCTCATCCTGAAGCAAAGTTCTTAACCCGCAGTACTATTTCTGGGTTAGCGGAGTCTGTAACCTGAAGCGTCTGTAACCTGAAGCGCATGTAACCTGAGGTACCACTGTATTAAAAACAATAAAACATCAAACATGAAAAACTTCCCTAAATAGGGCTGCCTTCAGATGTCTTCTAAAATTCAGATAGTTTTTTATTTCCTTGATATCTGATGGGAGGGCGTTACACATGGCGGGCGCCACCACCAAGAAGGCCCTCTGCCTGGTTCCCTGTAGCCTCACTTATCACAGGGACGGAACCACCAGAAGGCCCTCGGAGCTGGACCTCAGTGTCTGGTCTGAACAATGGGGGTGGAGACGCTCCTTCAGGTATACTGGGCTGAGGTTGTTTAGGGCTTTAAAGGTCGGCACCAACATTTCGAATTGTGCTCGGAAACGTCCTGGGAGCCGATGTAGGTCTTTCAAGACTGGTGTTATATGGTCTCGGCAGCACATACACACAGTTGTACTGAGCTTTGGAACCCCCCCCCCAACCCCAACCCCCCACCATACAACAAAAGAGGATCTCTCTGTCCCTTCTCAACTCCAGGCTGGTTTGGCTCCACTTTCTGCCATCATGTGCTTGCCAAGTGGCAAGGAGGATTGCGGAAGGGCTGTTTGGTGATTTAAGGAGCAAAGGGAAGAGGAAGACAGGTGGCAGCTTCAGGTCCAACAAGACTGCCCTCTTTCTTGTCATGGTGCCATCTGCCACCAAGAGGCAGGATACCACTGAATACCAGTTGCCAGAAACCGCAGGACATGCTGCACTCATGTCCTGCTTATGGCCTTTCTATAGGATGCTGGCTTAGATGGACCTTTGGCCTGGTCCACCAAGGCTCTAGTTGTGTCTGTGATGGCCTGGGAATCTGATTCAGAGGCTGAACTGGAGGAATCCCAGCCTGCACAGGAGTCCCCGCCTCCAGGGCCGGGGCAGTGCCTTGAATCTGAAGGGCCCGCACCTGTGCCGGATCCTCAGGAGCAGACACCAGATGAATCCACTCTAGCTCCGGGGGTGATTGAGGACCTGCAGGTGCTACTCTCCCAGCCCTTTCAGGGGAAGGTGAGGTTGCCTCTGGGTCCAGGAACCCTCCAGCCTCTCCGGAGCTGCAGAGGCTCAGGGCAGAGAGGCGGAGGGAACTAAGTTCTCGCAGGAGGAGTGCTCGCCTTAAGGCCAGGAGAGGCGAGTCACCTGTAGGCCGGGACCGCCCTAGGCCCCAGAGGAGATAAAGGCCAGTCAGCCCAGTCCCAGGTTGTGGGAGCAACATTGTTGGAAACCTGTTTCTGCCAGCACCCAGACCTGTTTTTCCGAAGTTCCCGACCGTGCCCGGCTTCTTGCTTTGGACCCCGCTTCACCCTTGAAAGATAATCTCCAGACCCTTGACCCAGGATCAGACTCTGACCACGCCTCACGGTAAATCCCCCCCCCCGGACCAGCACAGTGTCCTTAACTGCCCTGCAAGAAAGGGCAAGACAGCGGCAGGAGGCGGTGACAACAACAACAACAGCACCACCACAGTAATGATCCAGATGACGTCTGTCAGCAGAGCATCTATTAATATTTTCAATAATGGAAAAAACAACAACAGTCGACACTTGATCATGCTCTAACTAAACTCTTTTGTTTGCTCGTTAATAAATGAATGAATGGATAACCAGCTCTTTTGTTTGCTTGTTATTGTGTTGTTTTTAATGCGTCCATTTGTATGAATGTGAGCTGCGAAGCAGGCTATAATTCTATGGAGTAAATAAATACAAAAATGCCTGCCTGCCTGCCTGCCTACCTATGCAGGGTTTTGGGATGAGAGGAGCTGTCCTAATTCTTGGACACCTGCCCAAGAAAGGTTTGCATGCATCGGTCTGCACACAGCACGTGGTTCCTGATCAATGGCTTCCTGTACCAAGCAAGGTGCCATGTGGTCAAGTTTAAAGCAGCCAGCACAAAACCTGCTCCTGTGGGATCACTCGTCACCTCTTTGAAGAACAAAAATCCTAAGGTTTCTCTTTTCAGGGATGAGCATAGCAGGATTGCTAGAAAGGTTTCAAGAGCCCAGCGTTGACTGTACTCAAAATTCAGAGTGGTCTCCAAAAACGTTTTACTCAAAGGAAAATTAATCAACCTAAGTTCATCATGTCTATTAATTTCAGTGGGTCTTCTCTGAGTAAGACCAGCACTGGATAGTTTATAAACCTTTCAAGTGGGGTTTTTTTTTGGGGGGGAGGCAGATTTGTAAAAATATGTTGCAATTACATACATATGGTTATAGGCCAGTCACCTTTCTTTCATATTTAAAACAGAAGAGTTTGGGCCTTTGGCACACATCCAGTATACCTGAAGGAGCGTCTCCACCCCCATCATTCTGCCCGGACACTGAGGTCCAGCGCCGAGGGCCTTCTGGCGGTTCCCTCATTGCGAGAAGCAAAGCTACAGGGAACCAGGCAGAGGGCCTTCTCGGTAGTGGCGCCCGCCCTGTGGAACGCCCTTCCAGCAGATGTCAAAGCGATAAACAACTACCTGACATTCAGGAGACATCTTAAGACAGCCCTGTTCAGGGAAGTTTTTAACGTGTGATATTTTACTGTATTTTTGGTTTCCATGGAAGCCGCCCAGAGTGGCTGGGGAGGCCCAGCCAGATGGGCGGGGTATAAATAATAAATTATTATTATTATTATTATACTCTCAGTATACAGGCCCATTTTTTAAAAGTGTAATAATAGTCATTCAGTTTGTTGAGTTGGCATCTGAGGAATCATCATATTTTTATCCCAATATTGAACTTAAAAAGGCTCCCATAATTACAAGTGAACTGAAAGATGGGGTGAGGTGGGGGTGGAGCTAAAACCTCTTCCCTCTCTGACTGGTGCCCCAGATATTTACAGTCTCCCAAATGTTTCTGTTGGGAGCCACTTGGAACTGGTTTATTAAATTTGCCATGCAGGTAGCGCTATGCCCTTGATTCACAGCTTTCGCTGTGGCCCATGCTCTCTCCATGGTGCTGAATTCATCCACCATCTGCCTCCTTTGTTGTTTGTGTATTCTCTCATGGGTTGACTATTGGGGTTCCTTCTGAAACACGTCCCCTTCCTATCCACAACTTAAGGGAGCAAGCAGAGGGTGTCCTTAGCGCATGCACAGGTTTTTAAATTTGCATCCTGCCAACCACATGTGGAAAGTCAGAAACCTGTATTTATCCAGATCTGAAGAGGTGCTTCAGAAATGGCAAAGACACGTCACTGCAATTGGTTATTTCCTGCTCTCTTCCTTACTCCTGCCTAGATCGTACAAATAGAAATGATTAATATCAGAAGCACTCCTGGTATTTTTAGGTTTTTGAGCACTGTTTGAATTTACTCCGTTGTGACAGCCATGACAGGAGAAGAGGGCATGTAGAGCAGTACAGCACTCAGCTAAGTGAATGCATAGCAGATGCCCTTTCCATTCTCTGTGCTGAAGAGTTCTGTGGAACAAGCATGCTTGCATCATTTTGCCCCATCCAACGTGCCAGCACCAAAATAGATTACATTACCCTAGCGGCGGGGCACCAGGACTGCTGTGGGAAGCCTCCAGTTCCTGGAACCTGTCCTCCTCTTTTATCTGGGCTGCACTCTGAGCAGAACTGCCATCTGGCAGAGGACTCAAAGCCATTACTAAAGGGAAACCTTTTCACGGGCCAATTCCACGTCACTAGGTGATACAACGGCATTGGCGTATCCCAGCCAGTCTAGTGACTCCACTTGTCCTTCATTTTCACCTGAATATGCTTGGAAAGCTCTTTTCTTTTTTTCTAAGATTTTTTATTGATACAACAAGAAAAAAAAAACAAATACCAAATTACACACAGGAATAACTATAGACACATAATTTTCTTAGCAAACAATTTAACATATTGGTCTTAACACTAAAGACCCAACCTCCCGTCTATTCCATATTTCGATTTCATGTTACTTATTGCCAATACACACTTTTAACATAATTAAACTTATTCTTAATATATCTAATTTCGTATATCTACCTTGCAACTATTACTGAAGTTCCTCAAATGCTGCAACAGAATTTAAACTACTATATTTATTTTTCAGATATTCTTTGAAAATCTCCCATTTTGAAACAAATTCCTGTTTTGATTTATTCTTTATTTTTTCTCATAGACCATCTAATTCGGCATATTCTATCAGCTTTCGGATCCAATCTTGTATAGAGGGGATTTCATTACTCTTCCATTTTGCCGTGATCAGAACTCTTGCTGCCGCCGTTGCATATAAAAAGATATCCTTCCTCTTTTGTGGAACATCCAAATCTGTTATTCCCAGGAGGTAGGCCTCTGGTTTTTTATTGAAAGAGATCTTTAGCATTTTTTGCAGTTCTGCATGGATACTCTCCCAGAATACCTGTATTTTCCTACATATCCACCACATATGGTAGAATGTTCCTGAGTTTCCGCCCCTCCAACAATTACTTGACACATTTTTATACATTTTCGAAAGGGAAAGCTCTTCTCTAATCACCGATACACACACAAAGTCTACACCTCAGAACAAAGTGCCGCTCATCAGAAGGGTTAGCCAGTGGCCTTGAAAAACTGCATATGTGTGCATGCTTAACTTTCTGAAGCCCAGACTCTGTGTTTGAGACAATATAAAGCTGAAACTTGGGATGAGCATTAAAGATAGACTATACCAACCTCCCTCAGCCTGGCATCTTTCAGGTGTTGTTAGACTATGACTCCCATTAGTCCTAGCCAGCATGGAATGATGGGAATTGTAGTCCAAAATGTCTAGAGGGCACCGGGTTGGGGAATGCTGGGTTGGACAAAGACCCAAGGCTTAAGCCTAAAAATAAGCAGCTCAGACAACAAATACAGATCGTGGGATGGAGACTAGGTCACAAGAGCAGGAGACAAATCGTCATTTTTATCCTTCTAATCCCAGCCTTGCCCAGGTCTTCTTTTCAAGTGGTATCTTAGCCACAGATTATCCATTATGTTTATAGATGAAGGGGTGTGTGCACGCAAGGTGACATCATCCCCCCCACTTTTGCAGTTGCCAAATTCTGCAATCTTTTGAGCTACACTGAACTCTTCCCCACCTAACCGAGATAGCAGTAGCAAGAAGTTCAAAATGAACAAAATAAAAAAAGAAATTGGGCAACATGGAATTAATCACTGAGAACTTTGGGGTCACATAGAATTCTTACTTAGCAAGAAAGGGACTCGTTTCCAGCTATAGAGAGAGCTGAAAGAAAGCAAGGTGATTGAAAAGAACAAGATCAATTTCTGTAGGTGCACTGTGGACATTTCTAGGCCACACAGAACTTTTCAGCATCCAGAAAGGAATACAAAGAATATATTTTCAATACAGCTACAGTAACAGAAATAGCACAACTGGTTTCTCTGGCAACTATTTCTGGAAGACGACACTTTTGTCTACCTCAAAAACTGGCATATTTATACACCTACAGACGTTGGCCTAATAAACTTATCTCCTGGCCTATTAGGTCAACGTCTGTTGGTGTATAACTATGCTAAACTTTTAAGTCATTCTCAGCTCTGTAGAGAATGGAGTTATCTAAGAATGCTGACATTTTTACTCGTTTTAAGGGCATTCTTATCTAATCATAACAGGCAACTCCACCCAAAGCCAAGAATTTTTAAGATCTTATAATTTCAGTAAATAACACCTAATAATGATGACAAAACAAAAACCACATTAATTTAGAGCTTTAGTGACTGTTCCTCTTGCATTGCCTTCAAAGTCTTACAACAACCTTCAAAGGTTGGTATGTATTATTTTCTCCATATTGTATGCCCTAAACTCCACCACTAGAACAACTGAAAATTGCTTAACTCTGGCTGGACTATAGCCCAGCTTTTTAACTGGTCAAACACAGAAGCAACACATACACTGATTATTACATAGTGGGTATTCACAGATTTCCCATCCCACTGCAATATTTAGGACTCCTTTCTTCTCTTCAATCTCCTTCCCTGTACGTGGTTCTCTCACTTTTTAATATGCTTATGCAGCCCTTCATCTCCTTAGAGCTGGACTGACTCATAGCCTTTAAAGGATTTATCCTCATCGCTCCTCTGTAATGAGAAGCAGGGCCAGGGGTATTATCCCATAATGGGGGAACTGAAGACCAGCCAGTCTTACATGACTTGCCCAAGGTCATGCAAGAAGACTGTGGCACAGCGGGATAAACTGGGACCCAGGTGACAGCTGACCGTCCACAGAACTCAGATGCAACCCCAGGCAATGATGTGCGTGGGAGAAAGCGCTCCCGTAATTCTATTGACAATGCACAAAACACCAGGGAGAAGTAGCTCATATTTGCCCTGGGTAGTCACAGAAAAGCAGGCTTTCCGTCACTAATAACAGAAGGCTGGGTTCTGTCCCAAGAGCCTGGCTATGCCCATACATGAAAAAAGCACCACTCTTTGTAGGATGGATGGAGCGGCTGCACATATTCTCTGTCTCTTTCTCTCTGCTCCCTCCCCCATGTGACTGTCCTGTAGAGTTCTGGTGAGGCTAGTGATTGGCTCATAAACTGTGCGTATGCAAATGAAGCCCAGTGCCCCATGGGAGCCTCCTTGCAGCTGGCATTTGTAGAAGCATGTGGCATCAGGGGCGGCACCAGACAATGGGGCTACTCTCTCAATTGATTTTGGCTTCCCCCAAATCTCGCCAAGGAAGCAAAACTGTGTTTTTACTATTTTTTGTTGGGAGCCACCCAGAGTGACTAGGGCAACCCAGTCAGATGAGAAGCATATAAATTTATTTATGTTTATTATTATTATTAAATGAGGTGGGCAAGAGCGTTACAGAAGACCAGCTTTGATTCCGATTCTCAGCAGTGCAATCAGTGGGACGGGTTGGGGGTGGAAGGATGGCACCCTTTTTCTAGTTTAGGGAACCTCGATTGCTTTTGGCAAGCTAGTTTCAGCATGGCCCCCTTCTCAGGAATGGTAACCAAGCAAATATTTGTTTTAACGGCAGAATTCAGTCTTCAGGAAAGAAAGGGGGACGGCTTTAACTGGAGGAGGGGCTGTGGTTGCAAGAAACTGGACCTCAGAGATTAAAAGGCACTGACAAATAAAGACGACAGAGAGAATTAATAACAAAGATGGATAGATTGGATGGGGGGGAAAGACGGACAAGATACAAATGGGAGTGTAGATGAAGCAAAGACAGGACTGCAAGATTCGGGAGGATGAGTGTGTGCAAACATGGTGCCTTCAAGGTGCTGTTGGACTCCAGCTTCCATCAGCTCCTGCCACCATGGTCAAGGGTTAAGGATCATGGGAGCTGTCATCCAACATCTGGGAGGCACTACATAGGTGGAAACAGATGGATTTCTACCTCCCTCTTGGTCATAGCTGTCAGCTTACAGATTTGAAAATAAGGGACCAGCAGCCTCAAAAATAAGGGATCAGCAGCCAAAATAAGGGATTTTCTGGGCACAGGTATGTTCAACTTCTGAGCCCCTCCAAGCCAAAGGCAGAAAGCCCAGCCAGAGGCCAAACAAAGCCTCAAAGCGGTGGTTCCCACAGCACATCAACCTGGCAAAGGGGGATGCAGCAGGGAAAACCACTGTCGCCTCTCCACTGGGAAGCGCTGAGCAAAGGCAAGTCCCCAGGCAACGCGGCCGATTTGATCGGCACAAGGCATGCAAGCTCCACCCCCCAGTCGTTCTTAGACTCCTTAGTGGGTGAGCAACGCAGCCAAGCAACACAGTTGGAGCCTCCCTCCTCCCTGGCCAGCAGAGGAGCTGCTTCCTTTGAAACCTGGGAAATTTAAGGGACATCTTCCATAAGGGACAGGAGCGGGACATGGCGCTAGGATAAGGGACTGTCCCGCCAAATAAGGGACGGTTGACAGGTATTCTCTTGGTGTATGAGGCAGACAAAGCAGAGAACTCCGGCAGGCCTAAGGATGGTAAGATGCAGAGCTGCTACCAACAGGGATATTGGGGGGGGGCACTTGAGGACTTGTTGCACCTTCTCTTGAGTTTTGGGTTTCCCACAGTGGATTCAAGCGTACCTTCTTTTTTATATATAAATATATTTATTTGATTTTTCAATGTAAAATTTTACAGAGATATATCAAACATAAATAATAAAAACAAGATTCCAAGGAATCTCCTGGACTCCCATCCTCCCCTGTGTGGGTCCTATTATTAATCAGTTCCTCCTGCAGCTTTTACGAGAATCCAAACCCTTTACTTCTTCCATTATGTTCAGAATCAACATTAAACTACAAGTGCTATTCCAATCCTACTAACGATTTTAGCTGTTTACAGTTGTCTTTAAGATAGGTTATAATCAAGTGTATCTTCCTATCTGCAGCCCAGGTGAAGCACAAGGAGAGGCGTATGTGGACAGAGGGCTAACAACTTGCAGGCAGAAATAAATATAAAGCTGAGTAGAGCAGAGAGAGAAGTGAGGGTACTGGATTGTTGGGTACAAAGAGCAAAGATTGAATTGTAATCAGAGAGTCCCGAGTGTCACTGTGATAACTGAGTTTTCCTTGAGCATGCCTTGAGCAGGAATGGGACAATCAGTGGCCCTCCTGGTGTTTTCGGACTCCAATTCGCATCATCCTTGAATACTGACTAGGGCGCAACAACAAAACCTGGAAGGCCACGGGTTCCCCAGCCCTGCTCTTGGGCAACAGGAGCCCTTCTTGTTGCCAAAAGTCCTTATCTCTTCTCTGCACCCCAGGAACCATAGTCCTGTTTCCTTCTGAGTTGCTCTCGCTGCTTGGAAGGCCAAAGCTGCCAAAATTCACTTCCCAAGAGTAATAGCAGACCTGGGGTCCTCCTCTGCTAACTAACTCAATCACTTACAGTTTTCATAATTACTAAAGGTAAAGGGACTCCTGACCATTAGATCCAGTCGTGGCTGACTCTGGGGTTGCGGCGCTCATCTTGCTTTATTGGCCGAGGGAGCCGGCGTACAGCTTCCGGGTCATGTGGCCAGCATGACTAAGCCGCTTCTGGTGAACCAGAGCAGCAGAAACGCCATTTACCTTCCCGCCGGAGCGGTACCTATTTATCTACTTGCACTTTGACGTGTTTTCGAACTGCTAGGTTGGCAGGAGCAGGGACCGAGCAACGGGAGCTCACCCCATCGCGGGGATTCGAACTGCCGACCTTCTGATCGGCAAGTCCTAGGCTCTGTGGTTTAACCCACAGTGCCACCTGCGTCCCTTTTCATAGTTACTAGTTGTGTTTTAATTGTTGTAACTTGCTATGGGCCCTTAGGGTGCAGGGGGGATAAGAATTTGGGAGAAGAAGGAGGAGGGGGGGAAGTAGTTTGGAGGTACCCCAGGGTACCTAGTCCAATTGAAGACAATGAGGAAGAAGCTGAGCTGTGCATCCCAACTTAGTAGAATGGAGGGTCTTGGGCTGGGGTAGAAAGAATACAGATGCATAATTTCCTTTGCTCAATACCCTTGTGCAGTGTTGTTTACCGTATTTTTCGCTCTATAACACGCACCTGACCATAACACGCACATCGTTTTTAGAGGAGGAAAACAAGGGAAAAAACATTCTGAATGAAACAGTGGATGTATCATTTTTGTGCTTCATGCTGTGGCCACAGACATGTGATCTGATGGTGAATTTGGGGTGACCCAATGCAAAAATCCTGAGAATTCCTGTGGATCCATGCTTTGTAACCACGTTTTTGCACCATTGCAGCCCCAGGCAACAGTGGGTGCGTGATTTTCCTGGTGCCATGGACATGCTATGTGATCTGATGGTGAATTTGGGGTGACCCAATGCAAAGATCCTGAGAATCCATATGGATCTATGTTTTGTAACCACATTTTAAGTGGGGAGCGAAGGAAAAACAAAGAAGGGACATGAGAGGGGTGTGCAGAGAAGCAGCTGGCTAAGAATGCAGGAGAGGGATTTAAGGGAGGGAGGAAAGAAAGGCAAAAGTTTCTCCCCGCCCAAGCCAGCCATCTCTCTCTCTCTCTCTCTCTCTCTGTCCCTCCCCCTCTCTCTCCCTCCCGCCCCCCTCTCTCTCTCCCTCCCCCTCTCTCTCTCCCTCTCCCCCAGCAGAACTCTGCTTTCCCCTCTGCTTGCCTGGAGGGGAGGGACTTTCCCTGCTCTTTGTTCCGTTTCAGCAAACACAGCAATGAAACAGAAGCGGGAGGGCAGTAAGACCCTGAGGCAGAATGCAGGAAAGCAGCCACTTCCTCTTTTCAGGTTTCCCTTCTCCGTGAAGCGCGATTTAATTTTTGCCTGATTTTTCGGCTCCAGGGACCACACATTCGCTCAATAACACGCACAGACATTTCCCCTTCCTTTTTAGGAGAAAAAATCTGCGTGTTATAGAGGGGAAAATACGGTATTTATTTGCATTCACAAGCTCTTCCTCCATTGCAGATAATGGGGGCAGGGAGTCTACAGCATAAAAACCAAGATATAACAGATCAACATAAAACATATCTGACTGCTATTCTGGGCCCAGATATGTCCAAACTACCATCACAACACACCATTAATTTATTCACTCCCAGTGTGGTAGCAAAAACTTTTTAAAACAACAGGGACACATGGCAGAAAATAAAAATAATGTATTTTGAACATAGCAATATGAAATCCCTGCTCCCACACGGGATTATCCCTTGACCCTTTAAAACTACGCTCAAACAGCAGTAACAGCAGCAAGAATATTATTGGCCCAAAAATGGAAGCAAGAAGATCTACCAACATTAGAAGAATGGAGGATGAAACTGATGGACTATGCAGAATTAGACAAGCTAACAGGAAAGATCCAAGACCGGCGGGACCAGAGGTTTACCGAAGACTGGACTAAATTTACTGAGTATTTGAAAAGTATTTGTGATGATCAGATTACGTTTGTAGGACTACAAGAAGTTCTGTGAGGAGTAACTTAAGAAATATTGTAAAAATGGAAAGGGAGAAATGATTTGTTAGAAAAGGTAAAGGCAATATTAAGTTAAGAATTGCAGGAGAAATAATCAAGACGGAAGACTATCAGAGATGCTGAAGGAAGTCCAAACAAGGACATATGTTTAATAATTTGTGTGGTATGCCTAAAAAATTTTTGTATGCTAAAAATTAATTAAAAATATTATTAGAATAAAACCTCTATCCCCCCAAAAAAATAAAAAATAAAACTATGCTCAAACATATCCAAATGTTACTTAGGCTTAGCACCTGGTGAATTTCCAGAGGCAGGGAGTTCCACAGTTGTGGCATCAACCACAGAAAACAGCTCTCTAGCAGTTGTTTTTGTGTTCAGGCAAAACGCACAGCTGTTAGTGGGGTCAGGCTGTGGCTCAGTGGTAAAGTTTCTGCTTTGCATCTCTAAGGTCCCAGATTCAATCCCTGCCATTTCCTGTTAGAAAGGATTTGAGAGAAGGGGGGCAGAAAGGACCTTCGTAGCCCAAGGCCTCAGAGAGATGCTGCCAGCCAGGGTGGAGAATATTGGATGAGCCAAAGGGCTGGGTAAATTCTGCCACTGATAACAAGGTAATGGGTGATAGTGGGCCAGGATCTAGTGCTGAATGCACCCAAAGTTTGTTCTACCATCCCATTATCATGACAATTGAGCATGGAGGATAGATGGCATCACTCAAGGGGCCAGATATGGCTCAGGGGCCGCCAGTTGCTGATATTTGATGGTACTCTCAATTCTCTTAAAAAAGCACTATGGAGCAAGTGGAATATCACAGTATAGACCAATTGCCATCTCTGAACTAGACAACGTGTTCAGAAGCCCTTTTCAAACAAACTCTGTACTGTTTCCCGTGGCTGGTAACACCCACCCAGACTTAGCCAAAAGCTCTTCTCTGTCTCAGGTCCCATGGTTTCAGCCTTCTCAAACTTGAGACCAGTCTTCTCCCAATTCCCTCTCCCTTCAAAAACAAATGGAAACTGGAGGTATTCCACAAGACTTTACTCAGAGTTGACCCACTGATATTAATGAACATGACTAAGTTAGGTCCATTAATTTCAGTGGGTCTACTCTGAATTCAACTCAGACCACCACCACCCCAATTGCACACTCAGCACCTAACAGTGCAGTCCTAGGCAGGGCTATTCAGAAGTAAGTCCCGTTGCAAAACCCCCACCATCCCAGAGCATTGCAAAACAAAGCAACCAGGAAACTGTCCTGCAATGCCTAGAAGGAAAAGAAAAGCCATACAAGCCTGCCCCAAATCCTGACCCTCTGTGTATCTTTCTGCAAAAACAGGGGCATCTTGCTCACCTGTGCTTGGTCCCCTCAATCCAGCAACTTGAGTTATTCCCAACTCTGTGGCCGGCGTCACTTGTCCTTTTATCCTTGCAAATTCTCTCTCCTATTTAACCGTTTGCCTTTTGGCCTCTTCCAACTTCAGACAGTTCAGGGCAGGTGGATCCCAGCTGCCCTCACATCAGCGAAGGTGACAGCACCATGTGGTTTTTGTTTATCTCCTTTCCAACAGGAGAGAACTTCAGTGCATCATCTGTTTATCTGTCTTATCTGCCATCTATCTATGCACCTACCCATCTTCCTCAAACCCTTTCAAAAGCCCCAGGTCACATCCATTTAAGCTGTGTCCTCAGCAATCTGTAAGAATCCCCATTTCGAGCACAATTTACCTAGCCACCCATGGATATCTACCCTGTCACCTAAGGCTACAATTCCATGCATGCCTGGGAATGAGCTCTCCCGAGCAAACATGCACAGGGTCAGGTTGCATGCCTACCTATCTAACTTAGCCCTCCGAGTTCAGGGATAAACATGCCTCCTGCCACCCATCCCTAACAGAATCAAAGGAGACAGCTATTTACCTTCCAAAGCACAGATACCCATGCCCCCCTCCCTCCTGGCTCCCTCTCTCCTACCCATGTGCTGTCGTTGCTGCAGTCCGAGCTCCTCTTGCTGCCTGCCTGCCTTTTCCAATTCCTTCCTTCCTCCCTCCCGTCTCCTCTGGAGTTAATCTCTCTCCTCCTTCCCCTCCTCGCACAAGGATGCTCTAGCCAATGGGCTGCGTTGGCGGCCCTCTCTGCTGCAGGTAGCTCAGTGGCTCGGCTACTGATGTCATCGCAGTGGAATGCGGGAGCCAAGGTGAAGCGGTGCCATGTGTTTGGCGGAGGGGGTTTTTACGTGCCCGGGATCAGGCCTGAGGCGGGAGAGGGCTTGGGAGGACAACAGCATGCCTCTCTCTCCTCCCACACCCACCTGAGCACTTTCCTTTTCTGTAAAAGTGCTGGAGCAGAGGTCAGAATGAAACCTCCTGATTCCTCTGCAATCAGGCTTCCAGCTAGAGCTTTTTTGCATCTCAGAGGGCTCCAAAACTGCTGCTGAGAAGGGGAGAGGGTGGCAGCTGAGAAAGAAGACGCAGGAAATAGAAACTGTGAAGACAAGCATATTCACAGCTTGGAGGAACCTGTGAGAAGCCTGTGGAAAGGAAGGTTCCCCTCTCCCCCACTAGGTTGTTTCTGAAGGTCCTCTAGTCCAACCCTGAACATTAGGGCAAGGTCTCCCTTATCAAAGGGTGGCGCTGTGGGTTAAACCACAGAACCTAGGACTTGCCGATCAGAAGGTCGGCGGTTCGAATCCCCGCAACGGGGTGAGCTCCCGTTGCTCGGTCCCTGCTCCTGCCCACCTAGCAGTTCGAAAGCACACCAGTGCAAGTAGATAAATAGGTACCACTGTGGCGTGAAGATAAACGGCATTTCCATGCGCTGCTCTGGTTCGCCAGAAGCGGCTTAATCATGCTGGCCACATGACCCGGAAGCTATACGCCGGCTCCCTCGGCCAATAAAGCGAGATGAGCGCCGCAACCCCAGAGTCGGTCATGACTGGACCTAATGGTCAGGGGTCCCTTTACCTTTACTCCCTTATCAAATAACCTAAATAGAGTGCTCTAATTTACTTTCAGCAAGATCAAGTGGGGAGGAGTCTAGTTTTGTCATCTGCGCAGCCCAGAACCTCCCTGCGCGCTACCCAGGCTTGCACCCCAGAGAGGTCACTTTGGTGCAAGTGACCCCGGAGGCATCCTCCATTGTCTCTTGAGACAGACAGGTGCCAGCAACAACAACTCCCATCATCCCTGAGCATTGGTTATGCTAGCTGGGGCTGATGGGGGTTGTAGTCAGAGAGCATATGGGGTGCAATAAGTTTCCAGCCTTTGCTTTAGCAATATATTTTGGGAATCTCAGGCCCACAGGCTCAGTTAGATCTGCCAGGCTTTGGACATAAGTCCACCAGGCTGTTTTGGGAAAATCACACCCACTTTTCCCAGCCCCGGCATGGGAAAGCTCAAGCCTTTGTTGTTGTTTAGTTGCTTAGTCGTGTCCGACTCTTCGTGACCCCCTGGACCAGAGCACGCCAGGCACTCCTGTCTTCCACTGCCTCCCACAGTTTGGTCAAACTCATGCTGGTAGCTTCGAGAACACTGTCCAACCATCTTGTCCTCTGTCGTCCCCTTCTCCTTGTGCCCTCCATCTTTCCCAACATCAAGGTCTTTTCCAGGGAGTCTTCTCTTCTCATGAGGTGGCCAAAGTATTGGAGCCTCAGCTTCAGGATCTGTCCTTTCAGTGAGCACTCAGGGCTGATTTCCTTCAGAATGGAGAGGTTTGATCTTCTTGCAGTCCATGGGACTCTCAAGAGTCTCCTCCAGCACCATAATTCAAAAGCATCAATTCTTCGGCGATCAGCCTTCTTTATGGTCCAGCTCTCACTTCCATACATCACTACTGGGAAAACCATAGCTTTTACTATACGGACCTTTGTTGGCAAGGTGATGTCTCTGCTTTTTAGGATGATGTCTAGGTTTGTCATTGCTTTTCTCCCAAGAAGCAGGCGTCTTTTAATTTCGTCACTACTGTCACCATCTGAAGTTCAAGCTACTGTTATTTAAAAAAAGAAAAGAAAAATCTGAGGCTCGCTCTAAGAACTGGGAGTGCTCTGAACATGGACAGAAAGACACAACAAATTCAAAAAGCGCTGGCTTTCTGATGCAAAAGAAGAATCAGGACCACACTTAAAGTTTGCATGCCTCCCTCTTTGGCACATATGACTTGAACTCTTCATTTGCAGGCATGGCTTGATGCCTGCAAAGGAGGAACATGCTCCTGATTCATTCCTTTGAAGTGGAGTCACCTGATACCATGATGATGTCAGGTGACTGACAGGTGGGCAGCCCCACCCACTTGTCTAAGCGGTCCATGGCTCTGTTTAGGATCTGTTGACGACAAACTTGGATAGTCTATACCTGTCTTCCTGGGGAACCTTGTAGTTTATTATCACAGGCTCCCCTCTGCTTATCTATGGGCTTGCTGCCACCACTGCTGCCACATTACGGGTAGTTTAATGGCCAGCGGGTATTTGCTTCAGTTGGGAGCAAATTTGGCCCTGGTGTCATGAGTTGCCACACCATAGACGAGAGCAAGTGAGCACATGAGCATTATTTGCAATGCTCCAGGGGTGAGCAGAAGGTGGGTTGGGATCTTTTGGCAGATTGCCAGATGATTTGCAGCAGGTCGGCAAGGGTTTCTGCTCCCAATTGTTTAGACAAGACAATGGGTAGGCAAATTAAGGCCCAGGGACCGGATCCGGCCCAATCACCTTCTCACTCTGACCTGTGGACGATCCAGGAATCAGCATGTTTTTACATGAGTGAATGTGTCCTTTTATTTAAAATGCATATCTGGGTTATTTGTGGGGCTTAGGAATTCATTGATGCTTTTGAATTATGGTGCTGGAGGAGACTCTTGAGAGTCCCATGGACTGCAAGAAGATCAAACCTATCCATTCTTAAGGAAATCAACCCTGAGTGCTCACTGGAAGGACAGATCCTGAAGCTGAGGCTCCAGTCCTTTGGCCACCTCATGAGAAGAGAAGACTCCCTGGAAAAGACCCTGATGTTGGGAAAGATGGAGGGCACAAGGAGAAGGGGAAGACAGAGGATGAGATGGTTGGACAGTGATCTCGAAGCTACCAACATGAGTTTGACCAAACTGCGGGAGGATGTGGAAGACAGGAGTGCCTAGTGTGCTCTGGTCCATGGGGTCACGAAGAGTTGGACACGACTAAACGACTAAACAACAACAACAAGGAATTCATTCACTATTATTTTTCAAAATGTAGTCCGGCCCCCCACAAGGTCTGAGGGACAGTGGACCAGCCCCCTGCTGAAAAAGTTTGCTGACCCCTGGACAAGACAGTCAGTGGTTAATGTGTTGGACTAGGACCTGAGAGAGCAGGGTTCAAATCCCCACTCAGCTATGGAGCTCACTAGGTGACCTCAGGCTAGTCACTCACTCCCAGCCTAACCTACATCGCAGGGTTGTTGTGAGGGTAAAATAGGGAGGGGAAGAACTCTGCACACTACTTGGAGCTCTTTGGCGGAAAAGAGATATATATGCATATATATATGAGATATATATATGCATATATAAAGAGATAAATATGGGATATATATGCAAAAACAAAACAAAATCACAGCATCAGCAACAACACCCATCCACCCCCCAAAACTAGAATCCCTGATCCACAATAACTCAGACATACGTAGATTTGCATTTCTAGGCATTCTATGGCTCAGGATTTAAGGAGGCAATTAACTTCCCCTTCTTTAAGCCCCTGTTTTGTAATTGGCTCCTTGTCTGCCCCACCCCTCCTGACCACTTGGCTCCCATTGGTGGACCTTGGGGTAGAGGGGCGGGGTTCTAGTACAACACGAAGTAGATCCCCCCCAAAGCTTAAGTCAGCTGTACGTAATTAATGATTCGCTCTTCTTCTTCTTCTTTCTTTCTTTCTGCAAAGGTTGCCTAGGGAAGGATCCCATGGGCCAAAGGACACACTCAAAATAGAACAGCCTTTCTTGGGCAGCTCTGTGAGCTATGACTCATTCTCTACTTTAGTTCTACCTCAGTTGCACACGGCTGTTCTTTAGTCCAGTTAAGGGCTCAGCCCAGTTCCTAGTCTGGTGTATTTGGGGCTGGTGAATTTGAGCTGTGGGCGGAGCCAAGAGCTATTCGGATCCGGGGACAGCTGCCCCTTGTGGTGAGCCCCCGAAGTGCAGGCAGCAACTTCTCAGTGAAGGATCCCGAAAGTGGCAGCATATCCGTCCAGCCACAGAGGGCCCAGTGTTAGAAATAACAATAATGATCATAATAGTAATAATTTATTATTTATCTCTCGCCCATCTGGCTGGGTTTTCCCAGTCAGTCCAGGCGGCTCCGAAACAGAACATTAAAAACACGATAAAACATCAAACATTAAAAGCTTCCCTAAACAGGGCTGCCTTCAGATGTTTTCTAAAAGTCAAGTACAGTGGTACCTCAGGTTACATACGCTTCAGGTTACATACGCTTCAGGTTACAGACTCCGCTAACCCAGAAATAGTGCTTCAGGTTAAGAACTTTGCTTCAGGATGAGAACAGAAATCGTGCTCCGACGGTGCGGTGGCCCCATTAGCTAAAGTGGTGCTTCAGGTTAAGAACAGTTTCAGGTTAAGAACGGACCTCCAGAACGAATTAAGTACTTAACCCGAGGTACCACTGTAGTTGTTTATTTCCTTGACATCTGATGGGAGGGTGTTCCACAAGGCGGGTGCCACTACCAAAAAGGCCCTCTGCCTGGTTCCCCGTAGCTTCACTTATCACAGTGAGGGAACCGCCAGAAGGCCCTCAGAGCTGGACCTCAGTGTCCGGGCTGAACTCAGATACAGTGGTACCTTGGGTTACAGACGCTTCAGCTTACAGACTCCACTAACCCAGAAATAGTACCTCGGGTTAAGAACTTTCCTTCAGGATGAGAACAGAAATCGCGCAGCGGCGGCAGCAGGAGGCCCCATTAGCTAAAGTGGTACCTCAGGTTAAGAATGGTTTCAGGTTAAGAATGGACCCCCAGAATGAATTAAGTTCTTAACCTGAGGTACCACTGTACTGTATATAAGCTGGGTGACAAGCAGCTCCTTAAACCAAGGTTACAGTCACCAAACAGAATGTCTAGTGGACATTTTTGGGCAAGATGTTTCTAAAGTCTTATTTTCCAAATGATGGATTGACTGTGATTGATTCTCAGTTAAACATCTGGTTAGTTCAGATAACAACCTTAAGCTTAAGGCTAAGAGCTTTGAGAACTTAAAGAAGAAAAGTCACTCTATCCAGAAGCAGTCCACATATATATTGGTCTATTACAACCTATTTTTCTTAATGGTGACACAGACCATTAATAACATAATAATATTCTTCACAACTGAAAGCGGGACAAGTGAGGCTGAGGTAAGTGAAGACAAGCTGCAACAATTAACTATAACATTGTTCGCTGCTCCTGCTCAGGCTGCACAGAAAAAGTGGGTTTCATGTTAAGAAAGGACCTCTGGAACAAATTAAGTATGTAACCAGAGGTACCACTGTATATGGGAAGGGCTTGAAATGAGCTTTGTTGCCATTGTTGCCTCCAAAATTTCTCATGCAGATTCAAGTTCTAGTTATGTATAACTTGTCTATAAACATATAATAATAAAAGGATAAAATCTGCGCTTGACTCTACAAGGAGGCAGGAAAACTACACAGCACTGACACTAAAAATTGTAACGAAAAGAAACAAATGGCACAGGTCTGAAGAACTTCTGCATTTAAACCACAGAACCTAGGGCTTGCCGATCAGAAGGTCGGCGGTTCGAGTCCCCACAACGGGGTGAGTTCCCGTTGCTCGGTCCCTGCTCCTGCCAACCTAGCAGTTTGAAAGCATGTCAAAGTGCAAGTAGATAAATAGGTACCACTCCAGCGGGAAGGTAAACGGCATTTCCGTGCGTGGCTCTGGTTTACCAGAAGCGGCTTAGTCATGCTGGCCACATGATCCAGAAGCTGTACGCCGGCTCCCTCAGCCAGTAAAGCGAGATGAGTGCCGCAACCCCAGAGTTGTTCGTGACTGGACCTAACGGCCAGGGGTCCCTTTACCTTTACCATTAAGACAAGTATAGGCCAATGACCTTCAACCAAGCAAAACTTGAATTTCATGGATGAAACTGGAACATGGGTGCTTTAAAACTTGACTTCAGGTCCTCAAACTCCCAATTGAAAGCCAGAAACTTTGCTCTTCAAGGCTTCGATCTCCTTGCCCCCAGTTTTGCAAAAACCCTCTGCTGGGTTGGATTTACAATGTCAAAAAGAAATTGCACCTGTGTGCTGCACAGGTATGCTCACCAGGGAGCCGAGATCGATGGCAGTTCCCCATTGCATCTGCCCTTGGTGGGAAACTTGGGCTTCCTTTTGCACAGTGTGCATTACACCTGACAGGAGTTGCCCTGCTCCAGGCGGTCGCTTGCTCGCATGTGCACGTGAGCTGCTTACATCTATCTGCACACACACACAACTGGCAGAGACATTGCTTGGTCCCCAGTTTCCTCTTGAGCTTTAGCAACAGCCATTCTCCCTCCTCTGGCCAATTAAGTCCCACCAAACGGAAATGAAATTAAATTGGCTAAAGCTGCCCAGGGGTAATTAATCAGGGTTCTTCTACCTTTTTGGCAGCCTCTCTGTCTGGCTATTCATCATCAGAGTGCCTTGAGATTTTAAGTGAAACACAGCAGCTGGAGTGAATGATGTAAAAGGACAAGTCTCCAGGAAACGTCCTCACCGGGCAGGCGGGGGCTCGCGTATGTATGATTTTCAAGGGCTGCTACATGAGGCACAGCCTCCCCCAACCTGGAGCCCTCTAGATGTTGTTCAACTCCCATGAACTCCAGCTAAGCAGACCCAATGCTCAGGGATGATGGGAGTTGTAGTTCAACCAGGTCCCAGAGGATGCCATCTTGAGGAAGGTTGAGGCAACCTCTGATAAAAACCTCCAAGGAAGGAGAGCCCACAACCTATTGAGGGAGTCCGTACTACTGTTGAACAGTTCTTCCTGTTCTTCTTCAATAGGAGAGAAAGGGGGAGACCAGATCATGTGAAAGGTATCTTTTTCCGAGATGCCTTTGATTAGAATAGAATCATAGAATCATAGAGTTGGAAGAGACCACAAGGGCCATCGAGTCCAACCCCCTGCCAAGCAGGAAACACCATCAGAGCACTCCTGACATATGGTTGTCCAGCCTCTGCTTAAAGACCTCCAAAGAAGGAGACTCCACCACACTCCTTGGCAGCAAATTCCACTGTCAAACAGCTCTTACTGTCAGGTAAGATTAGTCACCAATGGTATGTGAGACGTTATGATAGAGCAATGCTCCAGCTGTTATTAACCCAGGATAGAACAGGATACAGTGGTTCCTAGAGTTAAGTACTTTATTCGTTCCGGAGGTCCGTTCTTAACCTGAAACTGTTCTTAGCCTGAAGCACTACTTTAGCTAATGGGGTCTCCCGCTGTCGCCGCACGATTTCTGTTCTCATCCTGAAGCAAAGTTCTTAACCCGAGGTACTATTTCTGGGTTAGAAGAGTCTGTAACCTGGAGCGTATGTAATCTGAACCGTATGTAACCCGAGGTACCACTGTATTTTAATGCCACCATCATCACAGAGATGTCTGGGGAGGGGATATATTGATTCAAAATGTGTTGTCCTGTAACATTTGAATATTTATATATTTTAAAATAAAATAAAATAGAAAATAGAAAGTTCTTTCTGATGTTTAGTTGGAATCTCCTTTCCTATAACTTGAAGCCATTGGTTTGAATCCTACTCTCCAGAGAAGGAGAAAACAAGCTTGTTCCCTCTTCCATGTGACAGCCCTTGAGATCAGAGGTCAGCAAACGTTTTTTGCAGGGGGCCGGTCCACTGTCCCTCAGACCATGTGGGGGGCCGGACTATTTTTTTTTGGCGGGGGGGGGGGGGAAATGAACAAATTCCTATGGCCCACAAATAACCCAGAGATGCATTTTAAATAAAAGCATACATTCTACTCATGCAAAAACACCAGGCAGGCCCCACAAATAACCCAGAGATGCATTTTAAATAAAAAACACGCTGATTCCCGGACCGCCTGCAGGCCGGATTGAGAAGGCGATTGGGCCGGATCTGGCCCCTGGGCCTTAGTTTGCCTACCCATGCTTTAGATCAGCCTTTCTCAACCTGTGGGTCCCCAGATGTTGTTGAACTACAACTCCCATCACCCCTAGCTAGCAAGGCCAGAGCTCAGGCATGATGGGAGTTGTAGTCCAACAACATCTGGGCACCCACAGGTTGAGAACCGCCGCTTTAGATATTTGTAACCACATAGCTGCCCTAGAGGGAGAGGTGAGGGACTCACTGACTTGGTGGGGGACAGCTGCCATTGGGCTTCCTCCCCCCAATCCACCCCCTTAACATAGCTCTGCTTTTATTTTATCCTGCCTTTTATTTAGATTGTCAACCAAAGGTCAAGGCCTGTGTCATTTCTTTAATTTTTTTCATAGCACTTAGAAAATGTAGCCATAACAACAAGAATGCTTAACAAACCACAGAGAGACAAAGAGAGAGGGAGGGAGGGAGAGGGAGCTGATGCTGGCGGAGGACATAATGGAAGTCTGCAATGTTTATTTATTTGCAAAAAAATCTATACCAACCCATTTTTAAAAAAAATCACAGCAGTAAATAGCATAACATCAACAATGAAATTACTTTCATCAATCTGGTAAAAAAGGACAGGATTCACCAACTAACCATAACAGCAGAAGGCCTGTGCAAGGGTTCTGCTGTACAATGGATCTCCTAGCCCCATCATCCTCATGCACCCCAAACTTGTCTGGGGGGTGTCAGGAGAACCTCCAGAACAGCAAATGGTGGGGAGGATTGTTCCATCTGACAGACTGATATGCTTGCACAGGCAGGACATAAGTTGTTGCTGGCATCTGTCTGTCTCAAGAGATAATGGAGAGAGCTTCTGGGGGTCAAGTCGGTGACCTCCAGGAGTGTCAGTGTGGCCCCACAACCATGGTTGCTGGGGCCATGGGTACCATCCACTGTGCATGGGCCTAGCCCCAAAATTTGTGGGTGCCTGGCCCCTTCATGGGGAATTTTGTGGGTGCCCAGGCACCCAGGGCCGCAGGGAGTTGGCACCTGTGGTGCGTTCCCGGGCAGTGTGTATGGAGGTCTTGGGCTGCCCAGACAACAAGAACCCTCTCTAAGCCTGGCAGGCGTGGTCCAAAGGAAAGAAGAACAATATGTTTGGCACCAGCTTGGTGGCAGGAGTTGCCAGAAGGAGGCGTACAAGATTGCCATCCAATCCTACTTCAGATTTGTGTAGGGCAGGGGTCAGCAACCTAAGACCCATGGGCCACAAGAAGCCCATGGGGGTCATTTAACTGGCCCCCAAGCTGCCCCCAACCCATGTCGCCCACTCGGCGAGTCCCTGCATGCTGTGCTAAACCGGCACAGAGTGGCAAGGGGACTCACTTCCATGCTGCCAGAAAATGTGTCTGTGCATACACCATCACTGGAAATCGCATCTGCACAGATGCCAGAAATCACGGGCGTTCGCACTCGCACACGCACGCACGCGATCCAGCCCACAGAGTGATCTCCGCTGGAGTGAACCGGCCCAGGTGAGGTAAACCTTGCCGACCCCTGGCATAGGATTTATGTCTTGTTGTTGTTGTTTAGTCGTGTCCAACTCTTCATGACCCCCTGGACCAGAGCACGCCAGGCACTCCTGTCTTCCACTGCTGCCCGCAGTTTGGTCAAACTCATGCTGGTAGCTTCGAGAACACTGTCCAACCATCTCGTCCTCTGTCGTCCCCTTCTCCTTGTGCCCATTTATGTCTTAGCCTTTTCTTCTCCAGAATATATCCCAGAACACTGATTTCCACCCAAACCAGTAGATCAATACATCAATATAGCTGGATGACCCCTTAGGTGTAATCACCTGGTTCTGTACCAAGGTGTACAGAGACAAAGAAGCGAGAAGTTATTCAGACCCATCTCTTGTAGTAACTGGAGCTAAAATGTTACTTGTAAGGCAGATGACAAGTCTCTTTATGAATGTTTTTGTTTAGTCAAAGGGTCTTTTCTAATTTCTTTTTGCTATCACGAAACAACAACAAACTCGTACAAGGGAAACATGTAAATCAATATCTGTGCCACTATAGCCCAGAAGCTGTACGCCGGCTCCCTCGGCCAATAAAGCGAGATGAGCGCCGCAACCCCAGAGTCGGCCATGACTGGACCTAATGGTCAGGGGTCCCTTTACCTTTACCTTTATAGCCCAGAAACCAGTATTTGCACCCCTGTAGTAGTCCATTCAAAATGGATGCTACCAAAGGATAACTGTGGCCAGGCTGCCTGTGCCCAGAAGGAGTTGCAACAGGGGCACAAGTCTCAGCAGGCAGCAGCTGCTGCAGTTTTTGTGCCGCAGTGTCTGTTTGGGTCTCCAAAAACAGCATCTGATCTGAAGGCATCCCCAGACTGCAAACCTGATCCTTCAGAAGGACTCCAGTTTGCAAAGCTAGTTTGAGAACACAATAACAAATCAGTAGGAGACAAAACACTTCCAATGTTTTGCACTTCTCCAGCCTAAGTCGCTGCAGTTCTGGGTCGGTTGCTCTCCAAGGTGCTGATTTTTAATAGAGAGCTATCAAGTTGCGGGGAATAACTCAGTGTGGCGTTATATATACCACAGGGGTCAGTATCAGGCTGCAGTTTGTAGCCAACACACTGTCTCTGCTCCTCTTTGCCATAGCAAGGGTTTTACATTGTTTCCAGTACTACACAAAATATCTTCTTTTTTTTAAGGTGGGAGGGGGAGAGATTACAATATGAAACGAAGGGACAGAGCATCATGCTCTAGGCTGCTCCTCACCCACAACAGGATACATCAAAGGGATGAGAGGGCCCCAAATTACCACCTTCCTGAGAGTCCCCAAGCCATGACGCTTCCCTTTTATGAGGAGTGAAGGTCAGTTGTGTGATCACAGCTCGGAGGTGACTTCATCCTCTACCCAAAAAGCCTCCCTCTTCCCCAGGGAAGGCTGGGAGCAGGGATGATTGTGCAGCTTAAGCTTCCGGGTATGATTCACCACTGTGGGGGAAGGGTTGGGGAGCCTTGGCCCATATGTCCAAGTCTGTGTTGTCTCCTCCTTGCTACCACTTCTGCTCTGGCGGCTCTTCTTGTAGGGACCCTTGGGATATGCAATCTGAGCTACCCAAGCGTTGAGCTGCTCAGCTGCTAGGCCTTTTCAAATGAAGTCATTTCCTGGTTACTTCCACTGCACTGCCCCCATGCCTGGGGGTGCAGAGGAGGAGGGCAAAGGGCAGGGCGCCACTTCATTACACAACCAGGCCCTCATGATGATGAAATTGCCTCGTAAATGGAAGATCTTCCTTCACTGGTAGACAAGATGGCGGCTTCCATGCTGACCCCCAACATGGGGGAGTAACCTATACATATTGAACTGCCACCTTTTCTCAGTGTCGCTCCCCTTCATTACATACACAGCCCAACAAGATGACAACAACCCCCCACAAAGACAAATGAATCGATATGGGTAAGTGGACCCAACAACCCCCTCCTCACACAAACAAAGAAAACTCACAGCAGGCGACTGAAGGCAACTAACTGTGCCCTGGGCCCCCCAGTCTCTCTCACTGCCAATGAAAACTAATAAATGAATGGGAAAAGAACCTACCGACATGATGCTGACACTAAAACCTTGTACAAACACTGTGTAAAAGAATGAAAGTTCACTACCACCTTTCCCCACCTCCCACTTTGCCTCTTCTCCCCCAACCTCAAACTGGTCATAACATTATTGTCTCACATTGAATGAAAATGATCTACAGTGGTACCTCGGGTTAAGAACTTAATTCATTCTGGAGGTCTGTTCTTAACCTGAAACTGTTCTTAACCTGAAGCACCACTTTAGCTAATGGGGCCTCCCGCTGTTGCCGCGCCGCTGCTGCACAATTTCTGTTCTCATCCTGAAGCAAAGTTCTTAACCCAAGGTACTATTTCTGGGTTAGCGGAGTCTGTAACCTGAAGTGTATGTAACCTGAGGTACCACTGTATAGAAAAGTCTCAGTGAACTGAAAGCTGAGATGCCATATGCACTTTTGTTACCCAAGGAAATCTTTAATAATTTTTTTTTAAAAAAAGAACTGCTTTTCAGCTTTTGAATTTAAACTGTCCACCTGCGACCCGCAGCATCCTGAGGGGGCAAATGTCAGTGTCCCCTCTTTGCAATTCTGCTGAGGGAACTCAGCCCAAGTTTGCCAAGTACAAAGCACGGTTGACAAAAACTAGAACAGGTGTTGTTGTTGTGGTGGTGGTGTGTGTGTGTGTGTGTCTGTGTGTTGGGTCTGGCCTGCGCGAAAGGGTCCAGAGCAGCGCTGGCAGCAAGTCAAGCCGCAGCGAAAGCAAGAAGGCGGCCTATTGAGGGATGTGCTGACAAAGCTGTGGGGAAGGAGGGGGTGAGCTCTGCCTCATAAATCCCAAGTGGGAGGCCGCTTTCTAGCTCTCGGCTCTTCCTGGAAACCACGTGAGTGACAAATACAAGAGGGAGGCGCAAGGAAAGGGGAGGGGGGCCAAGGGATGGAAGGCTGCGGTGCTGCCATAGCAACAGATGCAAGAGAGGAGAGCAGCGCTGAGCATGAAGTCAGCACTAATATTAATCGCTGACTCCACAGTGGGTGGTACGCAGGGAGAGAGAAGGGAGGGGCGGGGAAGGAAGGAGGGCAGCTGGTCTTAAGGGTAATGCAGGTGTCACTTTGCTGCTTTAAGATGAAGAGTCCAGTGCATGAGAGGAATTAAGGTGAGAAGGGTGGTTGGAAGGAGGGCAAGGATTCCTGTACCTTTAAGGGCTGAATAAGAGGGAAACAGGGATGCGGGTGGCGCTGTGGGTTAACACACAGAGCGTAGGACTTGCCGATCAGAATGTCGGCGGTTCAAATCCCCACAACGGGGTGAGCTCCTATTGCTCGGTCCCTGCTCCTGCCAACCTAGCAGTTCAAAAGCACGTCAAAGTGCAAGTAGATAAATAGGTACCACTCCGGCAGGAAGGTAAACAGCGTTTCCGTGCACTGCTCTGGTTCACCAGAAGCGGCTTAGTCATGCTGACCACATGACCCGGAAGCTGTGTGCCAGCTCCTTCAGCAAATAAAGCGAGATGAGCACCGCAACCCCAGAGTCAGCCACGACTGGATCTAATGGTCAGGGGTCCCTTTACCTTTTACGAGGTAAACAGGGCAGGAGCACCTTTGCTTATGACAAGCTGTACCTGCTTACAAACACAGACATACCTTATTTGACACAGCTCTTATGACCAGAGAATTGTAGTGTGGAAGAAAAAATAGGGGGGGTTGGCTTTTGCTGCCCAACTCCCCAAGCGACTCTGGGTCCCTTGAGTCCATGACTGGTCAGAGAAGAATGGATGGAAGCAGGATCCGGTGAAAGTAAGGCAGATCTTTTTTTTTCTGTTGCAACAGAAGGTGGGAGGTGGGAGAGACCCAGAACAAAGGTGTGCAAGCCCCCTTAAAGACTTTAGACATTGCCCAACCCCTTAGCCAAAGACCACCCAAAAGGCATCATACATCCATCACAGAAGGAGGCGGTCTCCAACACAGATTTGAGAGTGAGGCTTCTCTCCTGCCTGCCAGGATGCCTGATAATGTTTTGCTGATCCTGCTTCCTTCCATTCCTCTCTGGCCAACCATGGACTCTGGGGAGTTGGGCAGCAAAAGCCAACCCCCCATTTTTCTACCCCAGTAGCGTTGGAAGGGACCACAATGGTCCAACCCCCCTGCAATCTTCTGCCCAACATGGGGTCAAAGCCATGACCTTGAGATTAAGAGCCTCATGGTCTGCCTGACCTTTAAAGCCCTACACGGCCTCGGTCCAGTATACCTGAAGGAGCATCTCCACCTCCATTGTTCTGCCTGGACACTGAGGCCCAGCTCCAAGGGCCTTCTGGCAGTTCCCTCGCTGCAAGAAGCCAAGTTACAGGGAACCAGGCAGAGGGCCTTCTCGGTAGTGGTGCCTGCCCTGTGGAACGCCCTCCCACCAGATGTCAAAGAGAAAAATAACTACCAAACTTTTAGAAGACATCTGAAGGCAGCCCTGTTTAGGGAAGTTTTAATGTTTTAATAGGTTATTGTATTTTAGTGTTTTGTTGGAAGCCACCCAGAGTGGCTGGGGAAACCCAGCCAGATGGGCAGGGTATAAATAATAAATTATTATTATTATTATTATTATTATTATTATTATTATTATTATTATTATTACTACTACTACTACTACTACTACCTGGTGCCCTCAATTTGTTTCGGACTACAACTCCTGTAGCAACGAAGAGGAAAGCTCAGTGCATGTGAATGGGTACGCACATTAAAGTTGGGAGTGTGCCCTTCTCTTAAGAAAGGAACACAGTAGAAGCCCTGTCTAGAGGGACAGTGTTATTACCACTGTTCCACCCTGTTCTCAAGGTTCTGCTCATGAGACCATAATGGACAGAGTATGGATCAGAGGTAGGCAATCTAAGGCCCGAGGGCCGGATGTGGCCCAATCGCCTTCTCAATCCAGGCAGCGGACGGTCCAGGAATCAGGGTGTTTTTACATGAGTAGAATCAGGGTGTTTTTACATGAGTAGAATGTGTCCTTTTCTTTAAAATGCATCTCTGGGTTATTTGTGGGGCACAGAAATTCGTTCATCCCCCCCCCAAAAAAATATAGTCCGGTCCCCCCAGTGACGTAGCGTGGGGGGTGCAGGGGGGGCCTGGCCGCACCGGGCGCAACATCTGGGGGTTAGGGGGCGCAAATCCACGGGTTAAGGGGCGCAAATTACTTGCCTTGCCCCGGGTGCTGACAACCCACGCTACGCCACTGGGTCCCCCACATGGTCTGAGGGATGGTGGACCGGCTGGTATGGATGGTGGATCACTGCTGCCCCAGAAAAGTCTTTTATGGATCTTTTGCCAGTTTGGTGGTGACAGTGAAATCAGTGGCAGCAGCGAAAAGAATGAAAACTGAGCTGTATATGAGAAAGTGGGCCAAGAGACAGCACACTGCCCTCTTTCCAGCACTTGGGGAAAGGCAGATCACATGCTCAACTCCCTCCCTGCAAAGCTCTGAGCTCAGGGACTCTCCAGAATTTATCCCTTCTCTTGCTGGGTGGAGCAAATACAGTGGTGCCTCGCAAGACGAAATTAATTCGTTCCGCAAGTCTCTTCGTCTTGCGAGTTTTTCGTCTTGCGATGCACGGTTTCCCATAGGAATGCATTGAAAATCAATTAATGCGTTCCTAGGGAAACCGCCTTCAGACCAGGTCCGGGGACAGTCTGTCCCCGGACCTCTTCTGAAGGCTGGGGGGGGGGGACAAGGGCTTTTCTTCCCACCCCCAGCATTTTAAAAAACCCCGGGACAGCGGAGGACTTCTCCGCTGTCTGGGCGATCTTAAAATGCCGGCGGGCGGCATTTTAAAATCGCCCCGGGACAGCGGAGGACTTCTCCGCTGTCCGGGGCGATTTAAAAGCCCCTGGGAAGGCAGGCAGGGGGGACAAAGACTTTCGCCCCCCGCCCACCTTCAGAAGGTGTTCCCGCCCCGCCGCCCGTCTTCGGAGCAGCGTTCCGAAGCCGGGCGGCGGGGGCAGGTGTTCCCCCCCCGCGCTGCGCTTCCCCGCTGTCCCGGATATTTCCCTATGGGCTGTCGTCTTGCGAAGCAAGCCCATAGGGAAATTCGTCTTGCGAAGCGCCTCCAAAACGGAAAACCCTTTCGTCTAGCGGGTTTTCCGTCTTGCGAGGCGTTCGTCTTGCGAGGTACCACTGTATTGGTTCTGGATGTGTGAAAACCATGTTCAAAATCCCTGCTTAGCTTCTATGGGTGCTTCCGGACAGGTGTTTATTGTGGGATCAGTGCTCCTCATGCATGCAAGTCCCCGTCCCCCCCCAGATTCCACACAATATTGTTGGCATCAAAATGCTCCTCACTCCAATTTACCGTATTTTTTGCCCTATGACTCACTTTTTCCCTCCTAAAAAGTAAGGGGAAATGTGTGTGCATCTTATGGAGCGAATGCAGGCTGCGCAGCTATCCCAGAAGCCAGAACAGCAAGAGGGATTGCTGCTTTCACTGCGCAGCAATCCCTCTTGTTGTTTTCTGGCTTCTGAGATTCAGAATATTTTTCTTCTTCTTGTTTTCCTCCTCCAAAAACTAGGTGCGTCTTGTGGTCTGGTGAGTGAAAAATATGGTAATTCGCATTTACCCTTTCTGGAGTGTGTGTGCATATTGCTGCCAATGTTTTCTTTGTGACTTTGGATAAGTCAGCATCTACCTTGGGATGTTGCAGAGCTAAAACAAGGTAACTCTTGGGAAGTCATGAATAGCTATTGCTTTCACTTCCAGAAATGTAACTGTTGTCTATTTACACAGCAGGATAAATGTTTGGAACGCAACAGCAAAATTCTCAATGATTATTGATGATTTCTACACTCTCCAAAAGCAGCGACCTGCTGAGCAGGATAGGGCAAGGTTTCTATTGAATGGAGGGCTATGATGAGCACTAGCAAGGCTAGATAGATATAAATTATCTAGCCCATGTTTGTTTTGAATGGAGAACATAATGAAATAGTAAGTTGAATTGAATGGACAGCTAGTTTCTCTTTGTGCCTCGAGCCAAATTCAACTGAGCCTATGCTTTTAATGAGAAGCAATGTGAAACAGTTGTAGGATCCAAGGTTATATGCAATGCACAACAGTTTGGAAAATCGTATTGCAATGAAAATGGCAAATCTGCTTTGGCAGATAACTATCCCAAACAGTTGGTGTCAATTTTTGCCAAAGGAAATGGCAATCATGAGGAATGATGGGTTACAAATATTTTAGCTTGTGCATTGTCACATCCGGAGTGGGCACTATCTAAAAACAAATACCTTGGCAAAAAAATATATATCTGTATGTATTAATACAAAGGCTGAGAAGGAATCATGAGGACGTAGTAGTAAACACAGCAAATTCTAAATCCACAAAAGCCTTCGCATGGAGGCTGGATTTAACAAAAACACAGAGCACAGTTGAGCCAGATTTACTTTTTACTACCCGCAGGATTGGGCTTGAAATTCAGTTAGATTGGATAAACAAGAAGTTTAGATGAGCTTGCCTGCCATTAACTGGCTCCCTAGATCAGGAGTCAGCAAACTGTTTAAGGAGGGGGCCGGTTCACCACCCCTCAGATCTTGTGGTGGGCCGGACTGCGCATGCGTGCGCGCACGCACACGCATATGACGGATGGGGGCTTCTCTCTCTCTCTCTCCCCCAGCCCCTCCCCTTCCCCGCTTTCCTACCTCCTCCACCACTCTGCCTGCGGTTGGGGTTAGCTTTGAATGGACATTGATGGAGCCTTGAGCTTATTGTAAACACCCCTAGCTGCACAGGGCCACAGCTAGCTAGGAAAAGGATAACTCAGAACTACTGAAGTAGACTCCAGAAGAAGAGCAAAACCAATTTAAAATGCCAGCAAAACCTCTAAATGGCAATGACCCCAGGAAAAACTTGCCCAACCAGAAATATTTTCATTGCCAGTTTGTCACTTTAGCTCCTGCTTTTGTAAGGAGTTTTGCATTCATAACTGCAATACAAACCATTGTTGGCTTAGCTAGTGTTGCATCTGGCTAAAACAAGATGGGCCAGCTTTCCTGGGCGCCAGGTGTGGGGCCAGCAGGTGCGCCAAGCTCCAGCTGAAGCCCCGCAATGCACCCATCACGATGCCCACAGTGCAGCCATGGATGGAGAGGCCAGTGGGCGGATGGCGAGTCTGGGCCTTGCCTCAGTGTGTGGGCAGCGAGGCTTCAGATTGGCTGGTGCCAATCAAAGCCCAGCTCCCTTCCTCCACAGGGCGAAGAGAATCCAGAAAAAGGGAGGGAGGGAGGGAGGGAGGAAGGAGGCGCTGCTGTGGTGTGTGTGTGGGGGGGGAGGGAATGGCGCTCCCCAAAAAATTGCAAAAAAAAATATGGCACAGCCCAAAAGATCACGCTGATCCAAGCAGCGATTCCAGGACCATCTGCAGGCTGGATCCAGAGGGCAATTGGGCCTGATCCAGTCCGCGGTCCTAGGTTGGCTGACCCATGCCTTAGATACTATGCACGATGGATCTGGATTCCAAAAAAGTCTCAGAACTTCTGGGTTCTTTTCCTACTGAGATCCTCCTTTCGTCATCATTTATGGGGATTGCAAGGTGGTGGTAATGTAGGAAGGCCCTGGACATGGTTGTGTGTTGTGGATGCTTATGAGCAGACTCCAGTTGGGGTCACTGAGGGTCCTGCAGTTCCCTGGTTCTGTTCCCCTTCCTCCAGTTGGTATCACAGTCGGCTCCCCAATCTCAAAGGCGATTAGCAGCTCAGCGCTGATCCCTCATGGGGAATTTGCAGCTAAACAGATCATGGCTAGATGGAAGAGGCCTATAAGAATGCGCTGCATCCTTCAATAAATCTCCCCCCCCCCCTCTTTTGGCAAGCCAACAGTAGGGATGGGCGGAATCCAGAAGATCAATGCCTTTTCTAGATCCGTTTCCTTCAGACCTAAGCAATGGAGTTGTACATATTTTTAAAAACCAATTGCAATTCAACATTCGTCTAGTTCTGTGGGAACCTCTTTTGTGGTTCTTTATTCTATTCTCTCTTTATCTCTCCCCTGGTTTTGTTTGCAATCACGTTGCATAGTGGCCTCTCAAATGGAAAACAAGTTATCTGGGGTGATTGGGCCATAGCTCAGTGATAGACTGCATGTTTTGCGCATAGACGTTCCTAGGCTGTGTCCATAGCAGTTAGCATAAGATGGGAACTGGCCTCTTCCTGAGAAATTGGAGAGCTGCTACCAAATTGGCCTAAGCAATACTGACCCAGATGGACAAACAATCTGACCTGATATGAGATTCCTATATCACAAGGTTGGTGGGACAAGACTGCAGGAAGCGGTATGTCTCAAAAGGGTCAAAATACCATGACAACTGAGAATGTGTGACTGAGCGCGCTACCAAACTGTTAGCATTTTCCAAGAGTGATTCAGCCACACCAAAAATTCAGGTTTGCGCATTTAAATTCAGGTTTGCCGCAGCGAGACTCCTTACGGGGTCCTCGCTGCGAGATCACATTCACCCGGTGCTATACCAGCTGCACTGGCTCCAGGTGGAGTACAGGGTCAGGTTTAAGGTGCTGGTTTTAACCTTTAAAGCCCAAAAGGCCTAGGATCCTCGTACCTATAGGACCGCCTCTCCTCGTATGTCCCACAGAGGAACTTACGGTCTTCAAACAAAAACATCCTGAAGGTCCCAGGCCACACGGAGGTTAGGCGGGCCTCAACCAGAGCCAGGGCTTTTTCAGCCGTGGCCCCGATCTGGTGGAACGCTCTGTCACAAGAGACTAGGGCCCTGCAGGATTTGACATCTTTCCACAGGGCCTGCAAGACAGAGCTGTTCCACCAGGCCTTTGGCCAGGGCACAGCCTGACTCCCTCCTTTGGCAATCTTCACAGAACTCTAGCCCAACGGTTGCCATCAATTTGATTTGAATTAATTTTATAATGAAATGATTTTAGAATGTTATTTTATTGTTGCTAGCCGCCCTGAGCCCAGCTTCAGCTGGGGAGGGATATAAATAAAATTTATTATTATTATCATTATTAAAAGGGAATTAAAGTACTCTGTTGCCCTCACACAACATATTCTCCCCCCCTTTTTCCCCAAAACAACAACAACTGGACTTTGGGAGTTTTGAAAGTGATGAGAAATGCATTGAAAAGCATGAGATGAATGAACAACAAGAAGATGAGTAAATACCCCACAAGCAAATCAGGAACACAGGATGAATGCTAATTGTTGTGTAACCTCCCTGAAAACAAATTGGAATGAATGCTCAATAAATGCCATAACCTCCAGGTAAGCTTTGGGCAAGGAAACCTAGAAGAATGCTCCATATACAGGTCATTTGGAGGAGTCCTGAAAATACGAATACAGTGGTACCTCGGGTTACATACACTTCAGGTAACATACGCTTCAGGTTACACACTCCGCTAACCCAGAAATAGTGCTTCAGGTTAAGAACTTTGCTTCAGGATGAGAACAGAAACTGTGCTCTGGTGGTGCGGTGGCAGCAGGAGTCCCCATTAGCTAAAGTGGTGCTTCAGGTTAAGAACAGTTTCAGGTTAAGAACGGACCTCCAGAACAAATTAAGTACTTAACCCGAGATACCACTGTAGTATAGTTATTTGAGTAGTACAAAAATGCCAGAAGCAAGCAAAGCAGATCTGGCAAAGTCACTGGAGTAAGCATGTAAGCTGTGAGAGGACAACGCTGCAAGTTTGACGGAACTGCAGAACTCAACTCTAGTGCAAAGCTTGATGTAACCCTGTGGCAATCCTAAATCTCTACTGCCCAAAGAACACTGATGGCAGACGTGATCCAGCAGTACTGAAACGGGGGCAGAATGACCCGGAAGCTGTACGCCGGCTCCCTCGGCCAATAAAGCGAGATGAGCGCCGCAACCCCAGAGTCGGCCACGACTGGACCTAATGGTCGGGGTCCCTTTACCTTTACCCCACCCATCTGACTGGGCAGATCATTCTATGCAGCTTCCTACATATATAAAAAGTAATAAAACAGTTAACATTAAAAAAACTTCCCTCGGCTGGGCTACCTCCAGATGTCTTCTAAAGGTTGTATATAGTTACTTATCTCCTTGGCTTGGGTGTGTAGGTGTGTCACATAACTCCATACCCTCCAACATTTCTCTGATGAAAATAGATACGTCCTAAGGAAAAGCGGGACATTCTGGGATCAAGTCAGAAACTGGGACGGCTTCTGTAAATCCATGACTGTCCCTGGAAAATAGGGACACTTGGTGGGTCCTTCAGAATAGCTCCACTAATCCTTACCTACCTACTTGAGAAAGCCTTTCGCAGTTGAAAACGACCACTTAGCCACCGCCCCCTCCTTGCTGCCCACAAAGATATATAAGCTGAGAACAGTCGAGCACTTAGGAGATGAAAAAGAAATCGTGACGCTTTCTTTGCGTCTTGTCCAGCAAGAAGTGCCCAGCTCCGGAGACCACCTCCCCAATTTCCCCCACCCTCCCCGCAGCCATCTGGGTCCCCTGCCACTGTTTGCCTCGCAACAGCCTCGCAAATCTCCCCGACGACGCGGCGTCGCCAATCGCCTCGGCCACAGGGCCTCACGTGAGCGAAGTCCCAGCCAGGATGCCAAAAAGCCCCTCATCTGCCTGGGCCTGGGAGGGGAGCCAGACATGCCGTCACCCTTGTTAAATGGAGCAAGACGATTCCCAGAGTCAATTTGAATTTTTCATAAGTTCCACTTTATAAAATATTAACGGGGGGGAAGGGGAGAGGGAAGGGCCTGGGATATTACGGAGAAAGGGAAGGAGCCGGGGGGCAGCAGGTGACAGAGGCGTAGGGGTCGGCCAACGGTGGCAATGCTCATGACAGGTTCCTCCGATTGTTGGCAACCCCAGAGGTGGCACCAGAGGAAGTTAACCGAGGCCTGTTCATCTTTTTTAAAGAAACAAGGGCCAGAATATGCCTGCTAAACGGTATCAGGTATGACCTGAAAGTGGGACGCGGGTGGCGCTGTGGGTTAAACCACAGAGCCTAGGACTTGCCGATCAGAAGGTCGGCGGTTCGAATCCCCGCGACGGGGTGAGCTCCCGTTGCTCGGTCCCTGCTCCTGCCAACCTAGCAGTTCGAAAGCACGTCAGAGTGCAAGTAGATAAATAGGTACCACTCCGGCGAGAAGGTAAACAGCGTTTCCGTGCACTGCTCTGGTTCGCCACATGACCCGGAAGTTGTACGCCGGCTCCCTTAGCCAATAAAGCGAGATGAGTGCCGCAACCCCAGAGTCATCCGCGACTGGACCTAATGGTCAGGGGTCCCTTTACCTTTACCTATGACCTAAAAACTACATGTGGTGCTTCATTTTTTTCAGGAGCTGAACATTATGCTGGAAACAAGTTTGCACTCCTAGCTTGAATTCTGCCAAGCGTTCTGCTCCACCAGTGGGGTTTCTGAACACTGGCTTGTGGCGTGAGAGGCGGTAAGGTTGCAGCATCAGCTTCTTGCATGAAGGGAAGGAAGCAAATGTGTTATTTGTTACGCTTATTTGTTGCTGTTTACACAAACGTGTCTCAAAGCAATTATATCAAGTAGGGGTAATGTGATGGGACAATGAGCTGCTTGTGCGTAAAATCCAAGTCCCTCAGAGTTTGGTCTAACTTGCAAACCTCTGTCTGTAACGGAGCCCCTTAAGCATGGCTCCGTCAGTCGCTAGCAGATTCCGACAGTGGCTGCTTTCGGAATCGTTTCCAACATAAAAGCTCCTTAACGGAAACGCGCCTTCTGGACTCTCTGCGTGACAGTTTCCGGCGAGGAGTGGGTGTCCCTACAGGAGGTCCTGAAACCTCCCCACTGTTCTCGCTGGAGGTGTCTCTGAGCCATCCCTCCAGCTCCCTTTCTCTCAGCTCACCTCCTCTCCCCCTGCTGGTTCCCTCTTCAGCTGCTGAGTCTCTCCCAACCTGTGTGAGCCCTTTCACCTCCCTTCCTTCCGATGGCAGTTCACTGACAGGTAATATCTAGAGGAAATGATATATAATGAATTGAAAAAGATATTTAGAATAACGTTTGTAGAAAACAACAACGCAGAAGTCTTCCTTTTAGGAATTATAGGGACAGAACTACCTAAACTGTATAGAAATTTATTCATGCGTGTGACTACAGCGGCAAGAACGTTACTTGCCCAAAAATGGAAAGAAGAAGAAGTCCCAGCGAAAGAAGAATGGAGACAAAAACTTATGGAATATGCAGAAATGGTGAAACTTGCTGGAAAAATAAGAAATCAAGACAACAAACTTTTTATAAAAGAATGGAAATGGTTTATTGAATATATACAAAAAAACCTGTAAACAGATAAGAACATTGGCAGGATTAGCGTAATAACCTGCAGTTTTATAAAAGTATATATTTAAAGTAGATGAAAAAATGAGTAAATTAATTTGGAATATGCAGAAAATAAAAATAAATAAATTTAAGGAACTGCAGAAAGAGGGGGAGGAAGTCGAGCTTTGAAATGTTAAAATGATTGTCAAATTATTGAGATGTACAAAACTGAAAATCATGAAAAAAAAAGATCTGCAGGGCCGTTGAGTGGGGAGGGCCTCATTCCTCTGTGGAAAGCCTTCCAGGGGCCGCATATCAGTGCTGGGTGTGACGAAAGTTGGTGTGACCAGACACAACCCTCTGTCCTTCATAAGAGGTACAGTGGTACCTCGGGTTACAAACACTTCGGGTTACAAACTCCACTAACCCGGAAGTAGTACCTCAGGTTGAGAACTTTGCCCCAGGATGAGAATGGAAATTGGGGGCCGGCAGCGCAGTGGCAGCAGGAGGCCCCATTAGTGAAAGCGCGCCTCAGGTTAAGAACGGTTTCAGGTTAAGAACGGACCTCCAGAACAAATTAAGTTCGTAACCTGAGGTACCACTGTATTATCACAGTTCAGTGAAACATTCCAGCCACGTAAAAATCACTCGAGGGTGCAAACATCTACATGTAATCTACTAGAATATTCTTTTTCAGGTGTACATATAAAAAATATCTGTGAAGTGATCCTAAGAGACCTGTATAATCTTGTGGTACTTAATACATCTATACTCGCTTGGAGCAGCCATCCGTCATGTCTGCTTTGGTGGGACGCGTATCAGTCCCTCTCTGCGTGCTGATCTCATCCGAAAATCACAAACACCTTTTAATAGGCACAGCAGGTGCAAAACAACCCCTGTTTGATGGGATTTTGAGCAAACTGCTGTGACTTTTCTAGAGCTTGAAGGACACGGCGGCAGAGCTGACTATCATCATAATTCCTCTCTTGCAATTATCTCCTGCTCCAAGCCGCTCGCATCAAGCGGCGACCGCAGCAATTGAAGCTCTGAAAGCATCATCATTAGCCTGTTCGACGCAGTCGTGCCCAGGATCATGACAAATTGGACATTTGGCCCTTGGAAATGGCTGCGTGGCAATCGGGCAGCTCGCTTCTTGAAGCAAATGCAACCTCTGCGATGAACAAGCTCTGTACGAGGAGCCTAAGGGTTTCCAGGGAGCAGGCACGAGAGTGTTTGTTCCTAGCTCCCCATCCTCTTACAGCAGGCTGGGCCTGTGCTGGACATCTGAGCATTACATAAGTGCCCCTTTAGCACCACTGCTTCCATGTTCCTCAACACAGGAGTGGGGACTTGCCAAGTAGCCCTGATCCCAAGGGTTCGTGTGAACAGCACGGCTGTTTCTAGTCACAGAGCCTTTGCACAAATCATTGTGCACGCAAAGATTTCTGCACGACCAGGCTGGAGCCCTGTGCAACTGGAGTTTGCTATCTAACGCTGCTCTTTATTGGAGATGTAACTGGACAATGCTTCGTTGGAACACATGCTTTTACTGTGTCCCACACTTACATAGCGTGGAGAGAAAGTGCTGGACTGTATAAACAAGACACTACAGAAAAAATTGACATTTTCAGAGGTGAATATGCTCTTGAACTATATACCCATTGTATGGAAATTGGCAGCAGGACAGCAAAACATGGATTCCACAAGCCCTAATGGAAGCCCAGAGGCTGATACTGATGAATGGGAAGAATAGAGATACGATTTCCCTTAATCAATGTCTTGACAACATGACAACACTGGCAGCATATGAACAGACAGCTTATAGACGCAGACTTTCTTTGTGTAAACACAATGATATTTGGAATGAGTTTACCCAGAATATATTAGGTTATTGACAATTGTATGTGTATTGGGATAAAAAGAATACACACATCTGTATATTAATGTATGGTAATGTAACAGTATTTTTTTTTTATTTTCTTCATTCTCACTCACTTTTGTCTTTCTTCCTTTTCTTCTCACTCTATCTTTTTATAAATGAAATTCTTCTAATAAAATATTATTTAAAACAAAAACAAAACAAAAAAACCTTGAGTTTCCTTGCAACATTTTGGTTTTGTAGCCTTCAAATCCAGTGGCATCAGAACCAAGGAGAATTTTGCAGGCCTAGGAAGCATAGCTGTCAACTTTTCCCTTTTCTTGCGAGGAATCCTACTCGGAATAAGGGAATTTCCCTTAAAAAAAGGGAAACGTTGTCAGCCATGATAGGAAGATCGGTGTGTACCAGTTTGTAGCATTACTTCTTCTTTGGGGTAGTTCAGAAATAGGCTCATTTATTCATTCAGAATACTTATATCCCACTTTCCAGCACTGAGAGGCCCTCAAAACAGCTTGCAAAAGATTTCATAGAATACAATCCCGGTCAAGTGTCGTTTCAGGAGCAGAAGTACCAAGATGTGTCACCTTTGAAGGTGACCCGGAAACTACAACTAATCCAGAATGCGGCAGCCAGACTGGTTACTGGGAGCGGCCGCCGAGAACATATAACACCAGTCTTGAAAGACCTACATTGGCTCCCAGTACGTTTCTGGGCACAATTCAAAGTGTTGATGCTGACCTTTAAAGACCTAAATGGCCTCGGTCCTGTATACCTGAAGGAGTGTCTCCACCCCAATTGTTCTGCCCGGACACTGAGGTCCAGCTCCGAGGGCCTTCTGGCGGCTTCCTCACTGCGAGAAGCCAAGTTACAGGGAACCAGGCAGAGGGCCTTCTTGGTAGTGGCGCCCGCCCTGTGGAACGCCCTCCCACCAGATGTCAAAGAGAACAACAACTACCCAACTTTTAGAAGACATCTAAAGGCAGCCCTGTTTAGGGAAGCTTTTAATGTTTGATGTATTACAGTATTTTAATATTTTTTCTGGAAGCTACCCAGAGTGGCTGGGGAAGCCCAGCCAGATGGACGGGGTATAAATTATTATTATTATTATTATTATTATTATTATTATTATTATTATTATTATTATTTCAACATGACTCCAGGATTATTTGGGAAGCATTTCCCGCCCCCTATCCTTGGTCTTCCCTCATGTTACCAGGCACCAACCCCACTGCAAGGCAGTGGGGCTGTGCAGCTAGATCACAGATAGTGCAGGGTGGAGGCAAGTTCTCCTTGCTGGCAGCAGCTCCCACTGAGGACCTCAGAGGCAAGGCAGGGGAGTCACGCAGCCAAAACTCGCTCAGCCCACGATGGACGCCATGGTGGAAGAATCCAGAAGGGCTGTACAGCTTGCTGGGAGAGAACTGGCAAAACAGGAGATGCACAACTCATCGAAGTGCTGCAGCTCAGCAACAGTGTGTCTGTTTTGAAGGCATAAGGTGCTAAGTTCAATCCCTGGGACCCTCTGATCGGGCTGAGGGAGACCCCAAAGAGCCACTGCAACCCTGCTATCCATTCACCTCATTGTCATACAGTGCTCAGGGTTTAATGCAGTATATCAGTGGCATTGCTGTGGAGAGGTTCTCAGATGCATGTATTTTGAGTTCATATTATAGAGATAATAAATGTAATGGTGGCAACACAGGTCTCAACTTACTAAACTTACTAAACTTACTAAAAATTGATTTTGAGCTGAAAAAAGTGACCTGTAATGGCCTGGGGCTCGGACTCGGAACCAGAGGAGACTCGGTCTGCACCAGATCCTTTGCCTCAGGCATCATCTAAACCAAGTCTGGGGCCTGATCCTGAAGAGTCCCGGTCTGCACAGGTTCCCCTGCAACAAACACCAGCTGGGCCGAGTCAGGGGCCTGAGCCTGCCCTTACCTCGTTGCCTCCAGTTGGGCCATCACTTACAGCTGCTCCACTACCAGTTTGGTCAGGGGAGGCTGAGGCGGCCTCTGGGTCTAGTGACCCACCGACGTCTCCCGAGCTGCAGAGACTGAGGTCTGAGAGAAGGAGAGACCTGAGTACTTACAGGAGGAGTGCTCACCTTCGGGCGAGACAGGGAGGTGAGTCACTGGGTGATCAGGACCAGCCGCTACCCCAACAAAGATAAAAGGCTGTTGGATCATGCCTGAGATCTGTCCTTGCCTGGTTTCCTGCCTCGTGTCCTGCCTTCGCTCTGTCGGACTAACTCCCAGCGGAACCTTTGGATCCTGGACTGGACCGCGTTTCACGGATTACCCCCGGGCCCAGCACACAAGCTATCCATTCACCTCATTGTCATACAGTGCTCAGCGTTTAATGCAGTATATCAGTGGCATTGCTGTGGAGAGGTTCTCAGATGCATGAATTCTGAGCTCATATTATAGAGATGATAAATGTAATGGTGGCAACACAGGTCTCAACTTACTAAAAAAAAAAAAAGTACTGAGCTAGATGGGCCCACTTGGGACAAGGCAGTTTTGTATGTTCCTAGGATCCAAAATAACAATTTATCCTCTCCCTGCCCCAGAACAGGCCTGCCCCAAGGCTGTGCAGGCTTGCAACAAAGTGATGAACCAAGCCAAATGAAGACTTAATATAACAGCCTACCACGACGTTTCCAATTCCAAGTGTTGGTGCTGACCTTTAAAGCCCTAAACGGCCTCAGCCCGGTATATCTGAAGGAGCATCTCTACCCCCATTGTCCAGCCCGGACACTGAGATCCAGCTTCGAGGGCCTTCTGGCAGTTCCCTCACTGAGAGAAGCAAAGTTACAGGGAACCAGGCAGAGGGCCTTCTTGGTAGTGGCGCCCGCCCTGTGGAACACCCTCCCATCAGTTGTCAAGGAAATAAACAACTGACTTTTAGAAGACATCTGAAGGCAGCCCTGTTTAGGGAAGTTTATTAATGTTTGATGCTTTATCGTGTTTTTAATATCCTGTCGGAAGCTGCCCAAATGGGCGGGGTATAAGTAATAAATTACTACTACTACTACTACTACTAGGGGCTCAGCAGGTGATAGAGAGACTTCTGGCCTGAAACTCTGGAAAGAATCACTGCCAATCAGATTAGAATCATAGAATTATAGAGTTGGAAGGGACCCTAAGGATCATCTATTCTAACTCCCTGCAAGGCAGGAATATGCAGTTGTCCCATACAGGATCAAACCGGCAACTTTAGCATTACCAGCACCACACTCTTAACCATCCAGATTAGGCCATTGATGGGGAACCTGGAGCCCACCAGATGTTGGACTACAACTCCCATCACCCCCGACTATTGTCCATACTGGCTGGAGCTGGTGAGAGTCGAAGTCCCATCAACATCCAGAGGGCGACAGGTTCTTCTGCACCAGTAGCTTCCTAAATCGGGCAGGCTTATTCTGGAACGAAATACTGCAGACACCACTGCATGCTTTCTCACTGCAACGAAACCCAACTGTTGCTCCCAGCATGAAGTCAGGAGCAAGGAAGCTGTTGCACTGCAAAATAGTTGCAGCTTAAGGACAAAACAGAAGCCTAGTGGCTGTCATGGATGTTACCCGGGGAGTAGAATCATAGATAAGAACTCAAGCAGCAGAAGATTCAGACTGGGCAAAGGGCTCGCAGGAACTGCTGCCAAGTTTTCAGCAAAGTTCTCTACAGCTGTACTCCGTCTGACTTCTTTGCCCTGCTTACGATTCCCAGCTTGCTTGCCCTGAAATCACCCCCTCCCAAAAAATACCTCCCTTCCCTCATCTCTTAATTTCCTTTGCAACAAGCCCCAATCCCCCAACTCCTCAACTCCTTAACTCGAACCACCAATCAGAAACGGAGATCAGGGGGCTGGGAGGGGTCTTTTTTGAGGTCACTGGAGTTGGCAGCTGGAGAGTTTGAACCATCCCTCGCCTGTTCTTGCTGCCAGATGAAAAATACATCATCCGTCCCGGGAGAAAGGTGGAATTGATTGGGAGAAGGGGCCGGAGGGGCTGAAACCTTCTCCCCCAATTAGCTGGTCTTCCTGGAGGAGACTGTCCTCGTTGCCCTTCAAATGTCCTGCTCCTTCCAAATTTGCTTTCTTCACGGCGGATATGTAAGGCCACTTTGAGAGCTATATATTCTTCTGACGTGGAAAATGAAGCACAGTTTTCATGCATGAGTCACAGAGTGCTATTTGTACTGCATCTGCCATCAGCATACATCTGCTGGGAAGCAGCTGCAAATTATGGATTCCTAAACTGGTGTACAAGGAGGAAAACGCACCTGCTGGCATTTCGGCTATTGAAATATATATCAACTCTATTGTGTACATCTTGACCCACTATAGAAGGGATGGGAAACCTTTGGCCTAGCTGTTGAACTACAGCTCCCATCATCTCCGGCTCTAGGCCGTTTCCTTATGGGGTTCCATTTTGCAACCTGGAGGTCCCAGCTGTAGATTTTATCTCTCCCACACACCCCATGCAATGGGGAGGTTCAGAAAACCCCCACTCCTCCCACCTCTTCTGGCCACGGCTGCAGATGGTTACAAAGAGTCTCTTGATACCCTGCCCACTAAAAGGTAAAAAAAGGTAAAGGACCCCTGGATGGTTAAGTCCAGTCAAAGGTGACTACAGGGTTGGGGCGCTCATCTTGCCTTCAGTCCAAGGGAGCTGGCGTTTGTCTGCAGACAGCTTTTCCGGGTCATGTGGCCAGCAGGACTAAACCGTTTCTGGTGCAACGGCACACAGTGACGGAAGCCAGAGCACACAGAAATGCCGTTTACCTTCCCGCCACAGTGGTACCTATTTATCTACTTGCACTGGTGTGCTTTTGAACTCCTGGGTTGACAGGAGCTGGGACAGAGCAATGGGAGCTCGCCCCATCACGGGGATTCAAACCGCTGACCTTCCAGTCAGCAAGCCCAAGAGGTTCAGTCATTTAGACCACAGCACCAGCTATGCCCCATCCTGCCCACTACTGACATGACTTGCTGGGATGCCCCTACAGTTGATAAAAAGTGACACCTTTACAAACAGAGCTTTCCCCAGTACAAAACTGAAACGAAGAGGAAAACCTCCCACGCTTAAATTTTTCATGTCCAGCAGGAGTTAAAGGTGCAAGATGAAAGTTGCTAATAAAAGATGGCAGCCAAACTGTGGCTAGTGCAAGAAAAAGCACCACAGAAAGTGATCCGGACTTCTGGGAAGACATTATGAGAGAGAAGGGTGGGTTGTCGTTCTGCCAGGAGCTGCCAGTTTCTCTCCTGATTGCTTCTGCTACAGGATTGCACCCCTCTACTTGCCTCATTCTCCCATGAACTGAGGGCAAAGCTGCCCCCCAACTGCTAAGGTAGAGGAATGGAGAGGGGTGTCCCATCTCCTTCCGAAGGGTCTGCCATTGCTGTGGCCTTCTTGAAACACAGCAGATAAAACTTTTTCTGGATTTCAGGAAGGAGGTGGGCCTCACTTAATTGTTAGCGGTGTCTGTAACCCGAGGTACCACTGTATATCCTTCCGCCTTGCACATATGCAAGCAAATCTTTATATTTGGCCTTTATATTTAGCTGAAAATTTGTTTGCTCACTTTCCAAATACAGTGGTACCTCAGGTTAAGTACTTAATTCGTTCCGGAGGTCCGTTCTTAATCTGAAACTGTTCTTAACCTGAAGCACCACTTTAGCTAATGGGGCCTGCTGCTGCCGCCGCGCCGCCGGAGCCCGATTTCTATCTTGAAGCAAAGTTCTTAACCTGAAGCACTATTTCTGGGTTAGCGGAGTCTGTAACCTGAAGCGTCTGTAACCTGAAGCGTCTGTAACCCGAGGTACCACTGTACTGTTTGCTGAAGCTGCCTTACCACATTGCGGGTCAGGGCGGTGTCGTAGTCAGAGGGTTGGACTAGAATCCGAGACACCCAGCATCGAATCGCCACTTCGCCAAGAAGCTGTCGCTGGGTGACCTTGAGCCACTCAGTCTCTCTCTCTCTCTCTCTCTCTCTCTCTCTCTCTCAACCAAAATTACCTTACACGGTTGTTGAGAGGATAAAATAGGGGAGTAGAGAGGGCTGTGTACAGCACGAAGGTCAGAATAAAAATTAAATCGAAATTGCATTGTAATTAAATGTATCTACTCCCCAAAATGGAGAATAAAGGCCTGCTGCCATTCACTTTGTAAAAAGAAAACAGAGCACATGGCAATGGGTGGAATTAGCCCAACGGCGTGAAGAACATCTTTTCCCACTTTAAACAGCTGATGAATAAATAATAGGCACGCTTCCCCTAATGAAGTCACGGCTATCCCGTGGGGCGGTTCTCTCGCTGCAGGCTGGATGCCAGAGCTCAGCACACCAGGCATAAGCAAGGTGCAGAAATCTGCCCCGACTTCAAAGGCCACGCTGCCCTCAGCAATGGTCTGGCCCTGCTCTGAGGCCCAGGCTCTGCAAAGCAGCCTTGAGACCAAAGCCTCTGTCTGAATGAACAGAGGAATTATATCAATTTATATTACCTTATGGGATGTGGGTGGCGCTGTGGGTTAAACCACAGAGCCTAGGACTTGCCGATCAGAAGGTCGGTGGTTCGAATCCCCGCTACGGGGTGAGCTCCCGTTGGTCGGTCCCTGCTCCTGCCAACCTAGGAGTTCGAAAGCACATCAAAGTGCGAGTAGATAAATAGGTACCGCTCCGGCGGGAAGGTAAACAGTGTTTCCGTGCGCTGCTCTGGTTCGCCAGAAGCAGCTTAGTCATGCTGGCCACATGACCCGGAAGCTGTATGCCGGCTCCCTTGGCCAATAAAGCGAGATGAGCGCCACAACCCCAGAGTCGGCCATGACTGGACCCAACGGTCAGGGGTCCCTTTACCTTTATATTGCCTTATATCAATTTATTTGTTCACCTAGCCCAGTATTGTCTGCTCTGATTGGCAGTAGCTCTTCAGATTCTTGGCCAGAGGATAGGTATTTTCCATAACCTGCTGCCTGGTTGTTGTTTTTTATTATCTTGAGATATCTGAACCTGAGCCTTTCAGCATGCAAAGTATCCTTTTACTTTTCACGTGATTTTAACTTTTTATGATTTGAATATGTGGTTTTCAGTGCTTTTCCCCCTAGAAAAAAGTGCCAGTACTCACCATGAAGTTGTTACCTGTTGCCTGTAACTTTTAACATTTTTTTTTTAAAGGTGCTGGTACTCTGTGCCCTTGAATAGCCCCAGCAAAAAAGCACTGATGGCTTTATGTTTTATATGGTTGTAAACAGATGTGATACATTTTAAATGATACAGCGGTATATATGTTTTTAAATAAAAGGTAAAGAAATAAAAAATACAGTTAGCCCTCCTGTTCGTTGAGATCTGGGGAAGAGGGATCCATTTGCAGTGCCTGCCTGCCCGCCAAGACATTGCATGGACAATACTGAGTAGCAGGGACTTTTCGACCATTGCCCCCAAGGTTATGGCATGAACTCATGGGGGCAGCCCAAAAGCTACATAAAACACAGTTTTAAAAGGGGGGGGGGTACTGCTGCAATGTTTTCTGGTGGAGGGGTTTCTTTGCTGGTGGAAGATGTCATTTATGGTTCCGCTGTAATTGGATTTGTTTTTATTGTGTTTTTAAAGTGATGAATTGCTAGTTTTATTTTTAATAGGGTTTCACTGTCAATGTCGTTTTTAATCAATATGTGAGCCCCTTTGAGCGTAGTAAAGCCATGGCAGAAATTATATAAATGAATGATACATCTGCTATTATCTTTGGAAGGAATAGCACTCACACCAAACCTGACATAAGTTGGTGGCTTGGTTTTACCCTATATGTGCATAACCACTGCAAGTAGACCTTTTGCTGTCATCTGGTACGGCCATGTGCTGGCAATTATTTCATCCTTCCCCACACTGTGGCCACGATCTACTAACAGCCACTGTTTAAATGTGGCATGTGAGGGAAGGGTGGGGTGGAGAGAGAGAAGAACCTTTGGTTCAGCAAGGTTGTATTATTATTATTATTATTACCAATTAATTTTATCGATTTCCCAAATTTTTACAAGCCATTTCCAAATCAATTCAATTTCATACCATTTTCTAAAACTGGCTCCCCACTCTCCGGACATAAGATATGTCCAAGATGAACCCCTACTGCTGCATTTTGTTCTCAGTTAACATCCTCCAGTATTTATCCAGCCGTTCAACAAGGTTCGGCTATGGCCCCGGCCTGGTGGAACAGTCTCTCACAAGAGACTAGGGCCCTGTGAGATTTGACATCTTTCCGCAGGGCCTGCAAGATGGAGCTGTTCTGCCAGGCCTTTGGTCAGGGTTCAGTCTGACTCATTTTCTCTTAATAATAATAATAATAATAATAATTATTATTTATACCCCGCCCATCTGGCTGGGCCTCCCCAGCCACTCTGGGCGGCTTCCATAGAAACCAAAAATACAGTAAAATATCACACGTTAAAAACTTCCCTGAACAGGGCTGCCTTAAGATGTCTTCTGAATGTCAGGTAGTTGTTTATCGCTTTGACATCTGCTGGAAGGGCGTTCCACAGGGCGGGCGCCACTACCGAGAAGGCCCTCTGCCTGGTTCCCTGTAGCTTTGCTTCTCGCAATGAGGGAACCGCCAGAAGGCCCTCGGCGCTGGACCTCAGTGTCCGGGCAGAACGATGGGGGTGGAGACGCTCCTTCAGGTATACTGGGCTGAGGTTGTTTAGGGCTTTAAAGGTCAGCACCAACACTTTGAATTGTGCTTGGAAACGTACTGGGAGCCAATGTAGGTCTTTCAAGACCGGTGTTATATGGTCTCGGCGGCTGCCCCCAGTCACCAGTCTAGCTGCCGCATTCTGGATTAGTTGTAGTTTCCGAGGCACCTTCAAAGTTAGCCCCACGTAGAGTGCATTGCAGTAGTCCAAGCGGGAGATAACCAGAGCATGCTTGTATACGGACAAGCATGGAGGAGGTTCCCAGCCAGCTCATAGGTCCTTACAATATCAGTGGAAACAGTTGGTCGTGGCGAGTATTAACCGCTTTCAATTTTAACCTGAAGATTGCCACTGGTCCAGTTTTAATTTTAAATTGTTTGAATTAATTGTGGGATGTATCTTAATCATAGCTGTCAACTTTCAGATTTGAAAATAAGGGATCAGCAGCCTCGAAAATAAGGGGTCAGCAGCCTCACCTGTCCCGGGGACAGTCTATGGGATATCTAACAATCCGGGATAGCAGCGGGAAGCAGCAGGAAATGGTGCTGGAATAAGGGAATTTCCTGCCAAAAAAGGGAAGGTTGACAGCTATGATCTTAATTGATTAATCACTTGTTTTTATGCATATTGTCTTATTTATATGATGTTAGCCGCTCTAAGCCAAGCTTTGGCTGGGGAGGCGGGATACAAATAAAATTATTATTTTATGTTTATTATTATTATTATTATTATTATTATTATTATTATTATTATGGCATTTTCTGTTTGTTTACAGAAGGATATTTCCCTTGGACACTTGAGCCACTGAAGGAGGTTTGACATGCATATTCAGGACACAATTCTACACTTCCAAGTTCACATATCCACTCAACACACACACACACACACACACACACAGAGAGAGAGAGAGAGAGAGAGAGAGAGAGAGAGAGAGAGAGCTTTCCATTTTGGGGTAAGAGGGGGAAGCAGAGTTGTAAAAAGAATTACAGTGCAAATCCTGCCTTGAAAATTGAGATGATGATACCCCACCCATCTGGTTGGGTTTTCCCAGCCACTCTGGATGGCGTACAGATATTGCTGAGAGATCAGAATGACACAGCTGATGATTGACGTCAGGGATGGGGAGACCAGGTGTTGTCGGACTTCAGTTCCCACCAGTCCCAGCAAGCAAGGCCAATGATAATGGATGATGGGGCTTGTAGTCTAGCAACATCTAGTGGGTCACAGGTTCCCCATCCATGATCTATGTAAGAAAACAGCAGCAGCAGCCTGATCCATCCCACTCCAGGACTTTTTCAGAGCAATAACTTATGTCAAAGTGATACCTTTTGACCATTGTCATCAGGGTTCAAAATCAGCCACTTGTGACCAGTTGAAGATGGCACTTGACATTTCCACCATCTGGCTGGCTGGGGCTGAGTCCCATTTATGTTTGTGGTGTCCAGTGAAGTAAAAGTAAAGGGACCCCTGACAGTTAAGTCCAGTCATGAACAACTCTGGGGTTGTGGTGCTCATCTCGCTTTATAGGCCGAGGGAGCCGGCGTTTGTCCACTCCTCAGACAGTTTTTCTGGGTCATGCGGCCAGCATGACTAAGCCGCTTCTGGCGAAACCGGACCAGCACACGGAAACGCCATTTACCTTCCCACTGGAGCGGTACCTATTTATCTACTTGCACTTTTTGGCGTGTTTTCGAACTGCTAGGTTGGCAGGAACTGGGACCGAGCAACGGGAGATCACCCCATCGCGGGGATTTGAACCGCCGACCTTCTGATCGGCAAGCCCAAGAGGCTCAGTGGTTTAGACCACAGCGCCACCCGCATCCAGTGAAGAATTGCTATGAAAAATGTGATGTTAAAAATGTGCCACTGATGTGAATTGTGTATTAGTTCATGTGTTTTGAAAAAGAAAGAAAGTGCTGCTTAACTGGAAAAAAGGCGACTAGCCATTCTGTTTTTGCACCCGTAACCATGCTTCCGGGAGCCATGTGGCGAATAGCGTTTTTCTTCCAGTTTCTAACACCGATTGTCATTTGACTAGTGCACTCACAATCGTGTGCAAGTCAATGGACTCAGGAAATTAAGCAGACTACATCACAAGTGAAAAGGCAAGGGGGTTGCAGCAGTGGCGTAGCGTGGGGGGTGCAGGGGGGGGCCAGCCACACCGGGCGCAACATCTGGGGGGGGCACTTGCAGTCTCAGCTCTCTGCCCCTACCTGGCTCACTCACTCTCTCTCACTGCAGTGCTGGCTGTGCGAATCCGATCCGAGCCGCCGGGTCACTGCCCACTGTGGAGGGGGGGGTGCCAGGCGTGCGGTGCGGAGAGAGAGCAAGGGACTATCTGGAGGAGGGACAGTGCAGCGGCCGCCCAGCGCAGCGCTGAGCGTGGGAGAGAACCACACCAGACCAGACCAGACAGCAGCAAGAAGAAACTGGCAGCGGCGGCAGGTTAGGGGTTAGGGGGCGCAAATTACTTGCCTTGCCCCGGGTGCTGACAACCCACGCTACGCCACTGGGTTGCAGAAAGAGGGAGAGGACTTGTTATGGAATTGCTGAAAAGGAGGGGAAGTTAGTCAGGCTTACAAGATTTCTCCTTCCCACAGTGCACACACACACACACACACACACACACAAAACTGGGCACTTACATACAGCGTCTATATAAAATGCAGATAAGCACCCTCCCCTTCGTGTACTAAACAGATTAATTAATTAAACCAAATTCAAAGCAAGTTCAAAAAAATTGCTCCAGGCATCCGCTTGTGAGAGATTGGTGGAGAAACGCATAACCTGTCAGAAATAATATCTGGCAGACATTTGCTGATACACTGAAATAAACTCTCTCTCTCACACACACACACTTCCCACCTGTTGCACCGGTTTCAGAGACGCTGCTGAGAAATGGTTTCAGCGTTTTTGAGGGGCGCAGACTGAAGCGCTATCAAATCCTGCAAAATCAGTTTCATCCAGGCAATCACCCGCACACACCTTGCACCCAAAACCGTAGGAATACCATCCAATCCCACCTCTAAATCGCTGGAAACCCAATGTCTGCACACAGTGTGTATCTGGCGCCAAGGCCCCTTCCCCCTGGACTTGCGTGAGCTGCTAAAGCAGACGTAGCCTTAAGCCACGTCTGTGCTACTATTGCTGTCACAATTTGTCAAGCTCATCTGGAGGAGGCGGGGGGGGGGGACGGGACGGACGACGAGACACAAATAAATGCAACAGTTCAAGCTGATCCTTCTGTATTTATTTACCGTATATTCCCACCCCTTGCTCTCATGGTGGGTTACAGAAGTTTTAGGAACAACATTGTGTGGGATCAGGGCGGATTTCATTTAAATCAAATCGATTTAAATCACGATTTAAATCCCTAGTCAGTAAGACTTGATTGAAATCACTAGTCAGTAAGACTTGATTTAAATCATTTTTTTTACAGAAAGACTCATTCTTGCTGGTAGAATCTTAATATTTACAACCAGATGAAGGTTTCCTTTTTGGAATAATAAGTTTTCAGAGTAGATTTTGCAGTTATATCAAAAATTACTGATTTGGTTATACTATTTGAAATACAAAGACAGGTAATTATGAAATTGTTGGTTATATTTGGGCAACTTTTCTGCTGTACTTTATTGGAAGGAGAGAAATAATCATTTCCTTAATAACAATTGAAACAATTTATTTAACTAAACAATAACATTATAGCATACGTATCCATGTTTATTAACTGATGTGGTTAAACAATTTAAAAAAACACAACTTAGACTGAGTTTTAGCATACACGAAAAACTTAAAACAAAACCATCTTGGAGGATAGGTGGTTGATGCCTCGTTTTTCAACACAGTTTAAAGATAAAAGAAGACTGTACCCTAAGAACAGTCATACCCATCTTGCAATGATCAGAGAGAGGGTCTTCTCTTACTGCGTTGGGCTCCCACCCTGTGCAAAACCCCTCTTCTCGGAAATTAGACAAGCACTGACAGTGCTTTGTTCCCGGAACTTGATGAAAACATGGTTATTTATTCAGGCCAGGCATAGGCAAACTCGGCTCTCCAGATGTTTTGGGACTACAACTCCCATCCTCCCTGACCACTGGTCCTGTGAGCTAGGGGTGATGGGAGTTGTAGTCCTGAAACATCTGGAGGGCCCAGTTTGCCTATGCCTGACTCAGGCCTTCAGGGCCCATTAAGAAGAGTCCTGATGGATCAAAACAAAAGCCCATAAGGTCAAAGAATCACAGAGCTGTAGAGTTGGCAGGGACACCAAGGGTCATCTAGTCCAACCCCCTGCAATACTTGTCCAGCATTCTGTTCTCACAGTGGCCAGTCAGATGCCATGGTGGGAAGCCTGAAAGAAGAACATAGGTGAGACAGCGCTCTCCCCTGATGTGATTTCCCCAGCAACTGGTATTCAGAGACTTACTTCCTCCAATGGTGAAGGCAGAGCAGTCAGTAAAAACTACCAACCTACCTACCTACCCATCACCTTGCCAACAAAGGTCCATATAGTTCAAGCTTTGGTTTTCCCAGTAGTGATGTATGGAAGTGAGAGCTGGACCATAAAGAAGGCTGATCGCCGAAGAATTGATGATTCTGAATTATGGTGCTGGAGGAGACTCTTGAGAGTCCCATGGACTGCAAGAAGATCAAAACTATCCATTCTGAAGGTAATCAGCCCTGAGTGCTCACTGGAATGACAGATCCTGAAGCTGAGGCTCCAATACTTTGGCCACCTCATGAGAAGAGAAGACACCCTGGAAAAGACCCTGAAGTTAGGAAATATTGAGGGCACAAGGAGAAGGGGACGACAGAGGACGAGATGGTTGGACAGTGTTCTCGAAGCTACCAGCATGAGTTTGACCAAACTGCGGGAGGCAGTGGAAGACAGAAGTGCCTGGCATGCTCTGGTCCATGGGGTCACGAAGAGTTGGACACGACTAAACAACAACAACACCTACCTATCTAAAATTGACACATTGTGGGGTTCTTGGGGGGCTCATAAAATGTTTTTGGCACCACAGTATCACAGTGTGGGATTTATGTGAGCAGCCTGTGAAAATGTATTTAAAAGAATAATTAATATGGGGGGGTTGGGGTGCCCACTAAATATCATTGTGGCCTCACAGTAGGAGAACCACAGGAGCAAATTCTTTAAAAAAAAAAAAAAATGACATATTTTGGGGGTTTTTTTGGGGGGTGTTCCCAAGAACATCTTGAGGTGCCATATGTGGTCTAGGGCTCCCCTTAGTGCGTTACAACATCATTCATATATACACATGCACTGTGGCTAGGGAGGGCCAGAATTCTCAAGAAATTAAAATGAAAAGAAATCAGTTTTTCTGTGCTGTACTGGTCTGGTAAACCTAATGGATAGATAGCTTCTGCTGCAGGTGAGGAAGCGCTTGGAAGGCTGTCTTGCTCACGTCCATTTGTCTTTGGGTTCAGAATTAGGGTTTCCTCCTGCCAGCCAATGGGGACGCGGGTGGCGCTGTGGGTTAAACCTCAGCACCTAGGACTTGCCGATCGCATGGTCGGCAGTTCGAATCCCTGCGGTGGGGTGCGCTCCCGTTGCTCGGTCCCAGCGCCTGCCAACCTAGCAGTTCGAAAGCACCCCCGGGTGCAAGTAGATAAATAGGGACCGCTTACTAGTGGGAAGGTAAACGGCGTTTCCGTGTGCGGCTCTGGCTCACCAGAGTAGCTTTGTCACACTGGCCACGTGACCCGGAAGTGTCTGCGGACAGCGCTGGCTCCCGGCCTCTAGAGTGAGATGAGCGCACAACCCTGGCAAGACTGGCCCGTAGTGGCAGGGGTACCTTTACCTTTACCTGCCAGCCAATACTTTACTGTTCTGTGAGGTAAGCAGTGCTGGGTCTGATTTGCAAAGCCAAATTGGTTGGCTCCACCCCTAGCCCTTTCCTGGATCTGTCCTGCCTGCTCCAGCTCTGCTTCCTGACATCTCCCAGAGGGCTAACATCTTTGAAATCAAAAGCTGGCAACCCTATTTATGATATTTATGGGTTCTTCATATTTCTGGGACTCGGCCCATGCACAATAAAGAGAGAATTTATTACACTTTGCCCATCTTACTTTGTGAGGGCAGAATTATGTGCCCAAGCTTCAATCAATCTCACATTTAGTTTCATAAATATTTGCTTGATAAGGAAAAACATAACTTCTTAGGACAGCTCCAAACACTAAGCGGGCTTTATTTCATTGTTTTAATGCTAGCCAGCAAGGGACATCTGATTTGAAGAGTTATAATATTTAGTAATGTTGGGCTTTTTGTCATATCCTGCCTGAAAACTGCAGTTCCGAAGGATAGGTAAAGGTAAAGGTCCAGTCGTGGCCGACTCTGGGGTTGCAATGCTCATCTTGCTTTATTGGCCGAGGGAGCCAGCATACAGCTTCCGGGTCATGTGGCTAGCATGACTAAGCCGCTTCTGGTGAACCAGAGCAGCACACGGAGACGCTGTTTACCTTCCCGCCGGAGCGGTACCTATTTATTGACTTGCACTTTGACATGCTTTCGAACTGCTAGGTTGGCAGGAGCAGGGACCGAGCAATGGGAGCTCAGCCCGTTGTGGGGATTCGAACCGCCGACCTTCTGATCAGCAAGTCCTAGGCTCTGTGGTTTAACCCACAACGCCACCCGCGTCCCTTCCAAAGGATAATATGGGGCTTTAATAACTTTTTGGCAGCAAGCTGCTTGGCAAGTCTTGTATCCCAGTCCAGCCTTGAGCAGGTCTACAGTCTTGTCCCTGACATCCTTGGACAGCTCTTTGGTCTTTTGTCATGGTGGCTACTTTGGAATCTGCTGGATTGTTTGCTTCTGTTGACATGTGTCTTTTGTACGGGTACTGTAACGAGCTGGGATTACAGGTAAGACCTCTCCCTTACAGCAGGTGCTTCTAATCTCAGCTCCTTACATACAGTGAAGATACCAGTTAGCCTGACATCTGGCTGGTTGATAGGGGATCAAATACTTATTTCCCTCATTATAATGCACACATCAATCTCTGACTTTTGTCTTCTGGGTTTCTGGGGTTTTTCCTGTTGTTATTCTGTCTCTCACAGCTACAATAAACCTACCATTAAAATGATGGACTGGTCTTCGTCAGAGGGCAAACGGGCAAATTTAGCAGGGGATCAAATACTTCTGCCCCCCTCACTGTAGATGAGCTAGCCAGTGGTTTTCAAAATGTCTACTGAACATGCAGAACGTGTTACAGATGGACTTGTCTGTCATGGAAGCACTGCAGAGAATTATGGATCATATTCTAAGGTGCATTCTCGGTTCATGCAATGTCTGTTGAGCATCAGTTCTGTTGAGCCTCACCAAATTAGACCTCCTCTCCAGAACATCTTCAGCTATCTTCTGTGGCTCCAAATTTCAGGGGAAGGTTGGTAGTGGCAGGTAAGCCAGCTGTCTATATGGGAAGCCCATCTGACATTGATAATCATTTCATTGAAGAATCCCTGACAAGCCTCTGGGAATGCAGAGCTCCCTGGACCACAGTTCTGAAAACCACTGAGCTACATTGCCCAAACTGTGCCAGATTAAATGGCCACACACCTATCCCCACATCATGGCTATGCTGAGGTTCAGCAAGCTCATTTTCGCACTTTCCCCAAATGTGTCAAACTCTAGAGCAGTGTTCTCCACCTTTGGTTCCCCACATCCTGTTGTTCTATAACCCCCAAGAAGTTTAGCCAACAGCCAGGGATGGACGGAGTTGTATTTCAACAACATCTAGAGTACCAAGGCTGAAGACCATTGCTCTAGAGCAGGGTTTCTCAAACTTGGGTCTCCAGCTGATTTGGGGCTACAATTCCCATCATCCCTGACCACTGGTCCCACTAGCTAGGAATGATGGGAGTTGTAGTCCAAAAACCCAAGTTTGGGAAACCCTGCTCTAGAGCCTAGCCTTCATCCCTCAGATACACTAAGAGATGCTCTCATAGACCTTGCAGCAAAAGGGAGAGGGGAAGATTTCTGCGACTGCTCTCTAGAAGTCTAGATCTGGATCTTGAGTCTTACCCCGGCACAACCGAGAGCACCGCCGACCTGCCACTTCTAATCCCCTATTGTTAGAATCTATTATTTATTATCTGTAATGCTATATAATTCCCCCAGCTATATTATTAAATCTGCAGAAGTGTTCGGAGATACCTTTGAATAGGATGCGCTCAGTGGAAATTAATTGCATTCTTATTAGGCTGACAGGTCCCCTTTATACACATGCAAATGAGCAGCAAAGAGCTCTAGAGACACTTCTGGGAAGGGAGATGTGTGTTACTGGAACGCCCTCCTCCGGGGGGAAACTACATCTCGGGCTCCATCTAGTGACTGCAGAGCTTCTCAGCACTGCAGACCCTGCCTCCTTCCAGCCGTAGCTCTGGCTGCCATTTCTCACAAGCCTTATCTCCGAGGCTCAGGGTCCCGCAAAACGGCAGATGAGATTTCTCAACTGCACCACTTCAGATCGCATGCAGAAAATTAGATGTCAAGGAGAAGAATAACTTGGGAATGATGCCAGTTTTCTATGTGCAGGGAATCGAGAGGCATGGCTAAAGCAAGAGTGGCTGACCTGTTGTTGGGACTCCAAAAATGGTGTATGTTCATATACCTGAAGGAGCGTCTCCACCCCCATCGTTCAGCTGGACACTGAGGTCCAGCTCCGAGGGCCTGCTGGTGGTTCCCTCACTGTGAGAAGTGAGATTACAGGGAACCAGGCAGAGGGCCTTCTCGGTAGTGGCACCCGCCCTGTGGAACGCCCTCCCACCAGATGTCAAAGAGACATCTGAAGGCAGCCCTGTTTAGGGAAGCTTTTAATGTTTAACTGACTATTGTACTTTAATATTCTATTGGAAGCCGCCCAGAGTGCCTGGGGAAACCCAGCCAGATGGGCGGGGTATAAATAATTTATTATTATTATTATTATTATTATTATTATTATTATTATTATATACAGTGGTACCTCAGGTTACATAAGCTTCAGGTTACATATGCTTCAGGTTACAGACTCCGCTAACCCAGAAATAGTGCTTCAGGTTAAGAACTTTGCTTCAGGATAAGAACAGAAATTGTGCTCCAGTGGCGTGGCGACAGCAGGAGGCCCCATTAGCTAAAGTGGTGCTTCAGGTTAAGAACAGTTTCAGGTTAAGAATGGACCTCCAGAATTAAGTTCTTAACCCAAGGTACCACTGTATCTAACTGTTAGAAGATATTTGAAGGCAGCCCTGTTTAGGGAAGTTTTTAATATTTGATGTTTTATCGTATTTTTAATATTCTGTTGTAAGCCACCCAGAGTGGCTGGGGAAACCCAGCCAGATGGGCAGGGTATAAATAAGAAATTATTGTTATTATTATTAACTCCCATCATCCCTGACCATGCTGGCAGAGGCTGATGGGAGATGGAATCCAACAACATCTGGAGGGCCACACATTCCTGATCCCTGGGTAAAGGAAGACGGCTGGAGTAAATACCTGCAAGAGTTTCTTCCCTCCCACCCCTCAAAAAAAATACTGTGCTACTGATTGGATCTAATTGGCTTTTTATGCTGCCCACACGCTTCAAGTAGCTTGGCTGTCTCTCTAGGGGTGTGTGGGCTTTTTCCTGTTTGTTTTTGTTTTTTAATAGCAGCTGACATCTTCCCTTAAAAAAACAAAAAACTTAGGTCTGCAATCCTATACAGTGGTACCTCGGGTTTCAGACGCTTCAGGTTACAGACTCCAATAACCCTGAAGTAGTACATCAGGTTAAGAACTTTACCTCAGGATGAGAACAGAAATTGTGTGGTGGCAGTGGGGGGCCCCATTAGCTAAAGTGGTACCTCAGGTTAAGAACAGTTTCAGGTTAAGAACGGACCTCCAGAACGAATTAAGTTCTTAACCCGAGGTACCAATGTACCGTTGTCTCCAAGTGACCTTACAATGCCAGGAACTGTCACGAAAACCCTGAAGCCATCACGGAACGGTCTCCTCGGGAGATGGTGGACTCTCCATCCTTGGTGGTTTTTAAGCAGAGCTTGGATGGCCATCTGTCATGGATGCTTTAGCTGAGATTCCTGTATTGCAAGGGGTTGGTCTAGATGACCCCTGGGGTCCCTTCCAACTCTATGATTCTACAATCGTGGCTTCTCACTTTCTCACACTGAGTCCCGAATTTCCATCTGTCTTGAGGTATGCTAACAGGAAATGATTATACACCTAGGGTGGGGAACTTGCGACCTTCGAGATGTTGCTGAGCTACAACTCGCATCAGTCCCAGAAAGCCGAACCAATCGCCAGGAGTGAGAGAAGTTGCAGTTCTGTGGCTGGAGCTGATGGGAAATGTAGTCCAAAACACCTCAAGGGTGAAGGCAGTTGTGGCCATTTATCTGGGAGTAATCCCATTTTACTCAATGGGACTCGCTTCTGAGTAGAAGTGCACAGGGTTGTGCTGTAAAGAAAGTAACATTACCATCATACTGAAACAGTATTCACAGTATTCAAATTATCTCTGTCCCATGAGACTAGGGCCCTTCAGGATTTAACCTCCTTCCGTCGGGCCTGTAAGACAGAGCTATTCCGCCTGGCCTTTAATTTGAATTCAGCCTGATCTTTTATTTCCCTTCCCTTCCCTCCCCCTTCCCTTTTATGAAGATCACCCACTCCGAGACCCCACAGCTAATTCTCCCCTGGCCTCCTCGCTGGCCCAAGTAGGACCAATTCAGCCAGCTAGCCCTGGGGATTATCTAATTGATTTTTGATTTTTGAATTTTATTGTTATTCATGTTTTCATACTGTATTTTATGCTGCTTTTATAATTAAGTGTTTTAAAGTGTTTTAAATTTGTTGTTACCCACCCTGAGCCCGGTTTTTGAACTGGGAAGGGCGGGGTATAAATAAAATTATTATTATTATTATTATTATTATTTGAATACTGTAAATACATGGGGCGTGTGGGGTCTCAGGGTAGGGATATACACCTTTGGTTGCCACCTTGCACTCAGCTCCCATCTGTGGCTCCTAGAAGCTGTCATCATGCAACTGCAAACCCAGGAAATGAATTCAACTGGCTGGCTAAACCAGGTGAGGGTAGCTGATGGGTCTCAAACCCACAGTAACTTAGGGACAACAGTCCTGGTGCATTGAGCAGACAAGACCAAGAGTGGGTCCAACAGTGAAGAAGGCAGTTTCTGCACATGCCATAGAGGGAATTTGGGAATAGATGGGGCTCGTCAAACTGGGCAAGTAGCCCATCTAGGAGAAGAAAAACTCTGATCCTAAACCTCTGCTGCCTTGCGGCATATCTAGACTAAGGAGTAAACTCTACACAAATCCAACTTGGGGTCCGTAAGATGGCTGGATGGCGCCTTGTACGCCACCCAGTGTGGTGTAGTGGTTAAGAGCGGTAGACTCGTAATCTGGTGAACCAGGTTCGCTTCCCCGCTCCTCCACATGCATCTGCTGGGTGACCTTGGGCTAGTCACACTTCTCTGAAGTCTCTCAGCCCCACTCGCCTCACAGAGTGTTTGTTGTGGGGGAGGAAGGGAAAGGAGAATATTAGCCGCTTTGAGACTCCTTTGGGTAGTGATAAAGCAAGATATCAAATCCAAACTCTCCTTCCGGCAAGTCCTGCAGCCCAGCTGCTGCCAAATATATTGCTCTGCTTTCGTTTGGACCACATCCGTGAGGCTGAGAAGGCAGGGAGTTGCCATCTGGGGAGCCCAGGACCTCCATAGACACAGCTCAGGATTCCACCCCGGGGAAGTCACTTTAGTGCTGCTAACAGAGCAGTTTTGCTTCACGCCCCTGCCCCCCCCCAAGGTGTACTCCATTGTCTCTCAAGACAGACAGATGCCGACAACAACAGTATATACATATATTCATTGATAACCCAACCCTATCCTTGCATTTGCAGAGTGGCCAATAGAAGGGAATATGGCGCTCAGGAATATGGCTGAAAAAGTCCCCCCAAGCCTTCTGCAAGTATTATTAACCGCCGCCCCCCCATATCATCATCTGAGGCCCTTCTTTGTGTGCCTCCTCCATAAGAGGTCTAGAGGGTGTTAACACACAAGAACAGGGTCTTGTCTGTGGTGGCTCCCCATTTGCTCTCCCAGGGTCGCTCATCTGGCACCTTCCTTACATATCTTTAGGTGCCAGGTGAAAACATTCCTCTCCTCATAGGCCTTTGGCTAATGAAACAATCTATGGCCTTTTAAACAGGTATTGTTTTTGCTTGTTATTATGTTTTTGTGTTTGTATATTGTAAGCCGCCCTGCGATCCTCAGAGGGCTGTACAGAGATTTAAGAAATAAACAAACATTAAAGCCCTTCACGGCCTAGGACCCTCGTACCTACGGGACCGCCTCTCCTGGTATGCCCCACGGAGAGCCTCAAGGTCCATAAATAGCAACACCCTAGTGGTCCCGGGCCCTAAGGAAGTTAGATTAGCCTCAACCAGAGCCAGGGCCTTCTCAACACTGGCCCCGGCCTGGTGGAACGCTCTGCCTCATGAGACCAGGGCCCTGCAGGATCTGATTTATTTCCGCAGGGCCTGTAAGACAGAGTTGTTCCGCCTGGCCTTTGGCTTGGAGCCAATTTGATTCCCTGCCCCTTTTTCTTTTTCCTTTTTCCTTTCTCCTCCTGTGATGAGGCTGCATTTTAATATTTTAATGTTTCAATATTTTAATGTATTTTAATCTTGTTTTTAAGTTATATTCATTCAACTTGTTTTTATTATTGCTTGTTAGCCGCCCTGAGCCCGGCCTTGGCTGGGGAGGGTGGGGTATAAATAATAAATTAATAATAATAATAATAATAATTTTAGATGGAAGGAAATGGAGGCTGAGTGCTGGTGGGGAGTGTTTTTCCATGTGGCAGAGGCAGGATCCAGCCTGAGACTCTTAATTTCAGGGTCATAGGTTGGGGAAAAGGTTCCTGCACATCAAGGGTTGGACTAGATGACCCTCGGGACCCCTTCTAAGTCTAAAATCATATGTTTCTATGATTCATAGCTTAGCCTCTCTGCCATTGTGTTACACCAGCCATTTACCGGTCTGTAAGGGTATGGACTGAAGCAGTACTGCACAGGGCACCACGAGCCTCACAGACCAAGCTGCCGTGCTCACTTTCTCCCAGGGCTGCCGTCACAACAATGACAACGGTCATTAAATTTCAACAGTAAAACATCATGATTCAGGCAGCGGTGGGAAAACACGAGAGGCGCTTCCTGGAAGTCAAGAGAGAGACTGTTAACGGAGGAGATTAGGGGGTAATTGATAAAACATTTCCCCATCTAGAGCAGAGATCAGAGGGAGGGAAAGTGACTCACCAGCCCAAAACACACACACACACAAAACTGACCCGATGGAATACAAATGACAACGGCGCAACTTCTGGCACAACTTCTTCAAGGTGAGCTCCTCTGCAATGCCAGGAGGAAACTGGGTCTTGTGAGAGGCCCGCAAAATCTCGCTGGAACCCAGATGCAGCAGCCACTTCTCCAGCAGCCATGGCAAGGGTGGATAGGGCCCCTGTGTGGGCACCAGCCCTTGGGATTCTGCCGCCCGAGGTGGCTGCCTCAGTCCAGCTCATGGGTGAACCGGCCGTGGGCAGAATGGGCATTAGTTTATTTAAAACATCTGACCACAGCTCAGAAATGATTACTCAAACATACAAATCTCCCAAAGATAATTAAATCCTAGCTGTTGTTGTTATTGTTATAGATCATAACAATCAATCAATCAGCTGCAGGGCAACATAAAAATTTGTCACCATGGACTTCAGTGGGCTTTAGAGAACTTCCTGAGGTAACTCTGAGGAAGCTCATTCTGACTTCTTATTTTTTTTAAAAAAATAATATTTATTACTTTTCCAACAGTTTAAACAATACAAAAAAAGAGAACAATGCAATACAAAAACACTACAAAACACTAACACATTAGACTAACAAAACAGAACAAAAAACACATCAAACAACATCAAATCAACATCAAACAATTTCGATATCTTTCATTCACTTGTTTCAACGACCTCCTCACACCTCCCTTTTTGTATTCCACTTCTGTTAATTGTTTCAGCAATTCCTTTCCATCTTCCTCTGTTTTCTATCCTATAATTATCTTAACATATTCTAACCTTATTTTTTCCTTTAATACTCTATTAATCTATTTATACTTAGTTCCTTATAACATTTCTACTAAAGCCATATAACTCCATTCCAACATTTTTCTAACATTCATTAATTTTACAGTGTTTCTGTAAATAGCCTTTAAACTTTTTCCAGTCTTCTTCCACCGACTCTTCTCCCTGGTCTCGGATTCTGCCAATCATTTCCGCCAATTCCATGTAGTCCATCAACTTCATCTGCCATTCTTCCCGGGTGGGTAAATCTTGTGTCCTCATTCTGACTTCTTAGGGCTACAGCAGGAAAATGCTCTGCTCTCTCCTACTGCCAAACTCACCCCCTAAGTTCTCTGCACTGAGCCCTACCAGAATATCTTAGCTCAGAGGTGGGGAACTTTTGCCCCTCCTGATGTTGCTGGACTACATCTGCCGTCAACCTCAGCTAACCTGGCCAATAGCCAAGGTGGTGCTGAATCCCAACATATTGAGGATCAGAAGTTCCCCAGACCTGTCTTAGCTGAAGACTTCAGAATCGTAACAATGATGCTAGGCCTTCTGGTGGTTCCTTCACTGCAAGAAGTGAAGTTACAGGGAACCAGGCACAGGGCCTTCTTGACAGTGGCACCTGCCGTGTCGAACGCCCTCCCATCAGATGTCACAGAAAAATAAACAGTCAAGACATCTGAAGGCAGCCCAGTATAGGGAAGTTTTAAATGTTTGATGTTTTACTGTGTTTTTAGTATTTTGCTGGGAGCAGCCCGGAGTGGCTGGGGAAACCCAATCAGATGGGTGGAAGAAGAAGAAGAAGAAGAAGAAGAAGAAGAAGAAGAAGAAGAAGAAGAAGAAGAAGAAGGCGGCTGGCCAAACTAGGCGAGATGTCTATATAAGGGCTTGCACACCACTGTTCTGGGTTCCTCCTCGCTCCTGCATGTGGTGAGTGGGGACCCCTGTTGCAGTTCTTTGAGTAAAGATCAGGCTTACTAACTGCTTTGCTTCTCAATATTCTCTGGTTGGCCGCTGTTATTTTCTCCGACCGATAGGGAACCCACTTAAGGACTCTATACGGGTTCTTGAATACCCCATAAGGGAAAAAGCAGCAGGTTTTTTCCACATCAGCATATTGAACACAATTGCTTTCCCTGCATTGTGAGGGCTTTTGGCCAATTGCCTTCTGTCCCTCCCACCCCCTCACCCAGAAAGAGAGAGAGAGAGACTCTTCCTTGCCCCTCCTCTGCCTGAGGATGAATTAAGCCAAGAACAGCAGGTACAGCAAGGACCCTGCAGTGACCAGCTGCCTACTTTGCCTCAGATGGAGCAGAAATCAGCCACCTCTTCAGCTGCTCCCCTTCCCCAAAGCCTCTGTCTTTGGTTGAGGGCCCAGCAGCAGGGAACTGAACTACCTTGCACCAAATCTTGGGACACAACAGACAGAGCCTCCCGAGAGACCTTCCTCAGCAAAGCCAGAGAGGATTCGGTTTGTGCAGGGAACAATTTTGTCCCTCAGCTCTTCATATACAGCTCTTCACAGTACGTTTCCAAGCACAGTTGAAAGTGTTGGTGCTGACCTTTAAAGCCCTAAACGGCCTCGGTCCTGTATACCTGAAGGAGTGTCTCCACCCCCATCATTCAGCCCAGACACTGAGGTCCAGCGCCGAGGGCCTTCTGGCGGTTCCCTCACTGCGAAAAGCCAAGTTACAGGGAACCAAGCAGAGTGCCTTCTTGGTAGTGGCACCCGGCCTGTGGAACACCCTCCCACCAGATGTCAAAGAGAAAAACAACTACCAGACTTTTAGAAGACATCTAAAGGCAGCCCTGTTAAGGGAAGCTTTTAATGTTTAACTTACTATTGTATTTTAATATTCTGTTGGAAGCCGCCAAGAGTGGCTGGGGAAACCCAGCCAGATGGGCAGGGTATAAATCATAAATTATTATTATTATTATTACTGTATTATTATATACTGTTTTTGCAAAGAGAAAACTAAAACATCCCACCCACTGAAGGAGCCCACCTATAATTAAAAGCCAAAGGCTTTGTGGAATAAAACTGGTTTTGCCTGGCAACTAAATGCCATGTGAGCCTTCCTGAGGAGAGTATTCCACAAGTGGGGAGCCACCACTAAAAAGGCCCCGTTCTGGTGTTGCCCTCCATGGAACCTCCCATGGAGGGGGCACACGGAGATGATGATCACAGGGTCAGTTCCTTCCTTGGGGGTTTTTAAGCAGAAGTTGGGTGGCCATCTGCCATGGATGCTTGAGCTGAGATTCCTGCATTGCAGGGGGCTGGACTAGATGACCCCTGGGGTCCCTTCCAACTCTACAATTCTGTGATTCTATGTGGGGAGAGGTGGTCCTTGAGGTATTGGTTCTGGAGCTGCATAAGGCTGATCAAAACCAGCACAAATTGGTGGCCAGTGCACTCAGGCCAGGATTTTTTATTATGTTTATTGATTGATTTTATATACTGCCCTCAGGGCAGTTCACAGAATAAAATAAAGATATAAAAACACAAAATACATAACAAAAAGAAAAACAACCTAATACACCCCCAAACCCCCCCCCCATTTTAAAAGAGCATATGATGTAAATCAGGTCGACCAATGGCCTGGTTAAAAAGGAATGTTTTTGCCTGTTGCCTAAAGGTGTATAATTGAAGGCACCAGGCGAACTTCCCTGGGGAGAGCATTCCACAGACAGGGAGTCACTGCAGAAAAGGCCCTGTTCTCGTGGTGCCACCCTCCGGACCTCTCAAGGAGGAGGCACACGAAGGAGGGCCTCAGAAGATGATCTCAGGGTCCGGGTAGGTTCATATGGAAAGAGGTGGTCCTTGAGATACTGCGGTCCTGAGCCGTTATGTGCTCAGACTGTTTTGCTCTGGTGTGCAGCCTGGCCACTGACTTCTGCACCAACAGCAGTTTCCAAACCGTCTTGAAAGGCAGTCCCCCATATAATGTGTTGCAGTAAACTAATCTAGAAGTTAGGCTATCCCTGTCCAGATAGGGGCACAGCTGGGCCACCAGCCAAAGCTGATGGAAGACACTTCATGCCAGCAAAACCATCTGAGCCCAAGTGACAGCAATTGATTCAGAAGTACCTCCAAGCCATGTACCTGCTCCTTCAAAGGGAGTGTCGTCCCATCAAAACCAAGTCACCTCCCATCCATTCATCCCATCCCACCAACAATGCCTTATTCTTGTCAGGATTAATCTTCAGTTCATTGGCTCTCATTCAGTCCATTAATGAGAAAAAACATCTATCTAGCACATCTACTGCCACATCTGCAGAGATAAATTAATCCTTATGTAACCAAAAAAGGACCGTCCACAGAGAACAAGGAGGGATCAGCAGGCTAAGGTTTGAAGAAGCATATTTTTTAAAAATAAAATTGTATGTAAGAGAGAGGGACCTTAAATACAGCCTAACAAGGACTAATGAGGAAGCTCAGTGGCCATGAAATGCTGACTGACAGTTAGGAAGGTGGTAGTGGTGGAGGAAAATAACACAAGAAGAAGAGGGAATGCAATGGAGTACACTATTCTTAAAAAAAAGTACATGGCGGGATGGCTCCCAGAACAGGAGCACTACACACTACAACATTTTGCTGCAGGTCCCATTTGCTCATCGCTGATTGCCTGATGTTCAATAAGAAGAAATAAAGTAACAGGACCTGTAAACAGGGAACTTTTAATTAAAGGCACAGGAGTCTACACTGGAGAGGCTGGTTCTGCAATTGTAGAAAAATCACAAATCAGGTCTGGAAAAACAAGGGAGAAATCAGTGTACTGCAACAATTGGACAATGATGTCAGGTTTTCTGTAAAAAGTGAGAGAACACCGGATGTTATTTACTGAAAGGAGAATTAGAGTAGACACAACTCAGGGTAGTGGCTTTTCAATTGAATCAGAACTCCTTGCCTTATCTTCTTCACAGATGTATTTAACACTCTGAGTTTATCTTAAAACGTAACTTCTAATGCAAGAGAAGCTTCCCACTTTTACTAAGCTATGTAAACCAAAGCTTTGCACTTTTATTAAGCAATATAAACCAAGCACGGCATCATCAAATGTTTCAGTCTGCCTCCTATCTTCCAAATATTGCAGCAGGACTATTTCATTCTTGCTCCTTCCTTCAGCAACGGGAAACAATATTTGAATTAAATTCAGAATATTTACCAGCAAGGCTTTCAGCATGGATCCTGAGTGCTGGACTTACGTGGAGCCCTGAGATGATGCTGGAATACAACTCTCATCATCAGAGCCCAACAACATCTAGAGGTCTACAGGTTCTCCACCCTGGTGTAGGCCAGCCAAAACTCACTTCAAAAGAAATCAAAAGGCGTATGCCACCCTGGGCATGTTGTGTTTATGTCCTGGCACTGAACAAACTTTGCCCTCCTACCAGCCAGCTGCTAGCAGTGGTGGCTGATTTACTTTCCCCCCAGAATCAGAAATCTCTGCCACCCCAAAGTCTTGCCAGGATGATATCAGCAAAGTCAGGTGAATCTGAACTGTCTGGGACCATTCTGACGTTAGAAGCAATGTGGCCAACCGATATCCTTTCCTCTATGCCTCATTTACATGCCATAATTCTATTGGCTGTACAAAATCAGAGCTTTTGGAGCTGAGCTTGGCTGGCAGATGAAGTTCTTCTGGGCAGAGCCATTTTGGTCTTGCCAAGTTTTCGTCATAAATCCTATCGGATTCTGTCCTTCGCTACCCGGAACACTGCTTAAAATTTGAGAATTGACTGGATGCGGTTTTCAAAAAAGCATCGCTTCCAACAAAGCCAAGCTGACAAAAATATACATCCATAATCATAGCTGCCTCCAAACCTCAGCAGGAGACCCTTTCCTTAAAGGATCTGATTCCACTGCCACAGCTAGAATCACAAGTGTGTGTGTGTGTGTGTGTGTGATGCCTCAAACACAGGCTGAAATCAAATATCATAGCAAAGAGAATATACGTGGTAGCTCCCATGCGACCCAGTGACAGCAATCTTGCACACCACCAGGTCTAACCCACGCTAACCACATGCTTCCACCGAGACGAAGGAGGGACTCTCACGGCAAGGACAATGAGTATTTGTACATAGACGCGCATTGCTGGCTCTTTTAATTAACCCAGGGGGTATTGTTGCCTGGCAATTAGAGCACGGAGCAAGGATGTTTACATTCAGTCCTTGGCTCAAGGAGGAAATCTAGTTCTAGAGCACATCTGCACTATGGATGTAAACTGGGTTCCAAAACTCTCCCACGAAAGAACTCTGGGCACTGTAGTCCTGTCACAGAATAATAGAGCCGTAGAGCTGGAAAGGAGCTAAAAGGTCATCTAGACCAACCCCCTGCAAAGCAGGAATGACAGCTGTTGAGGCAGTAAGAATCACAAAAAAGGTATCAGCAGTTTCATGAAAAGAGAGCTTGGGGCAAGCGATGGCAATGAAACCCGTTAATGTGAAGACATGTGGGATAGGTAAAGGTAAAGGGATCCCTGACCATTAGGTCCAGTCATGGCCAACTCTGGGGTTGTGGCGCTCATCTCTCTTTATTGACCGAGGGAGCCGGCGTACAGCTTCCGGGTCATGTGGCCAGCATGACGAAGCCGCTTCTGGCGAACCAGAGCAGTGCACGGAAATGCCATTTACCTTCCCGCCAGAGCGGTACCTATTTATCTACTTGCACTTTGAGGTGCTTTTGAACTGCTAGGTTGGCAGGAGCAGGGACCGAGCAACGGGAGCTCACCCCATCGTGGGGATTTGAACCACCAACCTTCTGATCGGCAAGTCCTAGACTCTGTGGTTTAACCCACAGCGCCACCCGCGTCCCGAAATGTGGGATAGTAGTCAACAAAGGTTAACTCTGAGTAGACACATTGAAATGAATGGACCTAACGTAGCCCTGTTTATGCATTTCAGTGGGTTTACTCTGAGTAAAAGTTTGGTGAACACTGCATTTTATAGTGATGTGCAATTAAAGGCAACGTCTTGCTGGCCAGGACTTTTGGATTTTCTTTCCAGTGCTACCACCCACCACCTATGAAGAACAATATCTCCTCTCTGTTTCGGTTTCCGGCATAAAAGGCAGCTTCTGCGTCGTGTCACACTCTAGAGCAGAGATGGCCAACTTTGAATTCTTGGACTACGACTCCCATCAGCCCCATCCAGCATGGCCAATGGTAAGGGATGATGGGAGTTGTAGTCCAACAATGTTTGAACAGCGCTCAGTTGACAATCCATGTTCTAGAGCCACCAAGACACAGAACCCAGGGTGGGATATGCAAATGAAGGGGTGGAGTTATGCAGATAGGCGCTTACTTGATTCTTACTGAATCCCACCAGGCTGATAAACACCAAGGTTGACAGAATGAGGGCCAGTGTGCAAGTAGAATTTACACAGATTTGAATCCACACCCATCTACACAGCTCCCTGGGTGACCTTGACCCAGTCGCTTGTCTCAGCCTAACCTATTTCACAGGGTTGTTGTGAGGATAAAATGGGAAGCGAGGTGATCCATTAGTAGCTTGGAAGAAAGGGCAGGACAAAATGGCCTAAAAAATAGACAGATTTTACAAACTATTGGAGACATCTCATATGCAACATTTATTTCATTTCCAAAAGGTTTGGGCAGGAAATCTACCTGACAATCCTGGCTCCATGTTACTTAGTGGGATCAGAACATGCTATTTTCCACCTGTTGGAATAGTCTTAGTAATATTTCCACTGATTCATTTTCATAATGTATGTAATTGTTCCAGAGCAATTTTTGAAATTCACCAGGTGCAAGTGAAGATGCCATCTGGAGGTGCATAACTAGGGATCTTTGGATCTTGCCTGTTTTCACACACTAACAACACATCCTGTCGAATTCTATCCATGATATTTTATCTGCACAATCGGAATGAATTGCAGGAACCAAAAAAACTCTCATTGAAAAATACAACTGGCCCCAAAATGGCAACTAGACATTCTGTGTTGGCAACTGTAACCCTGGTTTAACGAGCCACTGGGCACCTAGCTTATATATCTGAGTTTCTATTCTAACACTGAGAGTTAACCCAAAGAGAAACCGAATACAGTGGTACCTCGGGTTACAAATGCTTCAGGTTACATACGCTTCAGGTTACAGACTCTGCTAACCCAGAAATAGTGCTTCAGGTTAAGAACTTTGCTTCAGGATGAGAACAGAAATCGTGCTCCGGCAGTGCGGCCGCAGCAGGAGGCCCCATTAGCTAAAGTGGTGCTTCAGGTTAAGAACAGTTTCAGGTTAAGAATGGACCTCCAGAACGAATTAAGTACTTAACCCGAGGTACCACTGTACCCTGTTGCCTTCCCTGCTGTACAGTACAGTGGGCACACAGAAGCATGTCACTATCTTTCAAACAGAATTATTATTTTGTTTGTGGTAGTTGGAGATCCCACCGTAGGTATAAAGGTAAAGGTAAAGGGACCCCTGGCCATTAGGGCTGGGGTTGCGGCACTCATCTCGCTTCTCATCGAGCCAGTGTGGTGTAGTGGTTAAGAGCGGTAGTCACGTAATCTGGGAAACCGGGTTCGTGTCTCCGCTCCTCCACATGCAGCTGCTGGGTGACCCTGGGCCAGTTACACTTCTGTGAAGTCTCTCAGCCCCACTCACCTCACAGAGTGTTTGTTGTGGGGGAGGAAGGGAAAGGAGAATGTTAGCCACTTTGAGACTCCTGAAGGGGAGTGAAAGGCGGGATATCAAATCCAAACTCTTCTTCTTCTTCTTCTTATTGGCCGAGGGAGCCGGCATACAGCAGCGCATGGAAACGCCATTTACCTTCCCGCCAGAGTGGTACCTATTTATCTACTTGCACTCTGATGTGCTTTCGAACTGCTAGGTTGGCGGGAGCAGGGACCGAGCAACGGTTGGAGATACCACCGTAGGTATAGCCAGTTTAAAAACTGTTGAAGGCTTGTGATAGGCAGGAGTCCTGCTGTATCAGGCCAAAGGCCCATCTAGTCTAGTGTCCTGGCCTTGCAGTGGTCAGCAAGATGCCTAAAGGAAACTTGCAAGCAGGAGACCTGAGGACAACAGCCCTTTGCCCACCTGCGATTCCCAGCAACTGGTCTTCAGAGGCATCCTGCTGGGGACATTGGAGATAGGACATCTCCAGCTTGGGAACAAACATAGGAACATGGAAAGCTGCCTTATGCCAAGTTGGAGCATTGGTCCAGCTAGTTCTCCATCATCTCTACGAACTGGCAGAGCCTCTCTCTCTTTCAGAGACGAGTCTTTCGCAGCCCAACTTGGAAATGCCAGAGACTGAACCTAAGACCATCTGTATTGCAAAGCAAATCCTTGAGCTATGGCCCTGGTAGATAAATTAACCCCAGACCTTTTCCAAACACATGTGAGCCGGTCAATATACAGTTTATTCTAACCCAAAATCCTTCAGTCTGAGAGGTGCAACCCCTAAGTGGAGGTTTCATCTGTCCTCAGGTTTGTACCAAAATCACTTCAGGACTCCACATGCCAAAAACATCGATAAGGAACCCTGGTGTCAAACAAAACAAAAACGAAACAACTGAGCTGCGATGTTCTGAAGCATTGATTCAAAGGATTCGCATGGTTGCATCTGACCAGACCAAGATAGTAAGGGGGTGCATAGTGCCCCCTGCTGGATGAGGCCCTGAAGCACTTCCGTGCCCCCTCCTTTTTCAACAACACAAACTTGCTTAAAGGCATCCTCTCCTAAACCCCTCTGTGCTTCCACATCCCCCAGCTCCATATCAGAAATACATGCTGATCCTAACCTTCTCACTGCAGCGGATGAACAGATCACATAACACCATTCACGTAACAAAAGCTACCATAGAGATATCAACATTTTCAAAGGTAGGGGGGTCCATGGGTTGGCTTTTGAAAAATGGGGTTCTATAGTCCTAAGCTAGTTGGGAACCACTTAGTGAATACAGCAACATAACCCCCATCCACCCTATAGCCATGTGGCATGCCTGTTGTGGAGGGCTGGAGGCCTACCAGAGATAAGTGACTTTCCCAAGGTCATATAGGAAGTGTGTGGCAAAAAATGAGACTCTTTATTGTCCGTATTCTAGTTTATAAGCCCCAGCTGAGCCTCTTTGCTTCATAGCACCTAATAGTGTGGGAGGCTTCCCTCCATCTCTTCCCCCCCATCCTAAAATAATAAAAAAATAGGGGGGAAGCTACCAAAGATTGCATAATGAGACTATTGAAATGAGACAGATGGATGGAAAAGCAGAATGGAGGGGGGGGGGTGGATTTGCTTTCCTCTGCTCCAGCAACTGACTCTTCCTACCTAAAAAACATCTCCCCCGACTCCAACAGTCATAGTTCTTCCATGGGGGAAGAGGAGACTACAGCTGTTCTCTTCCACAACCTTAGCAATACACTCCTGAATTCACTTAATGGAAATTAGCTGCCCCTGTAACACCATTTTTACAATCTAGTGAATCCCATATTCAGGGTAATATAAAAAGGGTAAGCGAGGGGGGAGGGTGGCCTTCCTTGTTTTGTAGGCCAAGGGGGGGATTCTAAATCGTTTTTACAATTCTAAATATAGGGCCAGTATGGTGGCAATTTTTCTCAGAGCATAAAATATGTGCTGAATGTGGGGTTTTGTTTGTTTTGGAGCACCAGATCTGAAAGACGAAGCCAACAAATAACAAGAGAGAGTGTGCCTCTGAGCACACGCAGAGTCCATTTCCTCATTATTAACTACGGTATAGCAGATCCCAAACATCTAATCGTCGGGGCATGATTTCCACAGCAGAGGTTGCTGTTGTCAGGCAGGTTTGAAGGGGCAGCCCCTCTGAATTAAACTGGAATAATAATTTAGTAGTGGTTATTCTAAATTAGATAAAGGGGAGAGGTGCAAGCAGACAAAACTCTTGTATGGCTCTGGCGCTGGAGACCATGAAAACAGAATCCCCTCTTCTCCCCTCCCCTCGCCTGGGTCCTGGCTCCCCCTCCCCCTTCCCCAGCTGCCAGCCCTGGGGAATCTCAGTCCATCTGCCTCCTCATCCTTCACTCGCCTCCTCTCTTTCCCCTCCAGCATCCTCCACACAGGGCCCAAGGAGGACCACTCTGCGGGCAAAGGCAGGCCACGGGGAGGGCAGCCCCGGCCAGCCACTTGGCCTCGAAGCAGCCGCATCCTTCCATCTCTGGCTCTAAGCAAAGTGGACGGGTTGGGGGGGGGGGGCGCCGAGAGGAAGCGCAGAAGGTGAAACCCAATCCAAGGGACCGATGGCGCAATTCCATCCTTCATCCACAGTTCGATTGAGGCTGCTGCGCCCTGCCTGCCGTCCCTGCAACCATCCAAGCAGGTGGGGGGGGGGGAGACATGGGGGCTGTTCTTCGGAAAGGGGGGTGGGAAGGAGAGGGCATCCTTCCGCCTCCCCCCCTCCCCGTCAAGATTACTTGTAGGGCTATGTAAAGACCACAGCCGTGCCTTTCCCCCTCCTGCAAAGTCACACCGTGGAGGCAAACCGAAACAGCAAATATTTGCGGGGTGGGGGTGTTGAAAGAGAGGAGGACGCAAGATGAACCCCTCCAAGCGGTGCTCAGCAGAGATCTGAGCCAGCATCAGGACCATCAGCAGCAACAGCAGAGAAAAAGCATCCTTTCGCCAGGACTGGACATCCTTTGCTCCGCGCCATCATTGCCTCTCCATCCATCCATCCCTCCATCCAGACCTCCCCTCCCCCACCAGCTCCATCCCCGGGCGGCCCGAGCCTCTGCCCAACCCCGCACCATAATCCATCTCGTCTCCTAACCCCGATCTCCCCACCCCGATACCCCAGATGCGGATCCTGCGCCCCGCCGCCCCTTACCTCCGCCCGGCAGCGCAGCCTCTCCTCGCAGCCGACGATCCAGCGGCTGCAGCGGCAACAAAAGCGCCCGCTCCTCCTCCTCCTCCTCTTCCTCCTCCTCCTCCTCCTTTCCCCCCGCTCCGTCAGCCGGGCAGGCCGGTCCCCATCTGGCTAATCACCGCGCTCCCCGGACACGAGCGCCGCCGCCGCCAGCAGCAGCTCCAAGGAGGACGATGCGCATCTTCCGCGGCCAAGGCGCGGCGCAAAGATGGAGACGTCCAGGGGGTCCTCCCGGAGCCGGCGCGGGGTAGGCCTTGGGGGCCCGGGCTTCCTCTCCGCTTCCCCGGATCCGCGCGCTCCTGGCCGGCCGCCGCGCACGACCAGCACCGCCAGCTCCGCTCCCTCCCTGCGGCCGGTGCCACCCCGGGGACAGACACGCCCTGGGCCGGGGGGACTTGGGACGGCCTCGGCAGAGCCGGCCAAGCGCCAGCCTCTTAAAGGAGAAGCGGCCTCGCGTGGAAGCGCGCGAGGTAGCCTCTTCGCCCCCAACAGCATAAAAGACGCTTCTTTTATTGGTTACATTTGTATACCACCTCCTCCCCCTCTCCGGTTCGTCCTCTCAACAACCCCGTGAGGTAGGCTAAGAGACGGTGACTGGCCCAAGGTCACACAGGGAGCTTCTTGGCTGAGTGGGGATTTGAACTCGCTGTGGTCTAAACCACGGAGCCTAGGACTTGCTGATCAGAAGGACGGCAGTTCAAATCCCCGCAACAGGGTGAGCTCCCGTTGCTCCGTCCCAGCTCCTGCCAACCTAGCAGTTCCAAAGCACAAAGTGCAAGTAGATAAATAGGTACCACTCCAGCAGGAAGGTAAACGGCGTTTCCCTGCGCTGCTCTGGTTCGCCAGAAGCGGCTTAGTCCTGCTGGCCACATGACCCGGAAGCTGTACGCCGGCTCCCTCGGCCAATAAAGCGAGATGAGCGCCGCAACCCCAGAGTCAGCCACAACTGGACCTAATGGTCAGGGGTTCATTTACCTTTTTACTCCCAGTTTGAATTCCAACCATGACACCTATAGGAGCTGACTCCTAGTGGTTGAAGGGTCTTTGTGCCCCCCATAAAATATTTGCGGGGGCCACCCCCCCAGTTGATGGACATTGCCATTTAAATGGTGTGTGTTCACTGCATCATATGATCAAGAAGGGCTTACCTGCCTCCCCCCATATTTTATTCAAGTTGGCACCCCTGATATGCCATACTGGCTTTTAAAGTATAATAATAATAATAATAATAATAATAATAATAATAATAATACTTTTATTTATACCGCACCCTCCCCGGCCAGAGCCTGGCTCAGGGCAGCTAACACCAGTAAAATTACAATAAAAACATAATAGGGGGGAAAAAGAAAGGAAAAACAAAAACAAAACCCAATTTATAATTGGGGTTAAAATACAATTTCAAATGCAGCCTCATTTTAATAGTAGCCCATATACTGCATTCCAAAGCAGCCCCACATATAGTGGTACCTCTGGTTACGTACTTAATTCGTTCTTGAGGTCCGTACTTAACCTGAAACCATTCTTAACCTGAAGCGCCACTTTAGCTAATGGGGCCTCCTGCTGCTGCCATGCCACCAGAGCATGATTTCTGTTCTTATCCTGAAGCAAAGTTCTTAACCTGCAGCACTATTTCTGGGTTAGCGGAGTCTGTAACCTGAAGCGTATGTAACCCGAGGTACCACTGTATATTATCAGAGTAGTCCTTACAGCAACCCTGCAAGAAGGTCAGTGTTCTCATTCCCATGTGGAAGAAAACAAAAGGAAGGGGCGCCGGGCATCTTATTATATTTATATTCCACTTTTTCCCCAAAGAGTTACCTGCTTCTCCCTCTCCCTCCATTTTACCATTGCAACAACCCTGTGAGGAGGTTGGTCCGGCGCTGAGAAAGGCTGTGACCGGCCCAAGGTCACCCCATGAATGAGTTGAACCTTGTCTCCCAAGCGCCTTTAAAAAAAAAAAAAAAATATTGGTTTTACAACATTTTTTAAACAATACAAACAAATAAAAAGACAAACAAACATGTATAATTTCATAACATTTTTTCATAACCCTCATTTCTCGGACTCCCCCATACCTCCCCTTTCTGCATCCCAATTTCCAAAATTATTTTAGCAGCTTCTAAATAATTTTATCAAATGTGTGTCCTCTTAGTCTTTTCTTCGGCTTAATCTTATGTCACTGTAATCCCTTTTTCTTTCTCAACACCTCGACATTTTAACATTCATCAATTTTATAATAGTTCTTAAGATAAACTTTGAATTTCTTCCAATCCTCTTCCACCGTCTCTTTCCTCTGATCACGGATTCTGCCAGTCATCTCAGCCAGTGTCATGTAGTCCATCACTTTCATCTGCCATTCTTCCAGGGTGGGTAGATCTTGTGTCTTCCAATACTTTGCGATGAGTATTCTTGCTGCTGTCGTAGCATACATAAAGAAAGTTCTATCTTTCTTTAACACCAATTGGCCGACAATGCCCAAGAGAAAGGCCTCTGGTTTCTTAGGGAAGGTACATTTAAGTACTTTTTCCATTTCATTATATATCATCTCCCAGAAGGCCTTAATCTTTGGGCACGTCCACCAAAGGTGGTAGAAAGTACCTTCAGATTCTTTACATTTCCAACACTTGTTATCAGGCAAATGATAAATCTTTGCTAGCTTGACTGGGGTCGTGTACCACCTATAGATCATTTTCATAATATTTTCCTTTAAGGCATTGCATGCCGTGAATTTTATCCCGGTGTTCCACAACCATTCCCAGTCAGCAAACATAATGTTATGACCAATGTCCTGTGCCCACCTTGTCTCCCAAGCTCCTAGTCTGACGCTGCTGCACCACATGGGCTCTTGTTGTAGGTAGAGCATGAGACTTGATTTTAGGGTTGTGGGTTCGAGTTCCACATTGGGCAAAAAAAATTCCTGCATTTCAGGGGGTTGGACTAGATGACCCTTGGGGACCCTTCCAACGCTACAATTCTATGGAATCGGAGTGTGCTCCCCCAACAAGGGATGTGAGGATATCAGTGCTGGTGCAGGAGCTGGCATTTCAGGACTTCAAGCAGCAGGTATAATATCAGTATTGTTAGCAGGATTGGGGAATCTTTTTCAGCCCAGTGCCACGTTCTGTTATGGGCAATATTTCAGGGGCCACACAGGGAGAGGATTGAGGTTTGGACAGGTAGGATGGTTCCTGGTCACTCTGCTATCTGCGTCCACAGTTATATTCACCACCCCCTCTTGCCTTGAGATAGGGAATCCAGGGGGGGTTGATGGACTTTGCTGAAATGGCTAAAATGACCAGAAGAATCAGAAATCAAGAAGACCAAAATTTTAATAATAGGGGAAAATTGTAACTTATCTTAAAGACCATTGTAAACAGTTCAAATCGTTAGTAGGATGGAGAAGTAAAAGATTTGGATCATCAAAAAAGATGCGGGAGGAAGAGATTAAATTAGGACCCACAAAGGGGAGGATGGAAGTCCAGGAGTTTCCTTGGAATCTTGTTTTTATTCTTTATGTTTGATATATATCTGTAAAACTTTAATTTGAAAAACCAAATAAATAAATTAAAAGTAAAAATAAGAGAACCCAGGGGGGTGATTTACAGTGGTACCTCTAGTTGCGAACGGGATCCGTTCCGGAGGCCCGTTCGCAACCTGAAAAGAGCGCAACCTGAGGCACCGTATCTGTGCAGGTGTGCGGCACGATTTGGCACTTGTGCGCATGTGCAAAGTGCGATTTAGCGCTTCCGTACATGCGCGAGTGGCAAAACCCGGAAGTAACACTTTCCGGTACTTCTGGGTCACCGCAGGACGCAACCTGAAAAGACATAACCTGAAGCGTCCGTAACATGAGGTATGGCACTACTGTGAAAGGGATGGGGAGGGAGCTGAGGCCTCCCACGATTTCGCCTACTGCTGCCTCCACTATCTGCCACTATCTGAATTAGTTATCAAGAGTCTGCAAAATCTGGCTTTCTTTGTAGCTTTTGGGGGTTTGGAGTCAAAACCGTTGTCCATGCCTGAAGCAGCAAGCGGTCAGTGCTCAGAAAGCAAGACTGCAATTCATTCAGGGCAGAGGAGCAGTTGGAGGATCATCCAGATGTTGATAGACTACCATTCCCATCATCCCAGACCATTGGCCTTGCTGACTGGAGATGATGGGAGTGAGTCCCACATGGGGATGTCACCACAGTGGCTATTACCGATTAAAGCTATTGAGAGTCTCAACCCAATGCCAAGCTAGTTGAAACTTAAGCTACAATTCTGTGTCCAGATCTAGGGAAGAGGTAAATGTAAAGGTAAAGGTAAAGGGACCCCTGACCATTAGGTCCAGTCGTGACCGACTCTGGGGTTGTGGCGCTCATCTCGCTTTATTGGCTGAGGGAGCCGGCGTACAGCTTCCAGGTCATGTGGCCAGCATGACTAAGCCGCTTCTGACGAACCAGAGCAGCGCATGGAAACACCGTTTACCTTCCCGCCGGAGCGGTACCTATTTATCTACTTGCACTGATGGACTGATCATTTCTTCGTCAGAGGGAAAACGGGCAAATTTAGCAGGGGATCAAATACTTCCCCCCCTCGCTGTACCTGCTTGCTGATGCTTTCAAAGAACTCTAAAAGGTTATAGAGACAAGACTTACCTTTGCAGAGGCCATTCTGATTCTTCTTCAGCAAGAATCATTATGTGATCATTTTATCTTCAAATATGCTTTCAACCAATTTACCCAGAACAGAAATCGAACAAACGTGCCTGACTTCCCAGATCCACCCACTATTATCCATTTTCTAAAAAACTGGCATTGCCTTGGCAACTTTCCAGTTCTCCTGTACAGAGGTCGATCACAGAGACAAGTTACATATTTTTGTTGCAAGGTCAGCAAGTTCGCATTTGAATTCTCGAAGATCACTGCTCTGGACACACCTATCTGGTCAAGATTCCCATGTTCTGAAGTAAACCTTCTGGTCTCCTCTTGCTACCCATGCTGGTGTCCTCTTGGCCTTCGGTAGTACCTTACCTGATTTAGAGTACGTAGCCTGGCTGATCTACTATCGTGGCTTTGAATATCCCCCCCCCCCTCTTGAATTCCCCTTTCATTTTCCTTTTTACCAATCTCGCTGTTATTATTATTTTCGGAAATGTCCTCCTTAGTGGAAGTTGTGCTGGACTTACTTGGCCATTGTCAGCTCGTGTGGGTGTGGGTGTATGTGTGGGTGTCCTGAGGGATTGGGATCATAGACTACAGTGGTACCTCGGGTTACAGATGCTTCAGGTTACAGACTCCACTAACCCAGAAATAGTACCTCGAGTTAAGAACTTTTCTTCAGGATGAGAACAGAAATCACGCGGCGGAGGCGGTGGGAGGTACCACTTTAGCAAATGGTGCCTAAAGTGGTACCTCAGGTTTCAGACGCTTCAGGTTACAGACTCCAATAACCCTGAAGTAGTACATCAGGTTAAGAACTTTACCTCAGGATGAGAACAGAAATTGTGTGGCGGCAGTGGGAGGCCCCATTAGCTAAAGTGGTACCTCAGGTTAAGAACAGTTTCAGGTTAAGAACGGACCTCCAGAACGAATTAAGTTCTTAACCCGAGGTACCACTGTACCATTGTCTCCAACTGACCTTACAATGCCGGGACTGTCATGAAAACCCTGAAGCCATCATGGAACGGTATCCCTTGGGAGGTGGTGGACTCTCCTTCCTTGGTGGTTTTTAAGCAGAGCTTTTTAAGCAGGTTTTTAAGCAGAGTCATGGATGCTTGAGCTGAGACTCCTGCATTTCAGGGGGTTGGTCTAGATGACCCCTGGGGTCCCTTCCAACTCTACAATTCTACAATCGTGGCTTCTCACTTTCTCACACTGAGTCCTGAATTCCCATCTGTGTTGAGGTATGCTAACAGGAAATGATTATACACCTAGGGTGGGGAACTTGCGACCTTCGAGATGTTGCTGAGCTACAACTCGCATCAGTCCCAGAAAGTACCACTGTACAGTGTTGAGCTGGATTGGGATCATAGACTACAGTCCAATGCACACATGTATATATCCCATGAACACAGTAGGGCCTGCTTTCAATTGGGTGTAAGTAGGTCACACTGCAAGAACTGCAAGTCCATCTCCTGCTTTTTGATAAATTGGTTGACCATTTTTTGCACAGGACCATCATCTCAGCGTAGGTCCCTTTCTGTGATACTGAAGAAATAACTTGCTGCCAGAAGCTGTTCTCCAGATCTAGGCAGCTTTCTTTCAATTGCTTATTACAGTAAGCCAGCAAGTGTCCCCTTAACTCTCAGCTTTGCGGATTAGTTGATTAATCTACCAACTGAAGCTTCATAGAATCACAGAACTGTAGAGGTGGAAGGAACCCTGAGGCTCATTTCGTCCAAGCCTCTGCAATGCAGGAATATGCAGCTGTCCCACATGGGAACTGAACCTGTGACCATGGCGTTATCAGCACAGTGCTCTAACCAACTGAACCAGCCACCTGTGTGTTCAGCTTGCCGCCCCATTAAGCAGCATTATTCCTTAGTTAATCCTATATGTTTAATAATAATAATATTTATACCCTGCCCATCTGCCTGGCTTTCCCCAGCCACTCTAGGCGGCTCCCAACAGAATTAATGATGATAATAATAATAATAATAATAATAATAATAATAATGCAATAAAACATCAAACATTAAAAACTTCCCTAAACAGGGCTGCCTTCAGATGTCTTCTAAAAGTCAGACAGTTTTTTATTTCCTTGACATCTGATGGGAGGGTGTTCCACAGGGCGGGTGCCACCACCGAGAGGGCCCTCTGCCTGGTTCCCTGTAGCTTCACTTCTCGCAGGGAGGGAACTGCCAGAAGGCCATTGGAGCTCAGTGTCTGGGCTGAATGATGGGGGTGGAGATGCTCCTTCAGGTATACAGGACCGAGGCCGTTTAGAGCTTTCAAGGTCAGCACCAACACTTTGAATTGTGCCCGGAAACGTACTGGAAGCCAACAGCCTTCATGCACTTCCACTGTAGTACTCAAGTTTATATTTTGATCTGAAGACTGCTAAGTGTCTTAAGCAATTCCTAGGAAGGTGCACGAGCTCCAAATGTGTGTGCGCCCTTGCCACCTATACACCCCTCCCATTAACTTCAGTATCACAGCTCTGCACATGTCTTCCCTAATGAATGCGCAGAGCTGTCCAACAACACTGAAAGGAATGGGAAGTGTCAGCTGGTGCAGGAGCTCTGCAAACTGGTGCAAAAGAGGCTTGGGTTTGGGTGCTGGTTCTTGCTGTAGGCACCAAGGAGATGAATGGAGTGCCTCTGAATCTGTTTGGGGGTGGGTGAGCATATGCCCTTCCCCTTGCTCAAGAAACTACTAAGGAAGCAGCCTGAGCTGCCATAAAAACCCAGCCCTTGCCCACTCAATTATTTAAAGTACCCAATAAAGAAATTAAATGCACGCCAAGGAAGCCGCTGTGTAGGGGAGGCAGAAAAGCAGAGTGCAATATGAGAGCCAGAAATAGCCCCTGATGTTCCTGGTATGTTTCTGCCGTTATGAGTCACCTGCACCCTGGTTCTGCGACGGGCTTTGGTGATGCAACAATTGTTTATATAAAAGAAACAACCACCTGTTCCTCGGTGCAGACAGGGAACATTTGCAGGTGCGCACAGACCCCCGATTTTGCCGCCGGTGTAGCAGACGAGACGACCCGTCCGATCGCCTCGCTTGCTACAGCCATTTCAAGCAGCCAGGAGAAGGGTTTTGTTTTTCTGGGCTCTGCTTCTCCTACAGGAAAACACCGCCGGTGCCTCCTTCCAGCCCCGCAGGGGAAAAGCAACATATTGTCATGACGCAAGTGTTTGTTTCAAAATTAGAGTCTTCATTCAAAATTAGAGTCTGATCTTTGGGCAGGGCTTGTCATGGGAACGGGCTCCGGAGACTGGGGATTTGCGGGGTGTCTGTGTGCGTGGAACAGGGAGAAAGGAACGAGAGAAGGGAGAACCGCCCAAGATCCCTACAAAAACGGAGGTGGCAGAGAACCCCACAAGACAAAACAGTAAGTTTCCGTACAGCAAACAACAGTAGAGTCAATTCGATGTTTGGTATGTGACTGGTTGTGGTCACCTCACCCCGGTCCCACACTGTGCAGAGGGAAGCAGCCCAAAGTTGCTGTGAGGTCAGATGTCCAAAGAGGCTGCTGTTTCTACATCGGGCATTCGCTCAGGGCCAACGCCTCTGCTGAAGAGAAGCAGGGAGAAAGCATCGAGAAGAATACTACAACCTGTCCTGCAAGTTCGATGCCGGGGTGTGTAGGTGTCTCTTTGGGGGAAGAGCGGCTTGCAGGAAGAGCTATCTGCTGAGGAAGGAGGAAGAATGCTCAGCAAGGAGGTCCTTCCTGGAGCAGATTCGTGGGCAAAAAAAGATCCTGGCCGAGAGTCAAACCAGCAGGGCACTTCCCAAGACATCCGGGAGCAGAGCAACTCTAAGGTTTGACCGAGCGACAGATCTTATGCCGGTGAGAGGGATGAAGGTGCTCTACATCTGCCACAGACCGCGAGTCCCCGGGCTCCAGCTGCACCGGTGACCAAACCTCTGACCTAGTAAGAGCATAGGACCACTGGGGACAGCCCCCGGAGAGAGCTGGGGGCAACCTGTCCAATCAGAAGCTGCCTCCCAAGCACCCCAGGCTCTCGTCAGGACCGCCACTTCCGTCACACCCAATCCAGCATGGAGAGCTAATCACTATCCCACTGCCCAGACCCCATCCCTTCTCAAGGAGGACTGCTTTGTAAAAGCCAGCGGACCTGGGCAGCATTCTAAGACGCACCTTGGCAACTACAAGACTGAAGCACAGAACCAAGTCTGGCATCTACTCCTTGCCCTTCATGCACACCGCCTTCCTAGGAGCAAAGGATGCTTCCACCATCGCACCCTGCAGGCCAAGGCTATTCCTAAACTAGAGGAGGGAGCCCCGGGCCAGTTCTTCTAGCTAGCTAGCGAGCTAGCAGCAAGGATGGCTCCAAAGTATCGACAAGAGCTGCGGCAGTGCCAATATCCGGATTACAGTCGTTGGTCCCCGCCAGCTGAGTCCACCGGAGAGTCCTGGGCCGACGAGAGGACGTCTGAGATGAAAAAGAGGGAAAAACTGGGAGTGAGAGAGATTGGCGGCTTCCACTTCTGAGCACAGACATCCTACCAACACCCTCTGAGGCCACACACCCCACCCAGAGGCAAGGGTTAAGCTCCCGCAAAAGCCAGGGATAGCCACGTGAAGCCCCCACAGAGCAGCAGAATGAAGGCTCCCCACTGCCCTGCAGAAGCTTCGTGCAGAGGAGCTAGAACAGCGAGGGGGAGTGCTGCGCAGTGCTCCCTCTTGCTGTTCTGGCTTCTGGGATAGCCGCGCAGCCTGCATTCGCTCCATAAGACGCACACACATTTCCCCTTACTTTTTAGGAGGGAACAAGTGCGTCTTATAGAGCGAAAAAATACGGTAATTATAATTGCTAATGGAAGAAAAGCAGCATGCTCCAATTATTATTGTTTCTATAGGGCCAAGGGGAAGGCTGCCTGCCTATCAAAACTCACCGCCTCTCCCCTCCCACGTTAACCTCATGCAGTTATCTCGTGGCAGCCCCTACCAACTGCTTCTTCAACGATGGTGCTGGGGGCGCTTTCGGACTGGGAACCCGGCTGCCCCCACTGCTGCGAGCGGAACATCACCATCTCCTCCAAGTTGCGCAGAACCGTCACGGTGCCCTTGGCGGGTGCGGGCAAGACCCGAGCCTGCTCCAGAGCTCTGCAGGGGAAGATTTCCAGGGAACTTATTCCCGAGTAAGCATAGGTGGGGTGTGCTATACAAAATAAGCATCTTAAAGGTAAAGGGACCCCTGACCATTAGGTCCAGTCGTGACCAACTCTGGGGTTGCGGCACTCATCTCGCTTTATTGGCCAAGGGAGCCGGCGTACAGCTTCTGGGTCATATGGCCAGCATGACTAAGCCGCTTCTGGCGAACCAGAGCAGCGCACGGAAACACCGTTTACCTTCACGCCAGAGCGGTACCTATTTATCTACTTGCACTTTGACGTGCTTTCGAACTGCTAGGTTGGCAGGAGCAGGGACCGAGTAACGGGAGCTCACCCTGTCGCAGGGATTCGAACTGCCGACCTTCTGATCGGCAAGTCCTAGGCTCTGTGGTTTAACCCACAGCGCCACCCGCGTCCCAATAAGCACCTTGCGTAAGATAAATACGGACTGCAGAATTCATCCCTGGCTTGGGCAGGGGGGGGGGGGGAGAGGAAAGAGGCACTCTCATTTCCATAGCACAACACAAGGCATTTCCTGTTGCCCAGATCCGCTGTAGAGAACAATCAGGCAACGGGACAACGAAATAAAACAACTTAGAACCCAGGAGGTTTGGAATGCGGGCTCTGTCAGCTTGGAATTTTTTCTAAGCAGGCCTGGTTTGTAATGGGGTTGTCACGTGCCAGCAGGGTGGATTTGGCTTAAATCAAATCGATTTAAATCACGATTTAAATCACAAGTCAGTAAGACTTGATTTAAATCTTTTTTTTTTTTTTTTTTTTACAGAAAGATTCATTCTTGCTGGTATAACCTTCATATTTACAACCAGATGAAGGTTTCCTATTTGGAATAATAATTTTTCAGAGTAGTTTTTACAGTTATATCAAAAATTACTGATTTGGTTATACTATTAGAAATACATAGACAGATAATTATGTAATTATTGTAAGGTTGTAATAAGTTAACTGTTTATCTTTGGACAACTTTTCTTCTGGACTTTATTGGAGGGAGAAAAATAATCATTTCCTTAATAAGAATTTAAACAATTTATTTAACTAAAACAACAAATGTATCCATGCTTGTTAACTGATGTGGCTAAACAATTTGTTTTTTAAACTTAGACTGAGTTTTAGCACACATAAAAACTTAAAACAAATCCTTAAATCCTAAACTATAATGCAACTTAAACAGAAAACTACCTTTAGAATGATTTTTCCTCCAAAAAGTAATAATAATAAAAATCCAATTTAAATTTTTAAAAATCCTATTTTTTATTTTTTAAAAAAATCATTGGTTTTTATCCACCCTACTTGCCAGCCCTTCCCCTAACCCCTTTCCCAAGCGAAAAACCTTACCCTTGAAAGAATAGGATACCTAGCAGCAAAGAGGGCACGAGGCATTTTGCAAGGCTTGAGTGAACCCCAGTCTAACCAACACTCCTTTTAGCTCAGTTCTGGTGACACTGAGAAGCAGGGGTTTGAACAGGGAACAATTCCAGCCCAACCGGGAGATGCTGGGGACTGAAGATGTGACCTTCTGCATGCTTTCTCGTCTCTGCTGAGCCTTCCCTGCCCACCTTTCTCAGTAAGATTCTTTGCTTGGGAAGGTGGGAGGGGAACTGGCAGAGAAAAGAGAGGGTGCCTTGCCAACTTTCTCAGCCAAGGCTCAAAAGGATCCACATTTCCCCCCTACTGAGCACTGCCCAGGAATGCTTGGGCAAAGCAAACAGTTTTTTGAGTCGGGCTAGAGTGTGTCTGTCCATCACTTCTTACCTTCCTATGAGTGCTTACCTTTCTGATGAGGCTATGCCTGTGTGGCTCATGGAACGCCTTACCTGGAAAAATAAAAGTGGGGGGTGGGATTCCATGGCAATGAGAATGCAAGCACAATGTAACAACGTCCCGATATTCCAGAGTGGCACATTTGTTTGTGAACCGAATCTGTATCTTGCCCAGTAACCAATGCCCTCTGGGAAGTGAGTGATTTAAAAACATAAAAATTGAAAAACAGGCCACATGCAAAAATCAGACGGGCTATAAGACGATATAAAACCAAATAAAGCACAAATAGCAAGCTGTACATTAGAAATCTTAAGATAATGCAGGAATAATTAGAGCCTCTCTGCTGCGTTCACCCTCGCAAATGTGGATTAGGGTCACCACTCCAGGCACAGCAAATTGAAAAATCATCAAATTACTCATCATCCTTCAGCCTCTCCTTAACCAACCTGCTCCCGTTTACAAATGGAACACCTACCGTATTTTTTGCTCTATAAGACTCACTTTTTCTCTCCTAAAAAGTAAGGGGAAATGTGTGTGCGTCTTATGGAGCGAATGCAGGCTGCGCAGCTATCCCAGAAGCCAGAACAGCAAGAGGGATTGCTGCTTTCGCTGCACAGCAATCCCTCTTGCTGTTCTGGCTTCTGAGATTCAGAATATTTTTTTTTCTTGTTTTCCTCCTCCAAAAACTAGGTGCGTCTTGTAGTCAGGTGCGTCTTATAGAGCGAAAAATATGGTATTTTGCTTAAGGAAAATATTTTTAAAATGACTGACCCAAATTAAGGCTGCAATCCTAAACCCACTTACTTGAAATCAATATGACAGACTTCTGCATAGAACTGTTTAGGATTATGCTGCAAATCAACTCAAGTACTGCAGCTCTAGTTGAAAGCAAGTCAACTTACAACAACAACAACAGTTTAAACCCTGCCCATCTGGCTGGGTTTCCCCAGCTACTCTGGGCAGCTCCCAATAGAATATTAAAAACGTGATAAATACATCAAACATTAAAAACTTCCCTAAACAGGGCTGCCTTCGGATGTTTTCCAAAAGTCAGGTAGTTGTTTATTTCCTTGACATCTGATGGGAGGGCGTTCCACAGGGCGGGCGGGCGCCACTGCAGAGAAGGCCCTCTGCCTGATTCCCTGTAACCTCACTTCTCTTTTTAATAGATATTTATTGAAGTTTCAGAAATTATATAAAGAAAACAAACAAAACACAGACAAAAAACAAGTATAATTTCGATCCCTTATTTTCTTATACCTTACTTCGCTGACCTCCTCCTACCTCCCCTTTCTGTATTCCAATTTAAAATTATTTATTCAGCAAGTCCTCTCCCTTAATTTCATTTAATTTTTAACCTTTCTTTTATTTTAACTTAAACATTACTGCTGTAAACCACTTAGCTTCTAAACCATCATCATTCTAACATTCATTAATTTTGCAGTGTTTCTCAGCCCTTCCTTCAATTTGTTTTTGATAACCTTATTTTCATTTAGTTTGGTTCATTTAAGGAAAAAGAAAGAAAAAGAAGAAAATCCAATTTTACCTTGTCCAAACTTAAGCATCGAACTTATACATCAGTTCTTATTCTTAAAACATTTTTTCTAAGGTCGACCAAGATTCCCTTCCACGAATTTCCCAATTTACATAACAATAACAAACAAAATTTAAAAACACGAAATACATTATAAGTATGAACCCCCCTGTAACCTCACTTCTCACAGTGAGGGAACCGCCAGAACCCACATTAGGTTTTTGAGATATGAAAGTGTCCCATTGTATAGGACAGGAGTCTTCATTTCTCACCACAAATAAGCTCTCTCCAGACTATCCTCTGATGACATACAAAAACACACCATCACTTCTCATACCAGGGTTTCTTCAAAACCTTAACATCGTGAAAAATGGGGGGTTCTCAAACTAGCTCTTCAATTAATACCCTCCCTTGTAAGTCCAAGGGACCCAAGAGACTAAATTAACAAAGGTAAAGAACAGGGCACCGCAGCAGGTAAAAGGTAAAATGTAAAGGACCCCTGGACGGTTAAGTCCAGTCAAAGGCGACTATGGGGTGCAGCGCTCATCTCGCTTTCAGGCCAAGGGAGCCGGCGTTTGTCCACAGACAGCTTTCCAGGTCATGTGGCCAGCATGACTAAACTGCTTCTGGCACAACAGAACACCGTGACAGAAGCCAGAGCACACGGAAACACTGTTTACCTTCCTGCCACAGTGGTACCTATTTATCTACTTGCACCAGCATGCTTTCGAACTGCTAGGTTGGCAGGAGCTGGGACCGAGCAACGGGAGCTCACCCCATCACAGGGATTCGAACCGCCGACCTTCTGATCAGCAAGCCCAAGAGGCTCAGTGGTTTAGACCACAGCGCCACCCACTCCCACGGCACTTGTGAAATTCCCTTTCCATGGAATATTATATATGTATGTTGCATTTCAGACTTTAATCTGTTAGTACTTCCTATCTGGGTGGAAAGGCAGAATATAAATACAAGGAAGGAAGGAATGATTGGACTCACCCGGTGAGAATGTGGGAGTTTGGTACCCACAAAGTCAAAAGGTTGGGGGACCGTCAAAGGATGGTACAGCTCAGGAGCCAATCGGGTGTTTGCAAATTTCATGCACTCTTCTAGCGTGGAGATGAACTGGCTGCAGGTTGCTCGCAACAAGGATGACGCTTCGTTCATCTTCTGGAGGAAGCCAAGAGCAGGAAGAGGAGTGAGGAGGAAGCCTGACCAGCCTGGCCTTCAGGGCCTCAGCGCAAGTCCCAAGAGACTTAAGCCCAGGGCCAGTTCAAAGATTCTGCTGCCAAGGTAACCTAGCTCTGTGCCACCTTAGTGCCCATACAGGGGGCGGGGGCAGCTTTCAAATAAATGGTCCTGTACGTGAAAACTAAGACTGCGCAGCCAAGTGGGAGGGCTGCACCACAAGCACCGAAATGAACAAATGGGATGCTGCCTAGGCACACTGAGCTCAGTACAGACAAAACTCCTCTTGAGGTAGCAGAGTAGTTCATCCACTCCTTTGGCACTGGCTCTCCAAGGTTACAACTTTGAACACCGCTGTGGATGGCGTCAACCAGGAGTAGTGCCCTGTCGGTTTTCCACCCCAAGAAAACAAAAACGTCTTGGACCAACCCTGCCCTTGCTCCATCTAACCACGTCCACAGCAGTAACAGCTGCCTCTCATAACCCCAAAGCATCTCTGAATATAACTGGGGTGCCTTATGGATCGTGGGCTGGGCTTCTGTTCCTTAATTCCAAGGGCTACAACAATCCTTGGCTGTTTTCTCTCGGCTCTCCTATAGCAGGAATGGAGAACCATCAGCACTCCACAACCACTGGTTGTGGAGTGCTGGGCTGAGGTTCAGCAGGCCAGCGTTCCGCATTCCTGCCCGACAGAGGTCAGAGGGAGACCACATTTTGCTCACAAATGACCCAGGGGGGTACGTTCTCCGCTAAGCACCCTGGAACAGAGGAGTGGGGCACCTTAGGCCCACCAATATGTTCCTGGAATACAACAGCCCATCAGCCCTTGCAGTCATGGCCAATGGGCAGGGATGCTGGGAGTTGGAGTTCAGCAACATTATTATTATTATTATTATTATTATTATTATTATTATTATTATTATTATCATTATTATTATTATTATTATTATTACCCCGCCCATCTGGCTGCATTGCCCCAGCCACTGTGGGCGGATTCCAACACACACAATAATAATAATAAAACATCAAACATTAATTGTAACAATCATTTGTTGTTGTTTAGTGGTTTAGTCGTGTCTGACTCTTCATGTCCCCATGGACCAGAGCATGCCAGGCACTCCTGTCTTCCACTGCCTCCCGCAGTTTGGTCAAACTCATGCTGGTAGCATTGAGAACACTATCCAGCCATCTCGTCCTCTGTCGTCCCCTTCTCCTCACAATAACTTTAAAATAAACAACTTATACCAAATAAAGCAGTATGCAATAATGCATTAGAATCCAATAGTAAACACTAAAATTAAACATCAGAAGGTAATAATTAAACAGTTTACCCTTATCAATTACAATAAAAAATGACTCATCTATAATCAACAAAAATAGCAGCAAACCACAATACCCAAAATACCACAAATCATACAAAACAATGTAAAATGATTAAATTAAGAAACAAAGACACAAAATTATTATTATTATTATTATTATTATTATTATTAAATGGCCACTGGTCCCATCACCTCCTGGCAAATGGAAGGGGAAGAAATGGAGGCAGTGAGAGATTTTACTTTCTTGGGCTCCATGATCACTGCAGGTCACAAAATTAAAAGATGCCTGCTTCTTGGGAGAAAAGCAATGACAAACCTAGACAGCATCTTAAAAAGCAGAGACATCACCTTGCCAACAAAGGTCCGTATAGTTAAAACTATGGTTTTCCCAGTAGTGATGTATGGAAGTGAGAGCTGGACCATAAAGAAGGCTGATCGCCGAAGAATTGATGCTTTTGAATTATGGTGCTGGAGGAGACTCTTGAGAGTCCCATGGACTGCAAGAAGATCAAACCTATCCATTCTCAAGGAAATCAGCCCTGAGTGCTCACTGGAAGGACAGATTGTGAAGCTGAGGCTCCAATACTTTGGCCACCTCATGAGAAGACAAGACTCCCTGGAAAAGACCCTGATGTTGGGAAAGATGGAGGGCACAAGGAGAAGGCGATGACAGAGGACAAGATGGTTGGATAGTGTTCTCGAAGCTACCAGCATGAGTTTGACCAAACTGTGGGAGGCAGTGGAAGACAGGAGTGCCTGGCGTGCTCTGGTCCATGGGGTCACGAAGAGTCAGAAACGACTAAATGACTAAACAACAACAAATCCCTGAACTCTCCTCCCAGCTGCTTCCGCTGTTCTCATCTGGTGGGCCAAAGGTTCATCACACCTGCAGGAACAGGTGCTTGCAAGCATGCAATGTTCCCTGATGCCACGGCCCCCAAACAGCATGATCCCTCCAAAGCTGCCTTCACCTGGAGGTCAAGAGGGGAGCCATTGTCTTGAGGATGTGTGGCATCCTGTACGGCGAGGACCTGCTGTGTCAGCACGTCGCAATACAGTCGCAGTTCGGACAGCTTCCTCCCGAGGGACTCGTTGCTTAGGTCCAGATCTGAGGAAGACAAGCAAGCAGAGCAAGAACTGAAAAAGGGATCGTAGAAAAAATGAGCAGCGCGCACAAAGAGTCTTTTCCCTTTTGCTGAGAGCGGAAGAGAGCTGCTGTTTATAACAGCCAGGTGCAGTGAAATTTCTATTTGGAGCAGAAAGCAGTGGTGACAGGTACCAAAAACAAAAAAAAAGGGGGCATGGGGGGTGGGGACACAGAAAAACATGGCACAGCTTTACTGCCAGCTTGGAGGGTGTGAGATTAATGCAGAGCCATAACTAACAGTCTTCAACATCAGCAGTGACATCTAGACCATGGGAGCATTTCAGTCCTGTTCTTGAGTTTGTTCAAAATCTAAAAGAGCTTATCTTAGTATTCCTTTTTTTGAATTTGTGCTATGTAGGTTTTTTAAAACCTTTTTGTAAAGGCAATACTAGAGTTTTCACAGCCGAGCCCTCAACTCCTTATCGCTTCTGCTTGGCTTGCTTTAAAGAGGCCTGTGTCTTAAACTTAATATTGAGGTTTTCAAACCTTTTTTTGTAAACTCGGGGGAGTGTTTCAGCCCTGTTCTCGAGTTTGTTTAAAATCATTTAAGGTTTATGATTTCTCTATTTCCTTCTGAGGAAACAGAATAGTTCAGTGAAACAAGGTTTGTAGCCGGCAGCATCCTGTTAAGGCTTTGTTCAATTCTAGGTTTTTCTAATATTTTCCTTAAACTTTGATTTTGTTATTTAGTTTAATTCTATAAGATAATATTTTCAGTTGATTACTTCTCGTTTCAGGGATTTTCACAGTATTTCATTTGTTTTGTATAACTAACTGGTTGAGATTGGCAGTCAAATAACATTTGCTCCCTGTGCCACACTGCCCTCTGGTGGACCATCAAGGATTCCAAGGGGAAAGTGATATACAGTGGTACCTCGGATTAAGTACTTAATTTGTTCCGGAGCTCCGTTCTTAACCTGAAACTGTTCTTAACCTGAAGCACCACTTTAGCTAATGGGGCCTCCTGCTGCCACCACTGCACGATTTCTGTCCTGAAGCAAAGTTCTTAACCTGAAGCACTATTTCTGGGTTAGCGGAGTCTGTAACCTGAAGCGTATGTAACCCGAGGTACCACTGCACTGCAAATGTCATCTCTTCTGCAAGTAGAGAACACAACCAGTTTTGTACCGCGCTGGGTGGTTTGTTTCTATGGCTTGAAAACCCACTGCTTCCCAAAGGTTCAGGGAGAGTAACAAAAGGAAAAATATATTCAAAATCAGTAAAATAAAAGAAAGACTTCATCTTGAGCGGTTCCCAAACTTTCTGCCTCCCTCCCCCACTGCCCGGGGATCATTTCAGAGATGCCGAACATCCTGACGACCACCTAATGGCTTTTCTGCCTGCTGTAGCGGCTCTAATGGGCTTTGTTTGTATTTATACTGCTTCTTTTACTTCTTATATTGCACCTGGTGGCATGACAAGCTGCATTCCATAGAATTCAAATTGAAACACAATATAAGAAATAAAATAAGCACTAAAATACAATTAGAAATCAAGATGAATGCAGGCACGCCACGGACAACCTGAATGAGGCTTGCAGACTATTGGTGGTCCATGCACCAATGGTTGGGAACCTCTGATCTCAATGTTTTTAAAACATCGCCCTCTAGGGCGTGCCGAATTTTTCACCTTTCAAATTCCAAACATGAGGGGGTGCTAAAAAGTTGTAACGCAACTTGGGAATTCCAAAGATATCTGGGTTAAAGTAATATAACTCAGTCTTGCTTGGTAAGTAAAACATGGGGGGGAATTGCATTGCTGTATCCGTCTGTCTTGAGAGACAACAGGAGAGGGCATCATCAACAGTACAGTGGTTACATATGCTTCAGGTTACATACGCTTCAGGTTACAGACTCCGCTGACCCAGAAATACTACCTCAGGTTAAGAACTTTGCTTCAGGATGAGAACAGAAATTGTTCTCTGGCGGCGCGGCGGCAGCAGAAGGCCCCATCAGCTAAGTGGTGTTTCAGGTTAAGAACAGTTTCAGGTTAAGTATGGACCTCCGGAATGAATTAAGTACTTAACCCGAGGTACCACTGTATAATCAAACTGTTGGAAAGTTGCAGCACCTCTGTGGCAGTTCCATGTTAGCTTGACATCCAGTCAGATTTCCCCATTCTTTCGAGGGAAAAAGCCAGGTGCTCAAGGAGAAACCGTTGAAATCAACCTGGGAGAATCTAGTTACCGGTAACTGGTTACAGTGGTGCCTCGCAAGACTAAATTAATTCGTTCCGCAAGTTTTTTCTTCTTGCGAGTTTTTCGTCTTGCGAAGCACGGTTTCCCATAGGAATGCATTGAAAATCAATTAATGCCTTCCTATGGAAACCGCTTGCCAGGCTGGCGGTGCGGAGAAGGGCTTTTCTCCCCACCGCAAGCCTTCAGGACAGGTACGGGAACAGAGGGGAAGGGGCGCAGCGCTTCTCCTCTCTTCCCGGGGCTTGCGGTGGGAGGAGGGTTTTTCCTCCCCACCGCCAACATTCAGAACAGCATTCTGAATGTTGGCGGTGGGAAGGAAAGCCCTCCTCCCACCGCAAGTCTTCAGGACAGCCATCCGAAGGCTGGCGCGGGGAGAAGGTCTCTCCGCCCCACCGCCAGGCTTCGGAGCAGCCTTCCGAAGGCTGGCGGCGGGAGGAGGTCTCTCCGCCCCACCGCCAGCCTTCGGAGGAGGTCCGAGGACAGTGGGGAAGACGCGCTGTGCTTCCCCGCTGTCCCGGAGATTTCCCTATGGGCTTTCGTCTTGCGAAGGAAGCCCATAGGGAAATTCGTTTTGCGAAGCGCCTCCAAAACAGAAAACCCTTTCGTCTAGCAGGTTTTCCGTCTTGCGAGGCGTTCGTCTTGCGGGGCACCACTGTACTTTCTCTTCCCCAACAAGGCATGCGCAAGACCTACAGACTTAGACTGAGTTGAGAGCCCTCAGGTGGACTAAGCAGGATCAAGGATGTTTGCTAAGGAGGTGTGAGACTTAAACACCTCACTCTTATCATGGTTTAACCGGAAGTTCCCACCTTCCATTCCCCCAGCTCTGCCAACACCATCCTCGGATCTCAGCCCCACAATCCCACTCTGGGCTTGTCAGGACAAAGCTATTTGCAAAGAACCAACCTCTCTCTTTCTGGCTCCTGCTGTCCCCGAGGCAGGCCTTGGAGCTGCCCAAAGCCACGAGCCATTTCTGTCTCTCAGCGGCGCCTCCTGCCTTCAGGTAGAAGTACTGCTCACCAGGGATGACCAGCTCCATGCGAGTGGGGTCAGTAGTGTGGACTATGGAAGCAGTTAGGGAAAAGAGAGCGGAGAGGATGTTGAGATGCCAGTGGCTTCATACACAAGAGGCAGGGCAGGATCCAAAATAGTCCTTCCAGTAGAGTCCCCTCCCTCTCCCCTTCCCATATGCCCCTCCAATAGTCTCTGGAGCAGGCTTCCTCAACCTCGGCCCTCCAGATGTTTTTGGCCTACAACTCCCATCATCCCTAGCTGGTAGGACCAGTGGCCAGGCATGATGGGAATTGTAGTCTCAAAAACATCTGGAGGGCCAAGGTTGAGGAAGGCTGCTCCAGATGGTTGGGAAACCTCAGAAAACAGATTTAAGGAGGTATGTAGGGGCAGAGGAAGGTGACAGAAGCATAGCTGGGGTGGTGGGGGTCAATGGGCGCCGCACCATGGGGGGCACTTACCATGGGGTCTGCAGCGTGCCCGATCCATGGCAGTGTGGGGCTTGCATTAGCCCACCACCTCCCCTTCAGCTGCCCTGCAGGACCACTGCAGGTGGTGGGCAGACTCCTTGGAGGCTGTGTGTCACACGCCCCGCCCCCAGGCGCAGGGCATACGTGCCGCCCCGGACAACCGAGTGGCTAGCTATGCCACTGGAAGGTGAAGTTCTGTACACACCCATAATTCCTTGTCCTAGTGGAATTATTTCATGGCGTACCTCCCTCTGGACATACACAATCACACTTTTGCATTCTACATTAAATAACCTTATCTGCCCAGTTCCCCCGCTCGTCCAAGATGATGCAGTTAAAGGGGAGAAGTTCATCTTCTAGTCACTCTGAGATGTTTTGGGAGCTAAATGGGGCCACATGAAATTGCCTTGAGCTTGTGCCTTGGAGGCTAGCAATACAGCCAGGGGCCTGGACCCAATATTTCAGATCACCCAAAAGACATGGGTCTGTTAGAGTGAAGAGGGCTTGAGACAAGAGCTCTGGAACCACTGGTTTCTGTGCTGGATGTGGAGGAAGGAAATTCTCCTCCTCCACAACCAGCATGAAAATGCACCAGGTTAGCAGAAGGGGGGGGGGGTGAGCCTTCTCTCCTCCAGCAGCCTGATTTATAAGATGGCAAGTTTTGTTTACCAGCTCCACCTGGTATGCAGGCTGAGACCCTATCTGCCCGCAAAATGTCTTGCCAGAGCGGTGCATGCTCTAGTTATCTCCCACTTGGACTACTGCAATGCACTCTATGTGGGGCTACCTTTGAAGCAGACTTGGAAACTATAACTAATCCAGAATGCTGACCTTTAAAGCCCTAAACTGCCTCGGTCCAGTATACCTGCAGGAGCGTCTCCACCCCCATTGTTCTGCCCGGACGCTGAGGTCCAGCGCCGAGGGCCTTCTGGCGGTTCCCTCACTGCAAGAAGCCAAGTTACAGGGAACCAGGCAGAGGGCCTTCTCGGTAGTGGCACCCGCCCTGTGGAACGCCCTCCCACCAGATGTCAAAGAAAAGAACAACTACCAGACTTTTAGAAGACATCTGAAGGCAGCCGTCTTTAGGGAAGCTTTTAATGTTTAACAGACTACTGTATTTTAATACTTTGTTGGAAGCGCCCAGAGTTGCTGGGGAAACCCAGCCAGATGGGCGGGGTATAAATAAATTATTATTAATATTATTAGCCTTCAAAGAGGTTAGCAGTCTGTGTTTCCATACAGTCTACGAAGGAGGGGGCTTCCTCTCTTCTGAAGCCAGCAGGGAAATGAAGGCTACTAATTGATGGACTAATTTTTAAAGTGAAATGTTGAAGGCACAATTACAGACAATTCCAACAAGAAAGAAAAGTGGGAGGCATCTAAAAAAAACAGTGTGGCTGCATAAGGAGCTGAGATTTAAGAAGGGCATGTACAAGAAATGGAAGAAAGGGGAAATCACAAAGGAAGAGTACACATGAGTAGCCAAAAATTGAAGGATAAGGTCAGGCAGGCGAAAGCTCAGAATGAGCTCAGGCTTGCAAGAGAGGCTAATAATAATAGGTTTCTTTGGCTGTGTTTGAAGCAAGAGGAAGAACAAGCAAGTAGTTGGTCCTCTGTGTGGAGAAGCCAGAGAAACTCTGTTGGGTGACAGAGAGAAGGTACAACTGCCCAACACCTACTTTGCCTCTGTCTTCATCCAAAAGGAAAGTGATGCCCAACCTGGTGATAACAGAATAAATGATGCAAGGAGAAAGCTGCAGCCCAAGATAGGAAAAGAGGTGGTAAAGGAACACCTAGCGACTTTAAATGAATTCGAATCCCCAGGGTCTGGTGAGCTGCATTCAAGGGCACTAAAGGAGCTTGCAGATGCAATCTCAGAGCCTCTATCTATAATCTTTGAGAATTCTTGGAGAACAATCGACTACATGGAATTGGCAGAAATGACTGGCAGAATCCGAGACCAGGGAGAAGAGTTGGTGAAAGAAGACTGGAAGAAATTTAAAGACTATTTACAGAAATATTGTAAAATTAATGAATGTTAGAAGGATGTTGGATAGAAACTAAGGGGTTTCCAGCTGTAATGCTTTAGGAGATACGGGAAAAAAAGGTTTATAAATGGGTAAAAGCTTAAGGGTAAGGATTTGCTGAACTAACAAATTGAAGTGGAATACAAAGAAGGGAGGTATGAGGAGGTCTGGGGAAATAAGCGTAAGGAAGATATGTTATGGAAAATTATTTGTTTTTTAACTGTTTTTATGTTGTATTTTGTTTCTTTTTATTTTTTATTTTTTCATTGTTATATCTTAAAAAACTTTAATAAATATCTTTTTTTTAAAAAAAGAGAATTCTTGGAGAACAGGTGGGGTCCTTGCAGACTGGAGGCAGGCAGATGTTATCCCTATCTTCAAAAGGGGGGAAAGAAAACCCAGGTAAGTACTGGCAGGTCAGCTTGATGTCATTACCTGGAAAAGTCCTAGAACAGATAATTGAACAGTCTGTGGCCATCGGTCATGGATGCTTTAGCTGAGAGTCCTGCACTGCAGGGAACTGGCCCCTTCTAACTCTGCAATTCTATGATTCTAATATTTTGGAGGCAGGTCAATTACATTTGTGGGCTTATATATAAGGTGACGTTTAAACAGCTTCCCCTCCCCACTTGCCCAAATAGCACAAAATGCCCCAACCTTTGATCTCACACACAGCCATCTTGATGCTGCCTTTGCTGCCCTTTCCCACGTCATCCTGTGAATCATAATAGGAGAGGATGCCATTCTCTAGTACGAAGTATCGTGGCTGCCAACCTGTGGTGGGAGGAGAGGGAAAAAGAGAGATGTGGAAATGAGGATCCTTTTTCCATGGCAAGTCAAGCTCTCTCACCACCAGTTTCACAGGAGAATCAAATTTTAATTAAATTGCCCACATGTAAACAGGAACATGACTGAACGATTCCTTTTGCATACACGTATATTGCAGCACTCATTCCTAAGTGAGGTGGAGACAATCTAAGTGGGAGATCTTCCAAAGTCCTACTGGTAAGAAAAGGAAGGGGTGTTTCCTTCCCTATGCAGTTCTTTAAAACAAAAAACAAACCTGCCTTTCCACTTAAAACACCATCTCCAGGTTGGCTGGGGAGAGAGATCCTAGAGTTCTCTTAAGATCAAAGTGGGACACCCTGTTTTGGGCTTAAAACAGTACACCACTGGCATTAGAGCTAAGCCAGAAGAGCTTTACACAGGTGTAGCAGGGACCTGTGAAGCTGGCATGCCCCTTGGCAAGGTAAAGCTTTCCTCCGCTAACAGATATACTCCAGCCGTTCCCAACCCCCTCCAGATAGCAGATCCGAAGGTTAGGAAGCAAGGCGTATAGAGCCATCCTACATTTTCATCTTTGAACAATAGCTCAGTGTCATCAAAAGCTCATGCAGACATAAAAACGTAAAGGGACCCCTGAGCATTAGGTCCAGTCGTGACCGACTCTGGGGTTGCGGCGCTCATCTCGCTTTACTGGCCGAGGGAGCCGGCGTACAGCTTCCGGGTCATGTGGCCAGCATGACTAAGCCGCTTCTGCCGAACCAGAGCAGCGCACGGAAACGCCGTTTACCTTCCCGCTGGAGTGGTATCTATTTATCTACTTGCACTCTGACGTGCTTTCGAACTGCTAGGTTGGCGGGAGCAGGGACTGAGCAACGGGAGCTCACCCCGTCACGAAGATTAGAACTGCCGGCCTTTTGATCGGCAAGTCCTAGGCTCTGTGGTTTAACCCACAGCGGCACCCGTGTTCCCATGGAGACATACTTCAATACAATTTTTAAAATACAGTGGTATCTCGGGTTACAAACTTAATTCGTTTCGGAAGTCCATTCTTAACCCGAACATTCTTAACCTGAGGCACCCATTCCCTACATAGGCCTCCCGCAGCCCCGGAAGCAGATTGCGTTCATATCCCGGGGCAAAGTTTGCAACCTGGAGCACCTACTTCTGGGTTTGCGGAGTTCGTAACCCGTAGCGTTTGTAAGTAGGACGGTGCGTAACCCAAGGTACCACTGTAAGGGTTTTTTGAAACAAAATACAGTAAAGCTAAGGGTTGGGGGATGCAAAGACCATGGGAGGGAGCATGTAGTCCTCTTGATTTTTTATTTTTTTTACTCCCGTTCCCATCAGTCCCAGCCTGCAGAGTCAATGGTCAAGGATGATGGGAGATGTAGTCCATCCGCATCTGGAGGGCTACATGTCCCCCACTCCTGACACAGGTATATGTGCTTTAACCATAAATACACAAAACATCACCGTGGGGATGGAACACTGACTATAAATAGTGTTTATTTAAACCAGCTTTGTAAGGCAGTATTTGTTTATTTTCTTGGAGATTGCAGCCCACTTTTGCCCCTGGGCCAGGCCAGGGCGGCACTTGGGAGGCTGCTCTGACAAAACCCTGTAGCATTTGCTAGAGAAGATCTCCTGCGCATTTATCAAATGGGTGACAGGAAGATGCTCCACAAGCAAAGTCCCCCCTGCAGCATGCTGGAAAGAACTGGCCACCCCATGTCTTGCTTTGCTTCTGTATTTGTGGGCACGCCTCCTATGGGAAGTGGTCAGACAACTACAGTGAGAAACACAGAAAAACCACAGAAAACAAGACTCCTGGTTGACATGGACGACTCATCCTGCTCAGGAGCACCAGGAAAGTGACTCACTACAATGGAGAGTTGGTCCAGCACGGCCCTAACCCTTTAAAAACAAAAAAAACCACACAGACAAATGAAACCACCAAACAGAAGTCAATGGGTGACACTTATTCCTTCCCCTCATCTCCGCTGCTGGAGAAAGAGCTGCACCCGTTGAATTTTTCCCAGTTACGCAACTGCTACAAGGCGCAGAGAAAGATGGCAGCCCTTAAAACCCTTTGGCCCGGGGAAGGAGTGGGTGCAAGTGAGATTCGGTTTCCTGGAAAAGGGATTAAGTCGCACAATGAGCAAGGGAGCATTTTGGGGGGCTGGGGTTAGGGGGGTAGGGGTGGGAGGGAGCCCGGACTCCTGGGTTCTATCCCCTGCCCTATGGGATAGCTGGGTTGCTAAGGAACGCGAAGAAAGGGGTACATATGATGGGGGGGAGCAGGAGGCGACGAAGGCAGAGGCCGCCTCCCCAAATGCAAAGCCCGACCCACTTGAGGACTCTCTCTCTCTCTCTCTCACCCGAAAGATAGTTGGTCCATTTCAGCAGCGCTCCCTCCATCACCAGCCCGGCTCGCTTACTGCCGCCGGTGCGCCGAGCAGAGCCAATTGCGGCTCCGGGCCGGTGGGGCCCGACCAATCGCGGGGGAAGTTGAGGGCGGGGACCAAGAACGGGGGGAAAAGGGACTTGCGGGGACGCGGGAGGGAAGCTAGGTAGGAACCAATCAGGCTGGGAAATGGATCGGGGGAACAAAAGGTGGACGGACGGAGGGGAAAAGGAGCGCTCGGAGCCGCCCGCCTTCCTCCGCGCAGTGGCTTATGGGCAATGTAGTCCCACTGGTCGCAGAGCCGTTGGACTCCGCGAGCCCGTTTACTAAATCGGCAGCCCTGGACACTGAGTCCCCTAAGTTCATGATCCGTCAAAGAAGAATGGATGGAGGCAGGAGTAATAATAATAAAAAATTATTTATACCCCAGCCACTCTGGGCGGCTCCCAACAAAACACTAAAATACAATAACCTATTAAAACATTAAAAGCTTCCCTAAACAGGGCTGCCTTCAGATGTCTTCTGAATGTCAGGTAGTTGTTTATCGCTTTGACATCTGGAGGGAGGGCGTTCCACAGGGCGGGTGCCACCACCGAGAAGGCCCTCTGCCTGGTTCCCTGTAACTTGGCTTCTCGCAGTGAGGGAACCGCCAGAAGGCCCTCAGAGCTGGACCTCAGTGTCCGGGCAGAATGATGGAGGAGAAGAAAAGAAGGAGGAAAGCAAGGAAGATATTTATTGTTGAAACAGAGTTTTCCCCGTCCCTCCTTTGCAAAGAGGTTAGGACCCAGAACAAGGCTGTGCAAGTACAGTGGTACCTCGGGTTACATACACTTCAGGTTACATACGCTTCAGGTTACACACTCCGCTAACCCAAAAATAGTGCTAAAGTGGTGCTTCAGGTTAAGAACAGTTTCAGGTTAAGAACGGACCTCCGGAACGAATTAAGTACTTAACCCGAGGTACCACTGTAGTTTTAAATAAGACTTTAGAAATTGCCCAGCCCCCAAGCCAAAGACCACCCAAAAAGCATCATCCATAGGTCACGGAAAGAGGCGGTCTACAACAGAAATCTGAAGGTGTGGCTTGACTTCTGCCTGACAAGATACCTGGTAATGGTCACTGAATGTATTCCCTACCCAGTCTGGGTCATTCTTTCAAGATGGTAAATACCTTAGTTCTTGAATCCAGGTCAGAGGATTCATACACAAAATATGTCCTTAAGACAGAATTTGTAGGATTTGTAAGTGAAAAGAACTACTGGGAAAGGTTTCTCTGAGGTCTTTCCTTCTGCAGAGGAAATATTTAGAATCATTAGGAGCCAATATGGCTTTTGGGATTGTTCTATAGTCCATCAAACACTGCCCACTAGTGTGGACAGGGAAACATCAAGTTTGGAGTCCTAAAACTGAAAGTGCCTCATGTGTGCATAATCTTTCACATGAAAACAGTGACTCATGTACACATAAATGCTCGTGTGCACACAGCTGTAGTTAGACATCCTTAAGCTTTGTGTCAAGCCATAGACTGCAAATTCTATAAACACTTACAGTGGTACCTCGGGTTACATACGCGTCAGGTTACATACGATTCAGGTTACAGACTCCGCTAACCCAGAAACAGTGCTTCAGGTTAAGAACTTTGCTTCAGGATGAGAACAGAAATCGTGCTCTGGTGACGCGGCGGCAGCAGGCCCCATTAGCTAAAGTGGTGCTTCAGGTTAAGAACAGTTTCAGGTTAAGTACGGACCTCAAGAACGAATTAAGTACTTAACCCGAGGTACCACTGTACTTGGTAATAATTCCATTAAATCCATTGAATTTACTTTAAAGAGATTAAGATTCCCGCCCCCCCTCCAATAAGTGCAGCAAAGACCTGCACCAGCAGTTGGTACTTCCAGGAGGCTGGGGAAGAGACTATTACAGTGGTGCCTCGCAAGACGAAATTAATCCGTTCCGCAAGTCTCTTCGTCTTGCGGTTTTTTCGTCTTGCGAAGCACAGCTATTAGCGGCTTTAAGAAAAAGGAAACAAACTCGGAAGAACTCGCAAGACGTTTCGTCTTGCAAAGCAAGCCCATAGGGAAATTCGTCTTGCAGAACGACTCAAAAAACGGAAAACTCTTTCATCTTGCGCGTTTTTCATCTTGCGAGGCTTTCGTCTTGCGAGGTACCACTGTATTGTCCTCCCCAACGTTTGCGTTTGTGCTGCTGTCAGCCTTCTCTGGAGGGGAGACGTGGGAGCCAGTTGTATGTCGTCTAGCCTGTATCCCATCTGTATGTCATCTGCCCTTCCCAGCTGAACTGCATTTAAGACAGCTCCTTGGAGTGCAGCAAAATCAGTACCAGAAACTTTATTGTCAGTTAACTTTCATTTTTGCCATTTATGCATGTACTTAAGCTTGGATTGGTGGTTTGGTTTGGTGTTTTTTCTTTTTCTTTTTTGTAATACTGTACTGAATTTATTCTGTAACTTGCAGATATTTTTTTGGGGGGGGGTCATTCTGTATACGTACTTGCATTTCCAGTGCTCTCTTATTTTTTCATGTTTTGATTCCCCCCCCCCAAAGCCATTTTGGGATGCAGCTTGTTGTGGGGAAAGCGGCATATAAATACAGTGGTGCCTCGCAAGACGAAAAGAATCCGTTCTGTGATTCTCTTCGTCTAGCGGTTTTTTCGTCTTGCGAAGCAAGCCCATTGACGGATTAGCGGATTAGCGCTATTAGCGGCTTATCGGTTTAGCTGATAAGTGGCTTAGCGGCTTAGAAAAAGGGGGGGGAGGAAAAAAACCCGCAGGAACTCGCAAGACATTTTCGTCTTGCGAAGCAAGCCCATAGGAGATTCGTTTTGCGAAGCACCTCCAAAACGGAAAACTCTTTCGTCTAGCAAGCTTTCCGTCTTGCGAGGCATTCGTCTTGCGGGGCACCACTGTAAGAACCAATCGGTCACGAACCCGTTACCTTGGATAGCTCAGTCGGCAGAGCGTGAGGCTCTTAATCCCAGGGTTGTGGGTTTGAGCCCCACATTGGGAAAGAGACTCTTGTGTTGCAGGGGTTTGGAGTAGATGACCCATGTGGTCTCTTCCAATTCTTCAATTCTATTATTCCTTGCTTCATCCATCATTATTGTGTTTAAGCCGAGCGTCGCTTTGGCAGGGTGTGGGTACTTGTACCAGGTGCCTAACAGTATGCAACGTTCATGAGCGTAGATCTCAGAAATGATTGATAAGCATTAAAAAAACCCACCTCAATTAACTGTAGTTTTACGCCGCCCCCCAGCAGAATCCTGCCTCCATAATGTCATATTTTGGGGGGGATTTTTACCCGTGATCTCCCAATGAAGCTCAACAACTTTTCAAGTGATCTCCCCCAAAATAGCTCAACAACCTTTTGCCCCACCCCCTTAACAAAAACCCTGTCTACGCCCACGGCAACCGGGGCCGGATTTAGGTTTGATGAGGCCCTAAGATACTGAAGGTAATGGGGCCCTTTATATGTCCAGCTGTCCTTTGTCAACAACAAATTGCTGCTGTTCTTTGTGTTGAATATATGCTATAATTTATGGACCTAATAGGTATCTAAAGCCATTTGCACATAACAAAATATGTATTTTATCAAAGCAATTGTTGAACTGAAATACAATGAAGAAGTATATTAATAGTGAAATACAATTAAGAAGAAGTATATTAATAGTGAAATAATTATTAAGCTCCAACTTAAAATGATTTTTTATTCATAACAAACTTAATAATGCAAAAACATTGGCATTTGGCAATAACAACAGTTCCTTTAGAAACACAATTTACAAAGACTCACAATCTAGTCTCTGGAAGCTTTCTATAACATGAAATAATAATAGGTGAAAATATATGATGCAAACTACTAATAATGATAAACAGCAGAATGTAGGCACCCTATATACAAAAATGTGCAAACCAGTGATATTTTAGGGAGCAGGATAGCAGGCGGGGCCCATTACTTACATCAGAGGAGCCTACACAACACAAAACACTGTTGCTGTATGTAAGTTTTATCTTATTTGTTTTTTATCTTATATTTTAGAAATGTACATCCAGGTTTTTTTTCTTTACTTTTTTTGGGGGGTGGCCCCCAAGAGAGTGGGGCCCTAAGCTATAGCTTGTTTAGCTTATACGTAAATCCGGCACTGATGGCAACGTTTACCTGTACTGACGGCAAGCGAAGAAATAATACCTATTTGCCTGTCGCTGTATCTGTGACCCTCGGAGACTCCTTCTCCCAGCGTGCAGCGCTGGACAAGGCCCGGCCTCTGATCGCTGTGCGGCCGAACGGCCTTCTGGGAGTCGTAGTCCCCGTACCGAAGCCGCCTGGCGGCCTGGGCCCGGCGCCGGACTCCAACTTCCAGGATGCGCCTCGCAGCGTTCCGGAGGCGGCGACGGCGGGGTGGCACCAGGGCCGCCGCTTCCTCTCTCCCGGCCATTGTGAACCGGGCTGGCGGGCGTTGCGGTGGCGGCGGCGGCGGCGGGGCAGGAGGAGGGAATGAGCGAGGAGGAGGCGGAGGAGCCTTGCGGGAGCGCGAGGAGCTGCGGCGGCTTCCCCAGGTGAAGGAATCCGCCCGCGCCGTTGCTAGGAGACGGGCGGGGAGGGGCGGGGCGAGGGAGGGAGGCAGGAGGAGGAGGAGAAGAAGAAGCCCCGCCCCCTAGAGCGCCGTTGCTAGGATACCCCTCCTGGAAGAAGCAGCGCTCGGGCCTACGCTGCCATGATAACGGGAAGGCCCAAGCGGGGCATCACCCATGGCCTGGGCAATTATGGGAGGAGGGACTCGGACAGAGGATGGGTCCCGACTAAGAGGGGTGGGGCTGGGGGCGACAGCGACCCCTCCTGCCTCTCCCTAGGGGTGCGCAGTCTAGAGGACAACTCCGTATTCAGAACAATCCTGCAGCTGTCTATCCAGATGCCTGTCGAGGCTGAGTCCCAAGAGGACAGGTATAGGAGCGCAGCCTTGTTGTCTGCCTTTCCCATGACCCAGATAGAGCGGCTCCATTGGTAGAGAGCAAGACCCGTAATCCCAGGGTTGTGGGTTGGAGCCCCACGCTGGGCATAAGATGCCCGCAGTGCGAGGACGTTGGAGTACAGTGGTACCTCAGGTTACATACGCTTCAGGTTACAGACTCCGCTAACCCAGAAATAGTGCTTCAGGTTAAGAACTTTGCTGCAGGATGAGAACAGAAATCGTGTGGCGGCAACGGGAGGCCCCATTAGCTAAAGTGATGCTTCAGGTTAAGAAGAGTTTCAGGTTAAGTACGGACCTCCAGAACGAATTAAGTACTTAACCTGAGGTACCACTGTATAGGGGACCCTCACGGTCCCTCCCCACTCCACAATTCTGTGGAAACTACCGTATTTTTCGCTCTATAACATGCACCAGACCATAACACGCACATAGTTTTTAGAGGAGGAAAACAAGAAGAAAAATATTCTAAACAAAATAGTGGATATATGATTTTTGTGGTTCATGCTGTGGCCACAGACATGTGATCTGACAGTGTGTTTGGAGTAGCCCAATGCAAAAATCCTGAGGATCCATGTGGATCCATGCTTTGTAACCACGGAGGAGGGAAGGAAGGGGAACCATGGATCCTCTGCTCATGACTGCAGCAGATGCCACCCGCAGGCATTCGCTCCATAACACGCACAGACATTTCCCCTTACTTTCTAGGAGGAAAAAAATGAGTGTTATGGTGCAAAAAATACGGTATTTCCTGGGACCGCACCAGCTTTCTGCATATTTATAGGGACCTCGGTGCCGCTGAGGGGCTTACTCCCAAGTAGGCGTACATAGAAGTGCCTCAGCAGAGATAAGCGTTAATGACTTCGTTAAGACTTACCGTATTGTAAGGGGGCACAGTGGAGCAGGAACCGGCAAGCCACTCCAGTATCCCTGCCAAGAAAACTCCATGGACAAAGACAACAGACAGGAGTGCCTGGCGTGTTCTGGTCCATGGGGTCACGAGGAGTCGGACACGACTAAACGACTAAACAACAAAAGGGGGCACGGAGCTGCAAGCCAGCAGAAGTTTATTTTGAGGGAAGCTTGTATTATTTATTAAATTTGCATACTGCCCTATAGCCGCAGGTCTCAGGGTGGTTCACAGCATAAAATGACTAGATAGAAACACAAGATGCATAACAAAAATAAAAATAGGAACAACCCAATAATCCCCCCATTCACCATTTAAATTGGCATTGGATGTCAGTCAGCCAAAGGCCTGGTTACAGAGGAATATTTTTGCCTGGTGCCTAAAGGTGTGTAAAGTGGCAGGCAAGCCTCCCTGGGGAGAGCATTCCACAAATGGGGAGCCACTGCAGAGAAGGCCCTGTTCTTGTGTTGCCACCCTCCAGACCTCTTGTGGAGGAGGCACATGAAGAAGGGCCTCAGAGGATGATCTCAGGGTCCAGGTAGGTTCATATGGAAAGAGGTGGTCTTTGAGGTATTGCTGAAAAACACTCCCCAAGCAACACCCTTGGAACAACTGTCCAAGTAGGACTGGAACCATTTGCAAAGTGGTGTCACCCACCCCTAACTTGGGACAGCTGCTTCAGAAGGATAGCATGGTCAATGGTATCAAAAGCCACTTGAGAGGTCAAGGAGAATTAACAGGGGCACATTTTCCCTGTCTCTCCTGAGAGTGGTCATCATACAAAGCTGTTTCTGTGCCAAAACTGAGCCTAGGAAACTGAGGAAATATCCCCTGGATCTGGTCCATGACCACCTTGCTCAGGAAAGGGAGATTGTATGATCAAACATTTGTTCTTCAAGTGTTCTGGAATCAAGGCTTATAAGGATTTTGGTTTTCTCAGAGGCTGTTTAGCCATCATAGCAAAACTGAGCTTGCTTGTACCAGGAAACTTACTAACACGAAACAATGGCTGCTGCCTTTATGCTGGAGAGGAGAAGCTGTGGTCCTGCAGATGTTGTTAGATGCCATCTCTTATGAGACCCACCGGCAAGACCAGTTGGTAGGGATAATGCGAGTTGTAGCCCTAACAACAGGTACCCTGTCCCTACCTAATTCTATTTTTGTGAGCATCAGGCTGGCTGCTCTTGCTTTTTGTCTGATCCAGCAAGGTAACTTTTCCATACTTCCTAAATTAGAAACCCCACGTCACTCATAAGAATGCATTGAAAGACCGTACTTATCCCGGTTAAAAGACAACAAGAGCTAAGTAATCCTCATTAAGAAATCTTTGGGGTGTAACCTTCATTTCTTTCCTGCTTCCTTATCCCTCCCGTCCTCACTAGGGCCTCTGGTCCATGAAGCTGGGAGGGATGGGATGACCTCATTGTACATTTGCTGTTGAAGGGACTTTGGCAGTAGTGAAATCTCTGGGAGTTTTGGAGGCTCCCACCAATGATAGAAGGTGTGGGGGGAAGAGACAAGCACATCCTTTGTTGCAGACAATGGAATCATGGAAGACAGAGAAACACTACTAGGTAAAAGGAGCCCCGGTGGAAGAGTAAGGTGGCTTCCAAGATCCAACCTTGTCTCCTTTTGACCCTCAGTATAGAGCAAATGCTGGCGTCCAACCCTGGCAAGACCCCTATCAGCCTGCTGCAGGAGTATGGGACACGCATAGGCAAAACCCCTGTGTACGATCTACTGAAAGCCGAGGGACAAGCACATCAGCCCAACTTCACCTTTCGCGTCACTGTTGGAGACATCAGCTGCACCGGTTAGTTGTGGTAAAGAACGGGAGTGTGGATAAACCAGTTGAATTTGGGCAGGGGAGGAAGAGGAGAGGTTAAGAACTCTCATATTTGGGGGTAGGATAGAGAAGATTGCATGTCTTCTGCAGTCCTTCATATTTGTCTCAGCAGCAGAAAGGAGATGGAGTTTCTCCAGTTGTGCTTTTGAACTGGGCCTTCTGCTGCTTCCAGTTAACTTTGGGTTTGCACCTACTTTGAGGGGCTCCCAGTAATACAAGCTCCTCTTTAGCACACTGGTCCCCTTACATTTTATCCAGGAGTGGAGAATCTTTTTGGTTCCATGGGCCAGATCCTACACCCACTTGTCAAGAACGCAACATCATTATGATGTCACATAACTGATAGATGGGTTGTCATGCTCACCTGCCAGAATCCATTGCATGGGGTTCTTAGCTGGCTGTTGAGCTGAACATAACATCCCTCCCCACTAATACAAATAAATAAATAAATTGGAACCTTTAAGGCCACAGATAGGGAATCTGTGGCCCTTCAGATGTTGTTGGACGCAAACTCCTCTTAACAGCCCCAGCCAGCATGATTTAAGTTTGATTTGACATGTGTATTAGAGGGGTAGGGGAGCTGGAAAAAAATTGCATCTGGCAACCAATGTGCCCCTTTGGTTTCAGATAATACATGGGTAAAGGTAAAGGGACCCCTGACCATTCGGTCCAGTCGTGGCCGACTCTGGGGTTGCAGCGCTCATCTCGCTTTATTGGCCGAGGGAGCCAGCATACAGCTTCTGGGTCATGTGGCCAGCATGACTAAGCCGTTTCTGGCAAACCAGAGCAGCACACGGAAACGCCGTTTACCTTCCCGCTGGAGCGGTACCTGTTTATCTACTTGCACTTTAACGTGGTTTGAAACTGCTAGGTTGGCAGGAGCAGGGACCGAGCAACGGGAGCTCACCTCGTTGCAGGGATTTAAACCGCCGACCTTCTGATCAGCAAGTCCTAGGCTCTGGTTTAACCCACAGCACCACCCGCGTCCCTAATACATGGGTAGACGAGTCTAAAAAGCCTGGGACACAAATTTTCACAGCCCTCTAGTGGCTATGGTGGCTCATTTACCAAAAGTATCGTATTGAGCGTTATCTTTGGAAGTGTATACTCAATTCTGACCAAACTAAGCCTCCTAGAGCAAAATATACATCAGGCCTTATAGACTCATCTACCCATGTACTATCTGGAACCAAAGGGGCACATTGGTTGCCAGATGTGGAATATATTGGCATTATCTTCAGCTCTCCTTCCCTGCTATGTTTTGCTTTTCCAACTACAGTGTTGAGCTCAAAGCAGCCCACCATAATAACAACAGCTGTAAAAATTAACAATCGTATCAAGAGCACAGTACAGTAGCATATAAACAAAGCAAAAACAAAATCAATTCATCAGTCAATCAACACAATTCAGTGTAAACACAGAGTGATTCAAAATATCTGCCCTGTGCCAGTTGAACTTACTCTCTCTGCAAAGGGGCTTCTTAACCCACCAGGGCAGCAACAGCAGCACATTCCAAGGTAGCTTTTCTGGGTTGTAGTCTGGCAACAACTGGAGGCTACCAAGTTGGAGAAGGGTGTCCTGACTCACTACACCTAACTCAATTCTAGATTTGGGGAGTAGAATGCAGGAGATCCTAGTTTCTAGACTTCTTTTTGTAACCTGTTTGATACCCTCTTCCTCTCAGAACTTGGGACCTTGAGCTGCTTGTTTGTTCTGTCCCACTCACCAGATGTCCTCACAGGGTTGGGTTTCTCACTGCTGGGCTCTTGGCAGCTTTTCTTGGAGAGCTCATTGGCCTACTGTCAGCTGACCATCAAGAGAACAGGAAGCTGGACTAGTTGCTCCATTCACTTGATCCAACACTCTCTTCTTAGAAAGTCATGCAGAGCTGTAACAAGATATAATCAAGAGGCAGATTAGGGCAAGGGTGGAGCCACAGGCTTTGAAGGGAACCTCCACCGAGGCTTGGCTGACACTGCTTCTCAGGTGACAGTTGAGTTGCCAAGGCCTGATTGTGATGTCATACATAGCTGCAATGACAGATCCTGTATATGGTTTGAACAGCCTTGCTAAAGCCCAGCATTTTCCCCTGATGATACTGCTACTCTTTGCCTACATACATGGCACCGGACCCAACAAGCAATAATACCACAATTTCTACCCCTTTATTCCATGATTTTTCACAACTACTTTCACTACTATTTTACTTGTCTTTTTCCTTTCGCCATGATTTTAATGTCAATTAGCCTCACGCTGTTATATTGCTATTATCAGCCAGAGTGGCTTGGATCCTGCAAAAGGCACTCACTCAGCCCCTTCTTCCCTCTAGCCCATCATTAACATTTAGCTTCAGCAGGGGTGGGATTGAATTTGTAGGAATTAAATTTTACTCTCAGTGACTGGACGGTCATAGTTCATTTTATTTTTTTAGACTCTACTTCTAAATGTGCATGTTTGCTTAACTTGGAAGCACATTCCCTCATATCTTAACTGTCTGTGGAGGCATGGAAGTGCATGGGGATGTAGGAGAAAGAGTGAGCTTTCAAGCACCACCCTCTTCCCACACTGCTCTTTATTGCAGTTCACAGTGGCATATAGTATGGAATGCTGTTGCAAATGAGATGCAGTGCTGTGCTCTGTCCATGTGCTGCATTTGTGAAAAATACCAGCACAGTGACACTTTGCAAACAAAAGGAGCTTCAGTGCGGATTGCACCTGGATTTGGTCGGCCTGGAAGTCTCATATATGCTACCTTCCATTATGGAAGGAAGGCCGGGATATAAATAAGTTTCTGTGTTTGCCCTTCCGAGTTGCCCTTGCATCCTTGTGTACCGACTCGCTTTCTCTCCCTTCACCTGCCCTTAGGCCAAGGCCCTAGCAAAAAAGCAGCCAAGCACAAGGCAGCAGAGGTGGCACTCCGGCTTCTCAAGGGAGGAAACATGTTGGAGCCAGCAGCAGCGGAAGAAGCCAGGTGAGGGCTATGCACAGTCTGTACAGAAGGCCGGAATCCCCCCTTCTCCCATGCACTTATTAGAAAATGAAATCCCCAGGGAATCTTCGGTCTACAACATCCTCTCTAGTTGCTTACTGTCTATGAAAGGTAATTTGCGGACAGTTAGGACAAAAAGGTTGTTGATAAGTAAGCCAGTAAAGCCAGTAAGTGCTGACATCGTGTCACGTGCAAACCAGGCCAGTGAAGGACAGAAACTTTAACAAAAGAAGTTGAAATCTGCATTCCATGATGCAAATTGAGCAGCACAGTCACAGGTGCTCAGGTTGCGCACAGACGTGGGAACAGGAGAGTTCCGCATCGAGCATTGTTGCACAGGCCTCTGTGGTTGAGGGAAGTTTGGGTGGAGGGAGCCTTGCTAGAGAACAGGAAGGGCCTGCGCCCAAGTTCTGGGGGGTGACACGGGAGCAGTCTCTCTTTTCGGGAAGTTTCTTCCACTGCATGCGCTCCTGCTACTGAGCGTGCTTTAATTTTGTCACCTTGTATTCCGAAGCTCTCCTTTTTCTCTAGAGCCCTTGGCTCAGACCACCGCTCCAGTCAACGCACCTGTACCCACCTTGCCGGTTTCGTCTCCCAGGTAATGGGATGGAAGCGAAAGACAAAAGCACAAGGAGTGGGCTGCCCAGAGTTCTCTGGCTGCTTCTCATGCACCCCAATTTCCCCATAGGCCATCAGTGCATACTGGAACAAGCTGGTGCCTGTGGCAGGTCCTTCCCTTGTGTCTGACCTTGCTCCCCCCCCCCCCCGGGGTTTTCCCATGGGCTGCAGAGCATCAGCTTGGGTGTGGGATGGGTACACATTCCAGCAGGTATTCTCCACTCGAAGTACAGGAGGGGAAGTAAGAGATCTTGCTTGCCCCTGGAGACACAGGCTATGGGTGGCTGTGTGGTGGTTAGTAGGAAGACCCCCTTTCAGTCTACCATCAATTCCCCTCTTAACGCTGATTGGAGGAGGGTCCATGCCTTGCCCTACAGTGGAGCACCAAGTAGGCCTGGGCGATGTATCGATACATTGTCCAGGACTGGTTTGAGGGCCAGAGTACAGTCACACCCTACAGCATATCTTGGGTGGGGCTTACCTGTGCCTTACCTTCTCAGGCTGCTGCCTCCTTCCTCCCTGTGCCGGGCGTTGGTGGTGGAGGGAGCTGTGGTGGTTTCACCCCGGCACCTCGCGGGGCTGATCTTCCTTCCTTTTCAACACCGCAATGTATCGCTATACCATGAGGTTTAGGTGGTGATACGTCACGATGTCGAAAAGCCGACATCGCCTAGCTCTCGCGCCAGTTGTAGGCGAGGCTCTCTTTGACGAGGCCCCTTCTCGGCTGTCTCCCCGGAAGGGCTCCTATGTTCCCCTACCTCTGCCTACTTTGTAGCGTGGGTGGGGTGTTTGGATTTGGGTCAGCAGAACCACCAGGGAGAACCCTTCACCTTGTGTCCTCTTTTTACCTAGAAGTTCTGCAATGGACATGAAGTCCCCAGTATCACCACAGCAGTCGGAGTGCAACCCAGTTGGCGCCCTGCAGGTAGGTCGCTCTCTCAGCTGTGACTTCCTTCAGCCCCAAGCGCTTCCAGGAGGAGGGGTATTGGTGAGTGAGCTTAGTCAGAAGTTGGTAGATCCACACTTTGCCCTACAGGAGAAAGAGTACTTCCCAGCAGCACCTTGTCCTACCGATTGCCTGTTTCATTCTTGAGATATCTGAACCTGAGCCTTTCAGCATGCAAAGTATCTTTTTACTTTTAATGTGCTTTAAACTTTTTATGATTTTTTTAAAAGATATTTTATTAGGTTTTAACAATAGAAAAGTTTAGAAAAATACAAAAACGAAAAAGATACAAAATTACAAAATACAAAAATACAGACATTAAACACACAAAAAAAGAAAAAACACATATAAAAGGAAACAAAAATTCCCTCTTTCTTAATTTCTCATCTTTAGTTAACTTATTTTCCTGACTTCCTCACGTCTCCCATTTTTGTATCCCTTTTAGAAATTGGTTCAGCAAATTCAGGTCCTATTAGTTTATCTATTATTGATCCAATCTTACATTTTACCTTGTTGCTAGAATCCCTGCAATTCATTTCAATGTCATCAACATTCAAAAATTTTACAATATTTCTGCAAATAGGTTTTAAATTTCCTCCAATCTTCTTCCACCAACTCTTCTCCCTGGTCACGGATTCTGCCAGTCATTTCCGCCATCTCCATATAGTCTTTTTATGATTTTAATATATGGTTTTCAGTGCTCTCCCCCCTCCCCCAAAAAAGTGCCGGTACTCACCATGAAGTTGTTACAGGGAGTGCCACACTTTTAACATTTTTTTAAAAGGTGCTGGTATTGTGTGCCCTTGAGGATCCCCAGCAAAAAAGCACTGATGGCTTTATGTTTTTATATGGTTGTAAACAGCTGTGATAGAAGGGAAGCGGGTGGTGATGTGGGTTAAACTACAGAGCCTAGGGCTTGCCTATCAGAAGGTCAGCGGTTCGAATCCCTGCGACGGGGTGAGCTCCCGTTGCTCGGTCCCTGCTCCTGCCAACCTAGCAGTTCGAAAGCACGTCAAAGTGCAAGTAGATAAATAGGTACTGCTCCAGCGGGAAGGTAAACGGTGTTTCCATGTGCTGCTATTGTTCGCCAGAAGCGGCTTAGTCATGCTGGCCACATGACCCAGAAGCTGTACGCCGGCTCCCTTGGCCAGTAAAGCAAAATGAGTGCCGCAACCCCAGAGTTGGCCACGACTGGACCTAATGGTCAGGGGTCCCTTTACCTTTTTAGGCTACCTTAAAGTCCTGGTTTTGGAATGCAAGCTGGTATCCCAAAGGGAAAATTTGTTGTCACCATGCAGCACTTTTTCAAAAGGCTCTTTGGTATGGGAGCTTTTGAAGCCATATTAAGTAAGCTTGGAAGTGCGCACAAGACTTTTTTGCTTGTGGAATTTAGGATAGGAACAACATGTATTTGCTGTAGCTCTGGAACGAAATTGGGCACACCCACCTCCAAGTGGATTCCAAACAGAGGTGACAAACAGGATTTTGAGCAGAATGCTGCTCCCATTTGCTGCATCATCCAGAACTACTAATAGTCTGTAGGTTTGTATCCATCCACCTTTTGGCAAACCACTCTCGGATCCCAATATGACTGTATAGCAAGGCTTCAGTACCCTGTCTTGATTTTCCTCCCAGTTACACTTTACAGCCCAAATCTACATATGTGCTTTCTCCAGAAATAAGTACTGCCTAATTTAATTGGGCTTATGCCCAAACTGCTGCTTTAGATGCCTCCGCTGCAATGGTAGTGTCCTGAGCTGCCAATCCCTCTAGGAATCCAGGCACAGAAAGGAAGAGGCGAGTGCTTTTCTAAAGCTGTCTCTCTCTCTCCAGGAGCTGGTGGTGCAGAAGGGCTGGCGGCTCCCCGAATACACTGTTACTCAGGAGTCAGGGCCAGCGCACCGCAAGGAATTCACCATGACCTGCCGGGTTGAAAGGTTCATTGAAATAGGTACGGCATCAGCGGACTTGAGTCCCCATCTGCTCATGCTTTTAAACTGTGTGTGATTTGCAGTGCCCTCAGGCAGTGCCCTGAGCCTTTCCCATAAAGGCTCCTTACAACTTCGGAGGCAAGGGCCAATGCATCTGACAAGAGGAATGCAGGAAATCAGAGGGAAAGCATCAAGCTGCAGCCAGAGAGGACTTGGGAGACTATGATTTGGGCTGTAAGGACCAGGAGTGCACAACTGCAGTCCCATAGGCCAAGTGTGTCAGCTCTGCAGGCACTCAAGTTAGGCTCCCCGGTTGGCTGCAAAGCTTCTGCGCCAAGGAAAGACAGAACCCCACACCATTTGCAAGAGGACAAGCTGTGTCAGTTATGTAAAAACAAGCTCTTTAACAGCTGCTGTTGTGCTTTCTGCGTCAGGCAGGGTGGATGGGCTGCAAGGCAGGATCAATGCACAGGAGCTAAAAAAACAGCAGTCAGGCTTGATGGGGGAAGCCTGAGGGAATCGGGAAGAGGTGTAGGTTCTTGCAGTCCCCTTGCACCCCAGGCTGTCCTCTACCCTTCTCTGCCCTCTCCTCTTTCAACATATCGCAGCCCCCTTCCAGATCACCATTTTGCCATTTCTTCTCTCTCTAGGCAGCGGCACCTCCAAAAAACTGGCCAAGCGCAACGCCGCAGCCAAGATGCTGGTGCGGATTCATAATGTGCCTCTGGACCCGCGAGAGGGCAGTGAGGCCGAAATGGAGGAAGACCAGTTCTCTATTGTGAGTCTGAGCAGTGGGGGGAGAAGCCAGAGTCGGGCAGCTGTAGATGAGCTTATTATGCACCTTGCTGATGGGGCATGACAGGCTTTGCAGAAACTGGGAACTTGCTCCAAAGAGGGGAGCAGCCTCTTCGGCAAATTAAGCAAGAAGTAGCGATGGCCACTAACTTGGATGGCTTTGTAAGAAAATTAGATAAATTCATGGAGGATAAGGCTCCATCAGTGGCTGCTCGATGCGATGGTCTCCACCGAATCCCTTGGGAGTCCCACCTTGGGAACCCCCAAAACATCTTGAGGGCCACAGTTCCCCCATCCCTTGGTTAGAATCATAGAATCATAGAGTTGGAAGAGACCACAAGGGCCATCGAGTCCAACCCCCTCCCAAGCAGGAAACACCATCCGAGCACTCCTGACATATGGTTGTCAAGCCTCTGCTTAAAGACCTCCAAAGAAGGAGACTCCACCACACTCCTTGGCAGCAAATTCCACTGTCAAACAGCTCTTACTGTCAGGAAGTTCTTCCTAATGTTTAGGTGGAATCTTCTTTCTTGTAGTTTGGATCCATTGCTCCGTGTCCGCTTCTCTGGAGCAGCAGGGTTAGGATGAAGCCGTGGCCACGAGAGTTGCTTGAGGAAACTTGCAGAGGTTGTGGCCTCTCGCTTCTTGGTCAGCACCACCTGGGAAGGCAGGGAGGGAGCTGTGCCTTGCTGAGAATGATGGAAGGTGTGCAGCCAGAAGAGACATCCAACCTGTGTTTGATCTTTCTCTCTTCCACTCTTCAGATTGCAGGAACCAAGGTGGATGGAGTAAAGGGTCGGGGGCCTGGCTGCACCTGGGACTCTCTGCGCAACTCAGTGGGGGAGAAGATCCTGCACCTCAAAAGCCATCCCCTGGGAGTGCTGAATGCTGGCTTCTGCAGCCTCTTGCAGGAGCTGTCTGAAGAACAGAGCTTTGATATTAGCTACCTTGACATCGGTAAATAATGAGGCACAGGGGAGGGGGAGGAATTGCTTTCCTTGAGAGAACGGCCAGACCCTAACTTTTCCGAAAGGCCCCCTGCGTATGTGTGCATCCTTATTGATTTGAATGTGCGAAAATTTATATTTTCTGCTTGCAAGTTGAGCAGTCAAGTGACCCCCAAAAAACACCCAGAAGTACCCCAACAAGTGGAAAGCTACCCACATGACCACTCACGAAACGCTCAAGAAAATAACCTGGGAGGAGCTTGGATTCTGTCTCAGTAATCCACTGCAGGGCAAGCAAAGGCTTTGGTCAGGGCACAAGCTAGACTTGGGGACAGAACTTTGGCATTCATCAGTTTACCAGGTGTGGTGAAGCCTATGGACCACATAAGCCCACATTGCAAGGTATTTTGTGGCTTCCAGGGACTCTCCACCCTCATTTCTTATTTTCTAAAATAACTAAAAATAAGATGTTGTTGTGCCTCTGCCCTTTTGTCTTCCTCATGGTTATGTTCTGAGAACCCTGCCAAGTCCCTCTCCCCACATGAAAGGGAACTGACAGATGACTTACATCAATATCTGCTGTAGCATCATTACTTGCCCCGCACTGGGTCATGGGGGCCTGACTCCAGCCATATAAGGCCAGTTGCCCTGTGGGAATGAAAAGGGAAGTGAGCTGCGACATCCCAATTTATGCCAGCCTGTGAATCAACAGTTCCTTATGCCTCCATACATCCGCTATCCCCAGACTTGAGCATTAGGAAATGTGCACATTTTGCTTTCCTCTTGCTCTGCTGTGCTTTAATCCGCAGATGCCGAATTTGAATTAAATTGAATCCTTCCATTTGAAGAACCAACCTGTTTTAATCTTCATAGAATTGCAGAGTTGGAAGGGACCCTAAGGGTCATCTAGTCCAGCCCCCTGCAGTGCAGGAAACACGACTAAAGCATCCCTGACAGTTGGCCATCCAAGCTCTGCTTAAAAACCTCCAAGGAAGGAGAGTCTACAACCTCCCGAGAGAGACCGTTCCACCTTCAAATAGCTCTTACTGTCAGAATATTTTTCCTGATGTTTAGTTGGAATCTCCTTTCTTGTACCTTGAATCCATTGGTTTGAGTCCTACCTCAAGAGCAGGAGAAAACAAGCTTGTTCCATCTTCCATGTGACAGCCCTTAAGATGTTTGAAGATGGCAGTCAGATTTCCTCTCAGTCTTTCAGGCTAAACATATCCAGCTCCTTCAACTGTTCCTCATATGGCTTGGTTTCCAGGCCCTTGGCCATCTTGGCTGCCCTCCTCTGCTCACGTTCCAGCTTGTCAGTATTCTTCTTAAATCGTGGAACCCAGAATTGGACATAGTATTCCAGCTGTGTTCTGACCAAGACAGAATATAGTAGGACTGACGTCCCTTGATCTGGACACTATATTTCTGTAGATGTAGCCAGGAATAGCATTAGCCTTTTTTGCTGCTGCATCACACTGTTGACTCATGTTAAGCTTGTGGTCCACCAAGACCCCTAGATCCTTTTCACATGTAGAAAGTTAGTAAAGGTAAAGGGACCACTGACCATTAGGTCCAGTCGTGACCGACTCTGGGGTTGCGGCGCTCAACTCGCTTTATTGGCCGAGGGAGCCGGCGTACAGCTTCTGGGTCATGTGGCATGACTAAGCCGCTTCTGGCAAAACCAGAGCAGCGCACGGAAACGCCATTTACCTTCCCGCCAGAGTGGTACCTATTTATCTACTTGCACTTGGACATGCTTTTGAACTGTTAGGTTGGCAGGAGCAGGGACCAAGCAACGGGAGCTCACCCTGTTGCGGGGATTTGAACCGCCGACCTTCTGATCGGCAAGCCCTAGGCTCTGTAGTTTAACCCACAGTGCCACCTGCGTCCCTTAAAGTTAGTATCCACCTTGAACTTTCCAGACAGAGAAGGCTGTACGCAGAGGTGTTGTTTTGCTGGCCTGGATGATGCGGTACCTTTTCTCTTCCTGCAGATGAGATGAGTTTAAGCGGCCTGTACCAGTGCCTGGTGGAGCTCTCAACACAGCCGACCACAGTGTGCCACGGCTCAGCCATGTCCCGCCACGCCGCGCGCGCAGATGCCGCCCGCAATGCCCTTCAGTACCTGAAGATCATGGCAGGGGGCAAGTGAGGCCACACGGAAGACTCTGGGCACCCGCGATTCCTCAAAACAGCTTGTCTCCATCTTCCAGCCTGCTAAAGGATGTACCCTTATTTCTGCCCATCGTTTATGGGCAGGGGCACCGACCTCCCTGATGTTCTGTGGAGGGTGGAGAAGGGGCTGTGCTTCAAAACTGAATTCAAGACTCGGAGAGGGGTTTGCTGTACCTGCAGCAGAGACTTGGCTCGCAGAGACTTGTAGCTCTGAGCACTAAGTGCGGGGGGGGGGGGCTGCTGGGAGGTCAGGGTAGTCCCACCTCTGTGGGTCACCTGATGCCAGTCACCTTGTTTTTTTCCTCGTTGTGGAGGGATAAACACTGACCATTTCTGCCATAACTGGGAGTTGCAATAAACCAGATTTTTTTTAATAAGAAAGTGTCTTCTTTTACCTACTGAGCCCGCCCTGAGATGAGGGGGCCTGCACCCCTCCAGATCTTGCAACTGCCATGATCCTTGGTCATTGGCCATGCCAGCTGGGGCTGATGGGAGTTGGAGACCACCACCAACAGGGGAAGGGGGGGGTGCTACAGGTTCCCCACAGTTGCTGTCCACAGACACATCTAGAATTGTACACCTGCTGACCACTGCTGCTTCAGGCCGAGGCCCTAAGGCAGAATTAAATGGTCCCATTATCCATTCCACTCCCCCTCCTTCCTGAGTCGAAGCAGTCAAAGATGATCGAATTGTGGAGTCGCAAGGGACCCTGATGCTCATCTCATCCAACCAACCGCCTGCAGTGCAGGGAATTGAACCTGCAAACTTGGTGTTATCAGCACTACGCTCTAACCAATGGAGCTATCCAGGCCAAAAGGCAGTTACTTCTGAATACAGGGGATGCTCCCACTGCTGGCATTATCATATACTTTCCAGAGGCATTTGGGTGGCTGCTCTTAGAAAGAAGATGAGATGGAGGCAAGTAATTTGCTTGAGACCAAGGCAAAGGAGAGATGGCAGCCCTAATAATTTTCCCTTCCCAAAAGCATCATTCGTTAAATTTGCTGAGACACACTTCAAATTGCTCCTTCCTCTCCAATGGTAGCCAAGCGGCCCTGGAGCTGTTGGGTCGCTATAGACGGGGGCATTTTTCTCTGATTTTCCTCTCCATCCTCCTCCCTCGTGAAGAAATTTTGTGGGACTCTTGGCACACCTTGCTCTGGTGACCAACTTCCCATGTTGTGACCCCCCCCCCAGTGGCAGAGAGTTCCATAAGTTGATTGTGTATTATGTGGGGGGAAATATAAGATTTACAGAACTGGTATATGGCAACGCCGCCTGAATGAGTCTTGACAATGTCAGGAGGACCACGGGTTCCACATCCCTGCTCTAGCCCACCTACGTGACAGAAAAGATTGTAGTAGGTTCCAAGATGTAACCATTTTTATTATTAGCAAGGGGCAAAGCACAAACCCCTAAACAGGAGGGTCAGTCACCTGGGTAACCCAGGGACGACACAGAAGGACGAGTGGAAGGGGAGGCTTTTCGACCCAGTGCGGCACTAGTTCTCGGTGCAAGGACCGGGTGGTGGCAGTTCTGTGCGTTGCTGTCCTCGACTTCATTTCTTCTTGCCAAAGCGCTGCGGAACAGCCATGCTCAGAAACTGAGGAGCCACGGCGTCCCAAGCCCGTGGCTTGATTAGGCCACCGCTGCTGGAGCTGGCCCGGGCCTCACGGCCAAATCTGCAGAAATAATAATAATAATAATTTATTATTTATACCCTGTCCATCTGGCTGGGTTTCTCCAGCCACTCTGGGCAGCTACCAACAAAATATTAAAATACAGTGGTCTGTTAAACATTAAAAGCTTCCCTAAACAGGACTGCCTTCAGATGTCTTCTAAAAGTCTGGTAGTTCTCTTTGACATCTGGTGGGAGGGCTTTCCACAGGGCGGGTGCCACTACCAAGAAGGCCCTCTGCCTGGTTCCCTGTAGCTTGGCTTCTTGCAGCGAGGGAACCACCAGAAGGCCCTTGGCGCTGGACCTCAGTGTCCGGGCAGAACGATGGGGGTGGAGACAGAGATGGAAAGCAGCACAAAGCAGGTTGCCTGGGGAACATTTTTGGCACTCAAAAACACAGCACTTGTAGCTCCCTGGCCTCTTTGTCCTGCAGGTCATCACTTCTGTCAGACGGATGGTGAGAAGGAAGCAGAGCTGTGCAGCTAGGTGTCTTGGAATAGTGTTTTGCTTTCCCCCACCGTCCCTGTCCCCAGGAGAACAGAATTGCATCATCCAGAACTACTGGAACGAACCAGAGTCCCCTTATTGTTGCTGCAGGAATTGATGGGTGGAGATTTGAACACAAGACAAGGGAACGATTGAAAAACGGTTCAGTTTTTAGGGGCATTGCAAGCACAGCTTTTGCAATGGGTGTTCCGAGCAGTTGCGGAAAAAAGGTCGTAGGGATGAAGGGTCTAAGAAAGACCCGTGAAACTGACAGGTGGGAATGGTCATTTAGATAGCAAGGATGCTGTGTTTGTCTTTTAAAAATTGACAAATGGGGGAGCCTATGCCTGATCTGGGGACGCGGGTGGCTCTGTGGGTTAAACCACAGAGCCTAGGACTTACCGATCAGAAGGTCGGCAGTTCGAATCCCCGTGACAGGGTGAGCTCCCGTTGCTCGGTCCCTGCTCCTGCCAACCTAGCAGTTTGAAAGCACGTCAAAGTGCAAGTAGATAAATTGGTACTGCTCTGGTGGGAAGGGAAACGGCGTTTCCGTGCACTGCTCTGGTTTGCCAGAAGCAGCTTAGTCATGCTGGCCCCATGACCCAGAAGCTGTATGCCGGCTCCCTCGGCCAATAAAGCGAGATGAGTACCACAACTCCCGAGTCGGTCACCACTGGACCTAATGGTCAGGGGTCCCTTTACCTTCACCTTTTTATGCCTGATCTGTGGGAATTGTGAGGCCTTGGAGAAGCTAGAACACCTTCAAATACTATTCGGATGGAAAATACTCAAACCATTGTCAAGAGACAACTTGAGGAGTTTGGATTTGATATCCCGCTTTATCACTACCCGAAGAAGTCTCAAAGCAGCTAACATTCTCCTTTCCCTTCCTCCCCCACAAGAAATACTCTGTGAGGTGAATGGGGCTGAGAGACTTCAGAGAAGTGTGACTAGCCCAAGGTCACCCAGCAGCTGCAGGTGGAGGAGTGGAGACGCGAACCCGGTTCACCAGATTACGAGTTTACCACTCTTAACCACTGCACCACACTGGCTCTGGATCTCCCATCCCAGTCCATGGCCAAAATGAAACAACAGATGTAATTCCAAGAACTGGAAAATTAGCACAAATGGAGCTTTAAAAAGGAAGGGGAAATTAAATGAACCGCCCCCTCCATTCACTTGTGCTCCCCCTAGTGTAGCCAGAATACAGTGGTGCCCCGCAAGACGAATGCCTCGCAAGACGGAAAACTCGCTAGACGAAAGAGTTTTCCGTTTTGGAGGTGCTTCGCAAAACGAATTTCCTATGGGCTTGCTTCGCAAGACGACAATGTCTTGCGAGTTCCTGCTGGTTTCCCCCCCTCCCCCCCTTTTTCTAAGCCGCTAAGCTGCTTATCAGCTGATCTGATCAGCAGATAAGCCGCTAAAAGCCGCTAATAGCGCTAATAGTGCTAATCCGCCAATCCGCCAATGGGCTTGCTTTGCAAGACGAAAAAACCGCTAGACGAAGAGAATCACAGAACGGATTCTTTTCGTCTTGCGAGGCACCACTGTATGTGCTTCTGCCTGGCTGCATCGACCCCCACACTCCTTACCTTTGGGGCTGGAACAGGAAGGAGGGGCTGCGACCAGGTCTCTGCACAGCATGAAGGAGGGAGCGGAGAAGGACCCCCAGGGGATGCTCCTCAGGGGGAATCTGGACAGGATGGTCCTCATTTTCTTGCAGCTGGGTGGACAAATAAAAAGTCGGGGTCATTGGAGAAATTCAACAAGAGACGAGTTCCCTGCAAGACCAGGAAGTAGCTTGAGGACCAGGGAAAACAGCATAGGCATCGCATTATTCATAGAATCAAAGAATCACAGAATTGTAGAGGTGGAAGGGTCCATGGGGGTCATTTAGTCCAGGGTCGGATTTAGGTTTGATGAGACCCTTAAGCTACTGAAGGTAATGGGGCCCTTTATATGTCCAGCTGTCGTTTGTCAACAACGAATTGCCGCTGTTTTTGTGTGTTGAATATATACTATATGGTAACTTATGGACCTAATAGGTATCTGAAGCCATTTGCACATAGCAAAATATGTATTTTATCAAAGTAATTGTTGAACTGAAATACAATTACATTTTCTGGGGGCCCCCAAGAGAGTGGGGCCCTAAGCTATAGCTTGTTTAGCTTGTACGTAAATCCAGCAATGATTTAGTGCAACTCCCTGCAATGTGGAAACCCTTTTGTTCAAGGTGGGATTTGAACCCACAACCTTGAGATTACGAGTCTCATGCTGTACAGACTGAGCTGGCTGGCTCCTCACAGTTGCGTAAGGATGGTAAATATTGAACAGCAGTCAGCTCTATCCACCCAACGTAATGTCAAGCCAATTATATTTCTTGCAATTTCACACACACACACACACACACACACACACACACACACTTTGTACACCAAAAAACAGCTGAATTTCTGGGGATTGCCTTACACAAATATTGTGAATATTGGCAAAATCCAACAGAGTCTTGTGACACCTTTATTATGACATAAGCTCCATCTGGTGGAATGGTCTCTAGTCCACTAAAGCTTATGTCATTTGCCTGGGCTGTCTCCAACAAGTTTCACTTAGAGTAGACGCACTGAAATAAATGGACCCAAGTTAGTCCCGTTTATTAATTTCAGTACATCGACTCTGAATAGCAATGGATACAACTCTTTATATTTAAAGGTGCCAGGAAGACGCATTGTTGGTTTCGCTTCAACACAGGCTTAACATGCTCTGAAAATTGTGTGAATATCTGTGCATATTTGCTTCTTACACATAATTTCATTTTCTCTGCATGGGGAGAGTAAGCAGCTATGCAGGGTACCTGTGGACCACCAGGAACTCTGACTGATCACCTTATGCTTTTGGCTTTCTGGGATTCACACTCACACTTCTTCCGTGTTTAGAAACTTGCTTTTAAAAAGGAAAGGAAAGGAAAGGGAGATTCTGAGGATTCTTGTGCCTTGCGTATGCTAGAGCTACGTTGTTGTCACAGGGTATATACCCAGCCCTAAATAAAACCCAGGAGGAGCTCGGGTTAACATCTTAATAATGCAAAGCACTTTGCATACCTTCACAGGAATCTTTTGCAACAGCACTGCATGGTAGGTATGCACTATTATGCCCATTTTGCAGGTAGAAAGGACTAGATAGCATGGCTTGCTCAAGGCCACCTAGTGAGTTTGTGGCTGAGGAGGATTTGATCCCAAGCTCCATCAGTCTTAGAGCCTCACAGATTGCAATGATGCCACCCTCTCCTGGGGGGGGGGCAACTGCCTGGATCTCAGCAAGCGTCTGGGAAAGAAAGAAAGAAAGAAAGAAAGAGGAAGGAAGGAAGGAAGGAAGGAAGGAAGGAAGGAAGGAAGGAAGGAAGGAAGGAAGGAGGAAAAGGTCCTCATTTGCCAATCCCACTCTGGGTTTATGTTATACTGACTTTCTGGAGGCAGCAATGGCTTCCGGCTTGGCCAAACTTTTCTCCCTCTCTTAATTGGGTAGAGGACCCAAAACACCTCCACAAGTCCCTGTGGCATAATGGTTAGTGTGCTGGACTAGGACAGGGTAGGTAAAGGGACCCCTGACCATTAGGTCCAGTCGTGACCAACTCTGGGGTTACTGTGCTCATCTCATTTTATTGGCCGAGGGAGCCGGCGTACAGCTTCCGGGTCATGTGGCCAGCATGACGAAGCCGCTTCTGGCGAACCAGAGCAGCGCACGGAAACGCCGTTTACCTTCCCGCCGGAGCGGTACCTATTTATCTACTTGCACTTTGACGTGCTTTTGAACAGCTAGGTTGGCAGGAGCAGGGACCGAGCAACGGGAGCTCACCCCGTTGCAAGGATTCAAACCGCTGACCTGCTGATCGGCAAGCCCTAGGCTCTGTGGTTTAACACACAGCGCCACCTGCGTCCCCATAGGGTAGAGTCAGGTTCAAATCCTCACTCAAGCCTCACAATGAGCAGATTGGGGATTTTAAGCCCAGGCTTGTTCACTGTGGGACTCTGGGTCTGTTATACTCTCTCAGCCCAGCTGACCTCCCAGGGCTGTGGGAGGAGGATAAAAAAAGTGTGTGTGTGTGTTTGTGTGGTGTCTGTGAACAGAGCCATGCCCACCACCCTGCAATAACTGACTAAGCAGCATTGAAGTTCGCTTGGCACCCTCCCCTGCCCTCTAGGCCGCCGCCTCGTCGAAGGCCACTCACCATCCAGCTGAATAGTCTCTCAGGGTAGCCGTCGGGCTCCTCTGCCTCTTGGGAGCCGATCCCCTCCTCAAGGCTTCGGCTTGGCTTGAGGCTGCCGGAGAGCAATGCCAGGGCGAGCAGAAGGCGGGCAGCTTCCATGTTGCCAGGCCTGCTCTCTCTCAAAGCGCTTCCCTTTTTGCTTTGGCGCTGCCTTTATATATCTGTCTCCGGAGCGGGTGATGGTGGTGGGGCAACAGCAGCACAGGGTGGGATTGATGGCAGCGACGGCGACCCATTTGTAAGGCGGGTTTGCGAGGGGGGCCCGTTGGCACCTCCCCGTGACGAGCGGAGAGGGACCGCCACAGGCCCCCCGACAGAGCCTCCGCCACCGCTGGCTGGGGCTGATTTGTGCGTAATTGAGAGGATAAATCCAGCCCAAAATGGCTCTCTTAAGTCCTGTTGGGGATTTGGTAGCTAATTGCTTGTACGTCGCCGTTTGTACGCCACCGGGGGGGACGGAGGCCTAGATTCTTCGCCGGACACTGACCACTTCCCTCACACTCCCCAAGGTCTCCCACCGTCGGCTTGATGGGTCTGTGAACGCTAGAGGCGACTCGGGACCAGACATTTGTCACGTCGCTGCTTGCACAGCCGGCTCTGCAAAGCCCCCGTCCCTGGGGCGTTCACGTCGACGAAGCCGAGCTTTTTACAGCTTAATGAAACCCATTTACCAAGAAACGGGAAAACAGGCAGGCGACGGGGACAAGGATGGAGGTGGGGGAGAGCTGCTGAGGTGGGGAGAGGTTGGCGTGCAGGCCCAGGCCCCAAACGACGCAGCCCTAGACCTTCAGGTGTGGGGTGTGGGGGGGTCTCATCCATTTTAAGTTGGTGTGGATATTTTCTTTCCAGATTTGCCACACAGAGGGCTACTACACCATTCATTTTTTTTGGGGGGGGGACAGGCTGGACAACTGGGGACAGGCAGAAATCGAGAGACCTGGCACTGGAAGTAACTCCACCTGTTGGATTTCTGCCTATCAGACAGCTGGTTAGAAGACACTGTGCCTGCTTCTAATAAAGGTGGCTGGAACAGGCAAGACTTTGGATAAAAGAAAACAGTTGAGAGAGACAGCCTCTCCTGATCACTCGCTCCTTGCTCTGTGTACTGCCGCATCGGACAGCCAGGCTTCCCCCAGCACAGGCTGGCAGGCAGCGCAGCATGGCCCCGCTTGGCTCCAGTGGGGGGCGGCTCCAGGAGCATCAGCGACTTGCCTGCCCCGGGCACTAGCAACCCATGTTACGCCTCTGTCAGAAGAAGGAATAGCTGCTATGAAACAGAACCTGGGTGAAGGGAGATAGCTGGGAAGGGGGAGACTCAAAACACAGTGCAATCAAACCTAGTAGCCGCAGCAGTAGGTCACATGAAAAGGGCTCAATGTGTTTGCGGCAGCTAGACTGGTGACTGGGAGTGGCCGCCGGGACCACATAGCACCAGTCCTGAGAGATCTGCATTGGCTCCCAGTATGTTTCCGAGCACAATTCAAAGTGTTGGTGCTGACCTTGAAAGCCCTAAATGGCCTCGGTCCAGTATACCTGAAGGGGCGTCTCCACCCTCATCCTTCAGCCCAGACACTGAGGTCCAACACTGAGGGCCTTCGGGCAGTTCCCTCATTGCGAGAAGTGAGGTTACAGGGAACCAGACAGAGGGCCTTTTTGGTAGTGGCACCCGCCCTGTGGAACGCCCTCCCTTCAGATGTGAAGGAAATAAGCAGCTATCTTCTTTTTAAAAGACATCTGAAGGCAGCCCTGTTTAGGGAAGTTTTTAATATTTAATGCTGTATTGTTTTTAGCACTTGATTGGAAGCTGCCCAGAGTGGCTGGGGAAACTCAGCTAGATGGGCGGGGTATAAATAAATAATAATAATAATAATAATAATAATAATAATAATAATAATTGTCCTCCCTCTGCTGGGTCTGAGAAGCAGATTGGGTGAACTAAATCGCCCCCGAGTTTCACGACGCCCCTAAAACATAGCCAGAGCCGACAGTTGTGGAATAGCAACACAACACACTTTGGCACCGCTCATTTCGTTCCAATGCACCTTGAACTAATCCAGTGAGTGACGCCTCTTCCCCTTGCCAAGCTTTTCCATCTACAAGAAGAGGAATAATAATAATATAATAATAATAATTTATTATTTATACCCCGCCCATCTGGCTGGGTTTCCCCAGCCACTCTGGGCGGCTTCCAAAAGAATATTAAAATACTATGATACATCAAACATTAAAAGCTTCCCTAAACGGGGCTGCCTTCAGATGTCTTCTAAAAGTCTGGTAGTTGTTGTTCTCTTTGACATCTGGTGGGAGGGCATTCCACAGGGCGGGCGCCACTACCGAGAAGGCCCTCTGCCTGGTTCCCTGTAGCTTTGCTTCTCGCAATGAGGGAACCGCCAGAAGGCCCTCGGCGCTGGACCTCAGCGTCCGGGCAGAACGATGGGGGTGGAGACGCTCCTTCAGGTATACTGGGCCGAGGCCGTTTAGGGCTTTAAAGGTCAACACCAACACTTTGAATTGTGCTCGGAAACGTACTGGGAGCCAATGTAGGTCTTTCAGCGGCCGTTCCCAGTCACCAGTCTGGCTGCTGCATTCTGGATTAGTTGTAGTTTCCGGAGACGATGGAGTCCTGACAAATGTTTTTGCGAGGTGCCCCCCCTCCTTCCTGCACCACCCTCCAGCAACACGAGAAAGCGAGACATCAGCATAACTGCATATTAATCTCTACGTCATGTTTTGCTGGAGGCCTACAAGGAACCATCTGACCAGCTCCTGACTGATGGTCCCAATAACAGTCAACTCCTCGGAGCAGGGACAGGTTAGTATTCATCAGCGGAGTTGTGTGCGACCCATTCATCACGCACAGCAGTACATTTCCTTCGAGGGGGTGGTGGGGAGAAGACGATCAGCTTGCATCCGAGGAAGACTGGGCTTCTCTTTCCCCAAGCAAGCCCTGTTCCCCATATAAATAAGAGGCAATGTTCCTGTATGGTGTGCCCTTGCAACATGGGTGTAGCCAGGATTTATGTTGGAAGGGGGGCACAGCAGGACACCCACCCACCCATCATCGTCCTCTGTCTGGCAGATTCGGAATGAAATGTCTCAACAACAGTTGTTTTAAATTACTTTCTTCTGATCCCATGTGCTCAGAAAAATCAGCCAAAATCTTCAGCCACTTGGAAACTAAGAGAAGCTTCCAGAACCGAGCTACCTGCAACATGATTGGTCAGTTTGTGGATTCCACACCTATCACTCAATCGGGTTGCCAGTTGCGGCACTAGAATGCGCCACAGCATCACACAAGCATTTCAGTTTCATATACAGTGATACCTGGGTTTTCCAATGTAATCCGTTCCGGAAGACCGTTTGACTTCTAAAACGTTTGAAAACCGAGGCGCAAAGGTCAGTCTGCAAATTCAATAGAGAAAATTGGGGGGGGGGCACTCAGTGGAAGCCATTGGACTTCCGAGGCGCGATTGAAAACGGAAGCATTTACTTCTGGGTTTTCGGCGTTTGAAAACCGAAACCTCCAACTTCTGAGACGTTTGAAAACCGAGGCACCACCAATTTCTGATTATCTCCACTTTTAGTTAAGTGTTTTTATTTATTTACTTGGTTTGGGTGGGCAGCTGCCCCCCCAGCATGCCCATGCCTTGCACTAAAGATCACCTGTAGATGAAGACCAGGAAACAGGCAAGCTACAAGAACTAGGAAAATATCACCAAAGATTGGCATAATTTTTAGGGTGGAGGTCTTGTTTATATTTTGGTGTTGACCTATTATGGCAGCAGGGGGGAACTTCTGGCTTCGCCATGCGGCCCATGAGACTGCTTTAGCCACATTGCACAGACCTGCCCTATAATATCATAGGCGATGCCAGGTTTGTTGCCGCCCTGGGGAAGGAGCCCATCAAAGGAGGCATTTTCCATGGGCAAAGGAATAAAGAAAGGCCACCAATTTGGTCAGCTGTATGTCAGGACGTGGGTGGAGCTGTAGGTTAAACCACAGAGCCTAGGACTTGCCGATCAGAAGGTCGGCAGTTAAAATCCCCGTGACAGGGTGAGCTCCCGTTGCTCGGTCCCTGCTCCTGCCAACCTAACAGTTCGAAAGCACGTCAAAGTGCAAGTACATAAATAGGTACCGCTCCAGCGGGAAGGTAAACGGCGTTTCCGTGCGCTGCTCTGGTTCGCCAGAAGCAGCTTAGTCATGCTGGCCACATGACCCGGAAGCTGTACGCCGGCTCCCTCGGCCAATAAAGCGAGATGAGCGCCACAACCCCAGAGTTGGTCATGAGTGGACCTAATGGTCAGGGGTCCCTTTACCTTTATGCATTTAGTTCCCTCATATTTTGGGACATAATCATATTTATTTAGGTGAACAAATAGTGCCCCCACCCCTGCAAAGGGGCTGTGCACAGGGACTCGTGTAATATCTGCCACCGCACTCTGGAGGGCAAGTAACAATACTGGGACATGGGGTCCAGTTTGCAGGTTATTGGTTCCTGCACTCAGGGAACTGAATGGAGACGGACTGTCTTTAGATCTCCTTTTGTACTCGGTAGTTGCTGCGAATTCTGGTGGAGCAATGCTGCCATCGTGTGGTTGAGAGCAGGAAATGCGGGCTAAGATATGCGACTAAACAGGGAGGCTTATTATATTAGCGAGGTTTGGAGAGACTGAAACTGCTTTCCATTAAAAAAAGGCGAACACTCTGCAATTCTACGACGCCACCGCGGGGGGATCGCACACTGGCAACCAGAACTCGAGATGCTGCCGTGAATCTAGGGCAGCCCTCCCCCCCCAAAAAAAAATCTAGGGCACACATATACCCAGCAAGCCTACGAAGATCCCCAATAGTGGAGCTAAGAACCAATTAAATAGCATTTAAGCTGATTCGTCCTCTTCCTTTTAACTCACAGGGGATCAATCTGCTGGTTAAAATAGGTGGTGGGATCCTGCAATCCTCAGCATGTTGTTGGACCAGAACATGGGTAGGCAAACTAAGGCCCGGGGGCTGGATCTGGCCCAATCGCCTTCTAAATCCAGCCCACAGACTGTCCGGGAATCAGTGTGTTTTTACATGAGTCGAATGTGTCCTTTTATTTAAAATGCATCTCTTGGTTATTTGTGGGGGATAGGAATTCGTTCATTCCCGCCCCCAAATATAGTCTGCCCCCCCCACAAGGTCTGAGGGACAGTGGACCTACCCCCTGCTGAACAAATTTGCTGACCCCTGGACTAGAACTCTCAACCTGCTGGTGGAAGCTTAAAGACATCTGAAGGGGCACATTTCCCCAAGACCTGCATTGAGCTACTTGGAAGATAAAGGTGGTATAAAAATGTAATGAATAAATAAATATATATATATATTTTGGGGGGGTGTCTTGTTGACTATCCCCTTCATGGATCACTGCCTTGCCATGACGAAGGGGCTTGATTAACTCAGAGAAGCTATGAGCTATGCTGTGCAGGGCCACTCAAGTTGGACAGGTCATAGTGGAGAATTTTGACCAAACGTGATCCACCTGGAGCAGGAACCGGCAAGCCACTCCAGTATCCCTGCCAAGAAAACTCCATGGACAAAGACAACAGGCATATAGTGCCTGGCGTGCTCTGGTCCATGGGGTCACGAAGAGCTGGACACGACTAAACAACAGCTTGTTGACTGTGCCACTGGAGAAAGTTCTGCTCACAGAATGAATCCAGGAAGAAGAAACTCCTTGGAAAAAGGACACTAGCTCTGAGTGATAGAGTCCAGCATCTCCACCAGTAGGGCTAGGAAAGGTGCCCCCCCCAAAGTGGCAGCCCCTGCCAGTTACAGCAGACAAGACTGACCTAGGTGGACCAAGGGACTGACTCAGTACAAAGTAGCTTCCTTTGCTCCTGAAGATTGCCTTAATGCAAGAGCCCCGGGGGCTGGGAGATTAATCCACGGTCCATTTAATGTTTCTTAAAGAGCCAGGGAGACTCCAGGGGACACAAACAGCACCAAGCCGAGCCAGGCAGTGTGACTCCGCTATGATGCAACCCCCAGTGGCATTTGGTCGTTCTGGTAACAGGTCCATTGTTGGCTCAGACTTTCTTGTTTGGAAACAAAGCAGAGGTCTGAGGAAGCAGCGCAGCCTAGCAGTTGACGCACCAGCTATCTGGATCGCTGGCAGGAGAGGACTTCCTCCATGGCTGGCACTGGTACCTCTAGTCTCCACTGGCAAACTTAAGGAGAGCCCTGGTGGCTCAGACCACAGGCCTATCTCAGGGTGAGGGGAACTTCAGGCCCTTGGGGTGAAGCCTTCTAGGACCAGATGGAAGTCTGGAAGTCTTCCTAGGTCACATCCCCTCGGACAGCCAAACCGATCACCAGCTCTGCTTTGCCCTTGCATTGAATGTTTTCACTTGGCTGGAATGCATCCTCTGAAAATGCCCGTGTGTGTGTGTGTGTGTGTGTGTGTGTGTAGAAGCTAGCCTACTGCACAAAGGTAACATTTACACCTGTTGTTCTGTCCACTTTTGACAGTGGCATGTGATTCTTGGAAGGCTGGCCACGAGCGAATCACAGAGCTGGAAGAGGCCCCAACTCTAGGCCAACGCCCCACGATGCATGAATCTCAGCTAAAGCATCCCTGACAGATGACCATCCAAACTCTGCTTAAAAGCCTTTCAAGGGAGTCCGTTCCACTGCTGAACAGCTCTTACATCCAGAAAGTTCTTCCTAATGGAATCTCCTCACTTGACTTGTAACTTGAAGCCATTGATTTGAGTGCTACCCTCCAGAGCAGGAGAAAACAAGTTTGCTCCCTCTTCCATGTGACAGCCCTTGAGATATTTGAAGATGGCTATCGTATCTCCTCTTTTCCAGGCTAATGAGATTCTTGAAAAAGGTTTCCCACCCCTTGCCGATCTAGTCCTGTTTTCTGTTTGCACAGAAACAGACAGGGAGCTGAGGTGAAGGGTAAGATGGCGCCCACTCTCCCATTCATCGTACTGAAGTTCGTTGGACGGGCCATTGGCTCTAACTTCAACACAAGGCAGCCCCCTCCATCTCAGCTGGGGGCAGCGGGCTAGTTTAGGGGGTACAGGGCAGACTGGGTGACACACAGTTCTGCCTGCCATCTGAGGGGACTGGCCAGGGAGCTCAGCTCAGGAGGAATGGTGGGGGTGGAATACTGCCACCTCACAAAGACTTCCCAGCACCTGCCACCTGAGGTGGCTGCCTCACCACAGAGCCACTCCTGGTGGACAAACCAGAGGCCTATAGGCCAGGCATAGGCAAACTTGGCCCTCCAGATGTTTTGGGACTACAATTCCCATCACCTGTGCTGGTCCCGTGGGTTACCCGAGAGGCGAGGTCCAAGTCCGGTCCGTGGTCAAAGGTGCAACGTGGAGGCAGTCTGTAGTAGCTGAAGCTGGGTGCAGGGCAGGGAGTCGGGTGAAGTCAGGAACAGGCTTGCAAGCAGGGAGCCAGAGCGGGTCACCAGCTCTGGCAGGAAAGCAGGACGGGATTCAGGCAGGAACTAGCAACCAACAATGTTGCTCCCGCAACTTGGGACTGGGGCTGGCCGGTTTTTATCTGCCCCAAGGCATAGGGCAGCCCCGGTCCACAGGTGGCTCGCCTCTCCTGGCCTGGAGGCCAGCACTCCTCCTGCGGGAACTTAGTTCCCTCCGCCTCTCTGCCCTGAGCCTCTGCAGCTCAGGAGAGGCTGGAGGGTTACCAGACCCAGAGGCAACCTCAGCTTCCTCTGCCACGGCTGAGAGTGGAGCACCTGCAGGCAATGGGTCCTCCATCACCTCAGGAGCCAGAGCAGACTCAGCTGGTGCCTGCTCCTGAGGATCCAGTACAGGTGAGGACCCTTCAGGCTCAAGCCCCAGCCCTGGCTCAGCTGGTTCTGGAGGCGGGGAATCCTGTGCAGGCTGGGATCCCTCAGGTTCAGCATCCGAGTCTGAATCCCAGGCCATCACATCATCCCTGACCACTGGTCCTGTTAGCTAGGGATTATGGCAGTTGTAGGCCAAAAACACCTGGAGGGCCGAGTATGCCTATGCCTGCTATAGGCACACCCAGAAGCAGATGAGCGCACTGGAAAATAAATAAATTCAGATGACGACAACCTGTAAAGCAGATGACAACCTCAACAGCCTTCAGCTGGGGATCCCTGAAGATCTCCTTGTTTCAAACACTGCTCTTAACATCTGAAAAAAGGCAGACCTCTATAGCCCCATGTCAGACCTACAGTCTCTCCCCCCACAAAAAAAGAATTAGACTTGAAGAAGACTCCCTATCTGCTCTAACAGGAAGGTTTTCCAGGAATGAGGGGCATTTCCAGGAGGCAGTGGTGGCAGAGATGCTTGTACAAGGGCTTAGGTTCAATCCCCAGCATTTTCAGGTAGGTCTGAGAAGGATCTCACCTGAAACCAAATGCAGAGCTAAATGGACCAATGCTTTGACTTGGTGCAAGGCAGCTTCCTATGTTCCTAAGGGATCACCTCCCCCCATTAAGACGCCTGTGGAACCAATTGGAAGAATTTGCACTTCTTCTACAAGCAACACACATTCTGCATTTGCAAGGACTTGCATGGCTTGCTATTCCCAAAATAAATTCCTGCACTGCAGACTAGATGACCCTCGCGGTCCCTTCGAACTCTACAGTTCTGCGACTCTATAATAGCACTCCCATCCTGTGTTCCTCAGCGGCAGATACTCAAGACGTAGGCTGCATTTGACAGCGATAGTTACTGGTTTTTAGCCAGAAGACAGCGAGAGTTTTCTTTTGTTTGGATAGGCCTTGAGCTGTCATCCTGGGGTGGCAGGGAGGACAGATAAAGACATTCTCCTTCACCTTCCATTTCCATCTACAGTGGTACCTCGGGTGAAGTACTTAATTCGTTCCATTCTTAACCTGAAGCACCACTTTAGCTAATGGGGCCTCCTGCTGCTGCTGCGCTGCCGGAGCATGATTTCTGTTCTCATCCTGAAGCAAAGTTCTTAACCCGAGGTAATATTTCTGGGTTAGCGGAGTCTGTAACCTGAAGCATATGTAACCTGAAGCGTATGTAACCCGAGGTACCACTGTATACTTGTAAATATTCCAGCCAATAGCTATGCCCACTCTTAGGGGAGAGTCTGTGTTGCTGCGTGGCAGTGCAACTGCGCTGCATGCAGAAGGCACCATGTTCAAACCCTGACATATCCCGTGAGAGGGGACAGGGAGCAGGTGGTCAAAGAGATCCCCCCTCCCAGCCCCCGGAGAGCCACGACCGGGCAAAAGCACAGCCCACAGGACGACCTGTGGGTGGCTGTTTCCAGCGTGACTCGAAGAGGAATAGAAAGACGCACTTGAGAGAAAGGATCCGTCGAGAAAGCAGAATCCTGCCCCATCCTAGCCTTCGGAGGCAGAAGCGCCTTGGTGATGCAGAGAGCGAGAGGGAATGCAAACAAGCTTGTCCACGTTAATATTTTAATGTTACATTTGCAGCATAAATAAAAAGGCACATTATATGTTTGGTAAGAACAGTGGCTGAAAGAACAAGTTGGTAAGTGCCGGGGTTGGTGGTTTCTTTCGTGTGTGTGTGTGTGTTTTTTTTAATGTACATAGTTTATTTGTTTTAAAAATAGCAGGATACAAAGATGAAACGCCACAGCTCACCCAGGCCTGTGGTAGCAAAAAACACAGGGCCACGGGAACCACGAGACAGGCAAAAAATGCTAGCTTGTGAGGACCTGCTCACAGGAGCACTTCGGTGAATTATTGGTTGGCTTACCAGTTAAGTAGATGCATCTTTCCGCCTTTCTGGCCCACCCCCTCCAGCAGCCCCCTGCCCAGTCACGTAGCTATCAAAAGGCAGAAGAGTCTAAGCGAAAGTCTCCGTTGAGAGAGGGAGGGGCTGGGAACCTCAGACCTGCATACATTTCAAGAAGTGACATGCCAACAATGTCATTGCATAAGGAATGGCAGCCATCGAGGAGAAAAGAGCTGATATATGCCTATATATTTCTATATATATATATTCATAGATACGTATTTCACTTTATGAGATACTAAACCCCCTTTTGTGGTTAAGCATTCAGGGATCTCTCTCCCCCACCCTCCTACACTCAACTTATTGATCGTAAAAGCTCTCCATATAATATATCTATATTTGAAAACATAACAATTTTTTTTTTTAATAAAGGAAATAACCGGGCAGATACTTGTGGAAAAGGAAGGCGTCGCACGAACTCCCGCATAGCTTGAAGTTTTGCAACAATGATGGAAGGCTTTGTGAATATGGAGAGAGATGGAAGAGATGGGATTCGGGAAGTGGAGCCACGTTTTGGAAACCAGGAGCATTCACACGCCGTGTGTTACCAGTTTGGAAGATTTTAGGACCAAGATAAGGCTTGCAAGCATCTGGGGCGACTCTCATCCACAAAGGCAAGTTTGCTAAGATGCTTGTACATGGAGATCTCCGATAGCAAAGTTTATTTCTCTCTGTCCCAGAAATGTGAAGAAAATGTGGATTTTCTGAGGAGGAGGACACAGAAGAAAGAGGGAGACGAGAACATATCGATGTGACAAGGTGGGTTCTGCTCTAAGGTAGGCTTAAAATATGGGAAGGGAAGAAAGAGACATACCGTATTTTTTGCTCTATAAGACGCACCAGTTTTTGGAGGAGGAGAACAAGAAAAAAAATATTCTGAATCTCAGAAGCCAGAACAGCAAGAGGGATCGCTGAGCAGCGAAAGCAGTGATCCCTCTTTGCTGTTCTGGGTTCTGGGATAGCTGCGCAGCCTGCATTTGCTCCATAAGATGCACACACATTTCCCCTTACTTTTTAGGAGGGAAAAAGTGAGTCTTATAGAGCAAAAAATACGGTAATTCCCTTCCCCCTTTAGACGCTGCAAGTGGGAGTACTGCTGGCTGGAGTCAAAATATGAGCACTAGCTTAGCTCAGGTCAAAATATAAGAGAGAAGCAAACAGACTTCCCACAATGAGCCGGTGCACGACTGTTTTGTTCCTTACCTCCTTGCTATGCCACCCTGCAATGGGTTTCATTCCAGTATTTTTGTAGAAGCAAGTCTCTCTCCAAGGGAATCTAGTTCAGCTTATGTCACCTGAACATACAGACTCCTTGTCTACTTCAAGTATTGCCAAGTTTTCCTGAGCCATCCTATTGCACTGCAATTTTCCTTACCAACGTGCTTGTTCAGCTGAAGCTGCTGTTCCAAATACATTGGAAGGGCCATAGAATCTTTTATTGCTAAGTGAGGACAACCGGTATGATGCAACTGGCCTCCTCACCTAGGCTCCTCCTCCTCAAAACTCTGATACGGTCCGGACTTCCCGGGACAGTTGTGCAATTTCTGCAACACCACTATCAGACACAGCGCTACTGAGAACAGGGCCTAAGAGTCAGGAAAACCCGCTGCAACGAGCTTCTTCTCTCCATCTTAAGAGCCTGTTCTGACACTGACACCCACCCACACCGGATGCACCCGTTAGAATGATTTCCCGTCCCATTAGAATGATTTGTCAGAATGAGGGCTCTTACACCTTGCACAAATAGAACCTGTGGTAAAATCAACCTCAAATCATGGACTCATTTCGAAAGGAAGTTGAGGCAACACATTCAGACAAACCCCTTTCTTATGCAGCCTTGGGAGCTATTTGAAAATGCTGTCCTGGTGGGTGAAATAAATGTGACTTCATAAAGCACTCTTTGGCTGTGCATGTATTTGCAAATATGTATAATATGCACGTACCGAGCTGGAAAATTAACCCAATATCAACAGACTGCAACATAAAAGGCATTCCATTTTGACATAATGCGCTAGGGATTATGCTTACTGCTCTTTCACCTGCTGCAACTTGTCTCCTTCAGAGCACAAACGATGCCTATGCTCTCCCAAGCATGCAGCAAGGACATATAACGTGAGCATGCTGTGAAAATCTGTCCCCCGGACGTCACTTTGCAGGCTGTTAGCAAATTATGAACATTTAAGGGGGGGGGGGAACGAAGGAAGGAGTGTTTGCTCAGCTCAACTTAGCCTTTGCTTTCAGCGTCTGGCTCTTAAGATTCAGAATAAAACAAAATAATAGGCCCAATAAATACGTTCACACCGCTCCCTGTAGCCACTTGGGGTGGAGGTGGGTCCATATGCCACCACTGCTTCCCCAAAGAGCTCTGCACGTACTTCTGGCATTTTCCACTATGCCAATGCGTATTTCCCTATGGGAGTTGCAATGACATGATGAAAACACCCTGCAACATAAAGAAGGCAAGGTCTTCCACACAAACAGCTCAACATGTGGCCCCACTTCCATGCTGTCGTGCTTCAAGATGCAACCACACTGCTTTGCATGCAGAAGGTATTGGGTTCAACCCACAACACCCCTGGGTAGGGCTGCGAGTTTCCTGTCTGGAACTCCTGGACAGCCTCTGCCAATCAGTGTGGACAATACTAAGCTACAGGGACCAACGGCCTGACTCAGCGTATGCAGCAGCTTCCCATGCAGTTTTGTACTTGTGAATTAGGCCAGAGGCTCAACGCGCAATTTGATGAACCAGCAAGATGTGACAGCTGCGCTAGAGCAGTGGCAAGAAACAGATCTCTAAAAACGAAAAGAAAAAGCCATCGAGCTGCACATTCAAAGGTTGATGTTGTCTGGCTTCTGCACTGCTGCTGAATGGAGGCCAAGTAGGACAAGGTATTTTGCTGTAGAGCAGGGGAATTTTCTTTGGAAACAAATGCATGTACAAAGGAAGCAAGCGAAAGTAGCCCTACTGTTTGCAATCTGCACAGGTTATCTACATACACAGAAGATAGACCTGCATGTTTTGAAGACGCAGCCTCTTGAAATCAGGTGCAGAAATCCAATGCATTTTGGCTGTAAAACCCTTATTCAGGGTGAAAATATCTTTGTTCAATCCTTACATAAAGTAAGGGCTGGGTCCCTCAACTTAAGGCAAGCCAATCAAGCCTAGAAAAACAAGAAGCACCATTTTATATTAGCACAGCATGAACGACGTGAAATGTACCGGGGCTTCACTAGCTTATTCCCATAACCTGTTTGCAAATGTCAGCATCATCTCTTCCCCAGTTTCTTCTGCCTACTGCTGTTGCATCCTCCAATTTTTTACTTCTAGAACACACAAAGTTACTTTGCCTACTTTTTGAACAGAGCTGGAAACGGGAGTTCTACCACTTGCTGAGTTCCAGTTCTACTCAACCAGAGGTCTTTCTTGCTTTCCACAGTGGCCAGACAGCATCTACCACTTTGTATCTGCAGCACCCATTCACGCAGTCCTAATTAGATTCCCAGAAGGACAGTCACGTCAAATCTGTTGCGACAAAAATGAAGCATCCCGCAGCCCCTTAAAGACTAGCAAATTCATAACAGCGTAAGTTTTCATGGACTAGGGACCACATTTGTGTCTTTGAGGACTCTTTGTTGGTCTAGCCATACTGAAAACCTCCGCTTCTCTTTGGTCTACGCATTTCGTACTGAGGGGAAGGGTGGGTTGGGTATAGAAAAACAAGAAAAACTGGAAAATGCAAAAACAATTCCAGTGCAAACTTTAAAAAACAACAACAAACAAAACAGTGGCAGGATTAGTTTCATTCATAGTTTTAGTGGTAAAGTACTAGTGAATGCAACCTAGCATATGTAGCTGGATCTGCAGGTTTTTTTGTCTAAAGCTTCATGTCAACACACTGTATTTTTCGCTCTATAGGACGCACCGGACCATAGGAGGGGGAGAACAGGGGGGAAAAATTCTCCCCCCCTCTGCTCAGCGCCACTTCAGCGAAGCGGCAGGAGAAATGGAGCCCCTTCCATTGCTCCTCCCGCTTCGCTGAAGGGGCGCTGCGCAGAGAGGGAAAACTGTGCAGCGCCTCTCCAGCGAAGCGAAGCCTGGAGAGAAAGGGGGATCGGCGTGCACTGACCCCTCTCGCTCTCCAGGCTTCAGGCGGCTATCCGCAAGCCTTCGGAGTGTAGCGGGAACTCCTGCTGCGCTCTGAAGGCTTGCGGATAGCTGCCTGAAGCCCCCGGAGCGCAGCGGGAGTTCCAAGGAGCCTGCATTCACTCCGTAAGACGCACACACATTTCCCCTTAATTTTTGAAGGGGAAAAGGTGTGTCTTATAGAGCGAAAAATACGGTACATGTCAATCAAAAGATATCTATCTATCTTTCTATCACTGCTGCTCCTCATCCAGCTTTCACCTTTATTAGGCCTCCATGCCTCCCCCTGCTAACGAACTTCCTGTTAACATGCAAAGAGCCCTGCTGGATCAGGCCAAGGGCCCTGTTCTCTCGGTGGCCAACCAGATGCCTACAGAACTCCCAGCAACTGGAATTCAGAAAGGCATAATGCGCCCAATAGTGGATGGAACATGTTAGGAGTTACAAAGGGGCAGGTGAGGCACAGTAAACCCACTCAATGAAGCCTGAGAAATATGCTAGCCTTATTGCAGCTCAGCCTCTATACCATCTGGGGCAGTTATGGAGTTTCCCGACTATTCCTGGCATGTGGGTTGTAAGGGTGGGGTGGAACCACAAGAGGGAAGAAGCACATGGGAAACAGCATTACCTACATTACCAAAAGACAGAGCCAGGACTGGGCAAGACCCTCTAGTTGGGCACCCTTAAATGGTGAAGGGAAGGAGGATGTCCTTGTTTTGTACTGGCCACCCCAGAAGGTTGAAGCAGCCGGGCGACTTTCTAGCCGCCTTAATGTTCTTTCCCATCTAAACTATGGAAAGGGCTGCCTGCGAATACCTGGATTCAATTTCTGCTCTTCTGATCATACATAAACACACCCTAGGCTCAGAAGGAACAGCATTCCAAGCCGTAATACATTATTTGCAAGATATAAGCCAGAAAAGCAGAGTTGTTCCCCCACCACTACCTCAATGAAATGCGGATCAAGCACAAGGGCCCAAAAATCACACACACCAGCCAAAACATTCCGTATCCTATCAAAAAGGAAACAATTTTGTGGAAAGGGCAGGCACGCCTGTAAATTAGCAAACTGGATATGGCACTAACAGGGGCCCGGAGTTTCCTCCAACACACTGCACGGTCTGCAATGTGAGAGGGAAGGGATTCCGCCAAGCTGCTCAGATGTGGGTAGTTGGTAAAACGGGATGGAGGTGTGATGGTGAGACAGAATGATTTATTGTTCGAATGGAACCAAAACCATCTGTGTGAATTAAGCTCTTTTCTTTTCTCTCTTTTCTTTTTAAAAAGAGAGTTCTTTGGAGAAAGGGAAGGGAGCAAAGGTGTTATATAAAAGCAGTTAAAGACACTAAGTTGGGGAAAGTACTTTTCATCGAGAGATGGACAGGGGGTGAAGGAACTCTAAAGAAAAGGAAGACAAAACCCAAAACTGAGGTAAACGATTGTCTCCAGCTAGAGATTTGGAAAGGAATATCCAGAAGGGTATCGAACGTCATCCAAAGGCTGTTCTGGGAAGGCAAGCAAGGAGAAATATCTCCAGCTGTGTGCATAGCAGACGAGAACCAAGAAAAGAAAGCATTCTATTTGCAGTTGCCAGCCATTTTTTAAAACCTGTGTTTAATAGCGAAATGTCTATAGAAATGAAGGTCAAGAAAAGGGGCTGACCACAAAGCTTGCTATGCACACTAGCAAATAAGGTTAATGATGGGGACTAACCCCCTACCATGTTAAAGCTATGGTTTTCCCCAGTCGTGATGTATGGAAGTGAGAGCTGGACCATAAAGAAGGCTGATCACCGAAGAATGGATGCTTTTGAATGATGGTGCTGGAGGAGACTCTTGAGAGTCCCATGGACTGCAAGAAGATCAAACCTATCCTTTCTTAAGGAAATCAGCCCTGAGTGCTCACTGGAAGGACAGATCCTGAAGCTGAGGTTCCAATACTTTGGCCACCTCATGAGAAGAGAAGACTCCCTGGAAAAGACCCTGATGTTGGGAAAGATGGAGGGCTCAAGGAGAAGGGGACGACAGAGGACGAGATGGTTGGACGGTGTTCTTGAAGCTACCAGCATGAGTTTGACCAAACTGCAGGAGGCAGTGGAAGACAGGAGTGCCTGGCTGCTCTGGTCCAGGGGGTCACAAAGAGTCGGACATGACTAAACGACTAAACAACAACAACCCCTACCATGCCAGTCTGTCACAAGCCTAATGTTTTTTGCTACTTACTAGCACCACAGGGGTATTGGGAGCAGGCAACTGAATGAAGGAACGACTAAGTCTGGGTTCTGAAATCTCTCTTCTGTTTTATATTATGCAACTGAAGAAATGGTCTTCCCCAGTATGCATGAATTGCAAAAAACAACAACAACAACAAATATATATATAGCAGGTTAGGCGCAGAGCCTAGTGACATAAAAGGCACTTCTTTCACCTTTCTGTTGGCATGAGAGAACAGGTAAGAGGAGGTTTCAGCATCAGGTCAGCAAGAAGCCAAAGCAGGAAGGTTGGGGGGTGGGCAGGGGACCCACTGATCAATGTCACAGGCAGGGTTGTACTTAGGCAGTTCTCCTATGGGAAGGCAGGTCCCAACTACCGGAAGAATTAGGAGTGCTGCTGATTTAGAAACAATGGATAGCTCTTCCTACAGAGGAGAAAAATGCCCGTTATATCTATCCTTTACCATGGAGGGCTGGCAAGGGTTTTTTTTTTTTTTACAAAGTCACATCTTTGGGTCAGACAAAGGCCAACTCTGGCAAGGCATTATTTCTGTAAACTTCTTCACACTGAACATCTGCTGGGGGGGGAGGGAGAGAAGAGAAAGGCTCACTTTAAGCACTTGATCTTCTATGCTGAGAAAAACATGTCTAGTGGGTGTGTGTGGTTGATTTAAAGCACTAGACGCAGAATGGTATATTAGTAGAGGGATGCGCACACATTAACTTTCCATCTTTTAAGACAGGAAGGTGCTCTAAGCATGATTCTTTAAGAAGCAGCTGGAGACAGCCAAGGTCTAGGTCTACTGGAGCCATCGATTGTTGTTTTTTTTACTAACACTGTAGTATTTTAAAAGGAAATGTTGAGTAAGTCTTGGGCATGCTGAAAGGAAGGGCAGGGTCTCTCCATATGTTGGGACCATCAGTCCCAGATATCAAGTTCAATGCTACGGGATGAAAAGACTTGGAGTCCAGATACCTCTATGATAATGCCAGAAAATAATTCGGTAGAAAATTAGGTTGCTTGAACCAGACTATGTAAATCAGCTGTTGGTTTTCAACATATAATGCACAGCCAATACAGCTCTCATTACTACCACGTTTCCCCTATGCTAGAGATGTTGGTGCAGTTATTTCATGGAATATCTGCTTAGTTCAAAGGAATTGCTTTTTGGCTTATACCACCCTGGAGTAAACGTTATCTGCTAACCTTTTGGTCTGGTAACCAAGGGTGCTGCAAAAGAAATCCTTTGCCACCTGATCCTTGCCAGATTGTTTGAGTTGTAGGAATGAACTTGGCACAAGCTACGCTAATTAGCAGCCGGGGTTAGAAGGGAAAGTATGGCACAGGAGTTCTCCCCTAGCGGTGGAGAATGTCGCTGATACAAGGTCTCCCTGCTCTGGCAAAAGCCTTGGACTGGGATGTACCTTACAATCCTTCTTCAGAATTCAACATGGCCACACACACACCTGTACCTGCGTGGGTACTCCTTCACCTTGGTGTTAGATCTCACACTGCCATGTGGTGCGCTCTCTCTCTCTATGTGTGAGAACACTGTTACATTGTTTGCAGAGCAAGTCGTGTAC